>NC_092186.1:11873500-12214000 GCF_043641665.1 Enoplosus armatus
TTTCAAAACTGAAACCTTTTGTTTGTGCCCCTAAAGGGACTGGAGTTCATCTCTTGATGCCACCTGCTGGCCAGACGGAGAATTACTTTAAACTAAACTAAAATGGAGCCACACATGACTAGAACTATAGTTTAACTACCTGTATCTAAAAAGAAAAACACATTTTTAATGAGGAACAGGGGCTGAATTTAGCCTCACGTTTCTGATTTAGACTCTTTTCAAGTTTTGGCCTATTTGTAATGCTCTTTTTAAAGATCTCTGTCTAAGCTGTGCACTGTTGATAGCTTCAGACGACAACAGGCCTGATAAAGTGGTTTCCTTAATATTGTTTCAGTATTTGATTTATGTTAGGCTCAACCTACTACAGTAGTTTTAAAAGTAAAACTGCTTTACTGAATATGTGAGAAAGATGTTGTAATTGCACCTTCGTCCTCAAATGAGATTGACGTGTGTGACAGACTTTACTCCACCATTACACACACAGACCCAAAGTTATATGCAGACGTTGCACCTTTTTTGTCACTTAAGGCAGGCGTGTGTTTGTTGTCTATAGATGCAGAATTATTATTTGTCTAGTGGTTGTCTGCTAGTCTGTTCAATAGAGGAGACAGAGCCAAAAAGTCTATAAGATGCAATAGAAATGTATCACTTGCTTGTTTAAACTGCTAAATATTCTGTAACAGCCATATAGTCTTTTAGTTTTGGGCCTGTTTGTCTTAGCATGTTAAGTCTTTTCCTTTGTTCAGTCTTTTGACCCCTGTTTTCGGCGCCTGTTAACTCTGTGCAGTGCCTGATTAGAGGACGCTGCTGGCAGCGACTCAGCCTTTCATATTCATCACTAACTGTCCCACTATTTCTGTCTGCGCTCATGTCTTTGAGAATGTGAAACTCGTGTGCTTTGAAACTTATTCTGACCCTGTGATCCTGTGATTGGGCTGATGTGAACAGGCGTCGTTGCTGTTTAGGTAATCTATTTAGACAAGGCCGGTTCCTTGTTCTGGATTCAGCCCCAGTCCACACCGCAGATGGAGTCCTATCTAACATACAGTGTAGAGTATGAGGGAAAGACCTGGAGTGAAAGGGAAAACATCAAGGGAAAAATAATTGTAAGCTGTCCATTTTGACTAATTTGGAGAACTTTTGTTACCAAACATGAATCCTTACCAAACAGTTATTGTCAGTCCAGCTGAGTTTGAATTGTCTGTGGGGGGGAAAAACGTTTTGTGAATAACAAATGTGTGCCCCCCCCCCCCCCCCCCCCCCCCCCACACTTTTGAGTTTGGTCCTTGTCTAATATGTTTACATCTCTGATTTTAACTACATTTCAATGCTTGTATCAAGTTCAGGGCAAAGTTAAAGGACTGTATGAGGTGCTGTGTGGATCACACTGTTATCAAGTCCTGGCTAGATTTGTTTTAGTGCCTTTGGGAAAGAAAGGAGGGAAAGTACTGCAACTAACACAGCAACCAAAACCTAACCTAGCTACTTAAGAAAATGGTCAAGAATTTATTTTCTACTTTTGGTTTTATTTTGAGCCGTTGGCACTTTCCTGTGTAAAGATGAAATGCATGTGTGCACATTTCTGCACATTTCTGACACTACAGGCAGTTTCCTGGACATGTGTTGTTTAGACTAATGTGAGGTTTATCAGCAGACCACCGGTGGAAACTGTATTTTTTTTTTTATGTAGATTTTAATCCATGTTTGAAAAAATTGTCCCACTGATTTCTTTTTTTAAAGGGCTATGTATTTGTTTAATCAGTCTTAAATGCTCCTTTGAACAGCATTAAATCATTCTGGCTCTCTATAGTATTATTTTTTTATATACGAGACCTTAAAACATTTAAATTAATCTTTGCATGTAGTCCTATATTACACCTTGTAAATGTATGTCTTTAGATTTAAGTTGCCTTTTTACTTTTGGTATGAGTACAGAATTTAACCGCAATGTTTTGTCTTTTATTATCAAAGTATTTGTACGTGCTTCCTTCTTGTCCCCCACCTCCCCCTTCTTACAATAAATAAAAAAATAAACATCTTATTGTTGCGTTTGATCAATAATGATGTCTTCTGACATCAAATCATGGCTGCCGTTTAAAATTGTATTGCAGACATTTGAACTGAGAAACAAACACAAAAAGAAAGGAAATATTCTTCTGTCTTCAATACAATATGTTTTGATAAATATATAATCACTATTTTTGTGATTGAAAAATAATCCACAGATTAATCCATAATGAGAGTAATCATTAGTTGCCATCTTATACAAAGTAGTTTAAAAAGTAGCTCCACCTCAACCAGCTACAGCAGTAAAATCCTGCTTTTACATTAATGCATGAGAATAATAATATAATGATATAATATATACTAGTACAGAACAGTCACAGGGGCCATTTTCTGCATTGAGTACTTTTACTTTTAATACATTTTTAGTACATTTCCCTGATTATATTTACATACTTTTACTAATACAGAGTATTTTTACAGTGTGGTATTATCTGAATACTTCATCCACCGCTGGTGACTGATTTCAATGTTATACATCATATTTTTAACTTCACTCATGTCAGTTATGTTATTTTATTTTGATTTGTTTACAGGGGGAGATTGAGTTTTTTATAGTGACTTTGCTGTTGAAAACATTTCTGCTGCAACAATATTTTGTTATATCTAAAATATAAATAAATTGCTCTGAATTTGTATTTTGACTAGCTATTAACTGGACTGCCGTGAAATTTAGTACAGTCATTCATGGCCCTCACATGTTGAATCCTAATGACCTTGGTGATACTTTGTGTTTAGTGCTGGTTAGTATATGTCAACATGCTAGATGGAAAACACTGAAACATCATAACTGCTAAACATCATGTTTCATCATTGTTGCTGTGAGAATGTTAGCATGCTGACATTAGCATCCTAGCGTGACTATAGACTCTGAGTTGTTTGAGAATAAAGTCAACAAAGAAGTCATGTTTAAATAGTTCCAGTGTGTATATTTTAATGCTTTGTGGATCATCAGCAGGCGTAAGGCATTGCTCTGTCTTCATACATGTACATCACACAATCCACACAGTTAGTAATAAATACAGTACAAGTAAAGAGGAAGCAAATATCTGTCCTAACCAACAGGATGCATGTCTCACATAACCCAACAGGGAGACAGTAGAGGGGCACATTCACAGCACAGCACAGCGCGCACACACACACACACACACACACAGGTTCATTAAAAAAAAAAAAGGTTTGCTTGGCACAATGGAAAGACTTGCATCACATTGCAACGGTCCAATTTGACTTGAGGAACACAAACATTCACAAAACCTATTTGAGAGAACAGTTTAAGTCAAACCAAGACACATTTGCATCCTTTGCTGACGTAGAATATTTTTCACTACTCATTTTCACCTTTGCTCCCTTGGTTTAGTCTATAAAGGCAATTACAACACATTAAAAGTTTACATTGTACATATCTGGCAATATCTGCTCATACCACAGGATACTGGCACAGATAGGCACGTAGGTCCATGTGTAAAAGGTAAGAGGCCGGTCAGGCAGGCTGATTTCTGGTCCATGAAATGCTTCTGCAAAATATATTTTTAAACACTTGTTAGTCTCATGTTCTCTGATCCAGATTTAGCACTTTCAGAGTCACTGAAGTGCTTTTTAACTCACGCTAATGCTGTAAATTAAGTATCACTCAAACATGAGAGAATTCAAGGCATCTATATGTTTTTCAAGCAGGTTTTTACATTGTACATCCGTCACTCCAGTCCTGTCAGCGCTGCACAAAAGGGGGTTTGAAATGGAACGACTTGAGCGGCCTCATGCACGCATGCACAGCAGATCCACTCAGTGCATGTTGTTCAATTGACTGTAGACATGCTCTAAGATCTGAGAGTAGGCCTGGTCTTTGGGAGCATGGCAGCTCAGAGAGCCCTGAGGAAGAAGAAGACAGAAGGTTGTACAAGTTAGGTCACCTGCTGGAGGGTGTATGAAGTCCTGAAAGAGTGAGTGAGACCGCCAGGATCATCACCTAACATCTATCCAGGTATAAAGATTTCAGGTTTTCTATGAATCATGCTACCTTGATCTTGTCCATCATGGTCGTATCAGGACACCAATACTGGCTGAACTGGACGAGGTCGGGAGCTGCCCTGTAGTAGTCGACCAGCAGCATCTGTGGAGGACATGAACAGAGCCTTTTATATATGGTTAACAGTTTTTACAGTGCAGATTTCTCTGCAGTATTTTCACAGGACTGAAGCTGCAGTATCAGTACCATCTCGTTAAGAACATCACTGGTGAGAAAGTTGTCCTGTACGTAGGTGACCTCCACAGCCACTGGGATGCCGTGGTCATTAGGCCGTTGCTGCAGGAAGGCAGATGATGCACAAGTTCAGCAGAAACATGAGCACATTATCAGAGAAGACTAAACAAAGTAACAAAGCTAAGAAATAAGAAGGTGAGTAGTTTAAATTATATTAGCTGTGCCTGTGTCCTCACCTCAGGCGGTGGTACGACCCAGAATGGGGTTATTGTGGACGCCACACCTTGATTGCCGTGATAATATGGTCCTGAAAGAGAAAAAAAAAAGTTTAGTGGCGTCAAACCCGTCTCATGGTCAGAAAGTACAGGTTTGGATGAGACAACCAAGGTCCCTGATAGTGATGATGCCTTCACATGCCATGTGTAATACTGGGAGTTTTTGCTGATTTAGAAATTCCAGATATTTTTGGCTACAATCATTGTGGTGCAGTAAGTTTCTGAGTGGTGGTGTTGTACGGATGTTTGATCCCTTCATCGCTGCAGTGTGAATGACCATTTGCCTTCATGCACTCTGTTTACATCCACAAAAGACCCTTCTTACATTCATAACTCTCTCTTTTTTACCTAAAAATCACATTTCTTTTATCTTCATTATTTTCTTCATGAGGGCGTCCAGCTGTTAAACATTTACAACTGCTGCTATACACTCCAAGGACTCCAAGGGGGACACCTGACCCCCCATTCAAGTCTCATTCAAGTGCAATATTTGTATTCTATGTTACCAAATGCATATGCTGCTGTCTGTAGACTTTAGTCCATTATCTTATTCCATTCTTATTCGAGTGCAACGTTTTGGGTAGTGCAACTTGTGGGTCACTGACAGAGCAGAAATATTTGCGTAATGACTAATATTGTAGATAGATCCTCTATATCTCCTGCTTTGTCATGTATATAGTATTATTTCAGCAATACTGTTTAATTTCCTTGCATGGGATCAATGAACTGTTTTCATAGCTCCCTGTGGAAGAGGTATTCAAGGAGAATTTCCTTGTACATATCAATAATACAGTGTACACAGTGTATTTAAAAGGAGGCACTTACCACAGATGACGCCCAAACAGGGCTGGAAGCCGTTGTTTGAACCCTGCAGCCTCAGCTGATGGTCCATCTGGGAGTCGATGTCCTGCAGCGACGGCAGAGCCGGACCTCGCGGGTGACTGTGGTACCAGCCCACCAACGACAGCCCGCGCATGAACAGGTTCTGACAGATCTGGAGCAGAGTCAACACAACAGACGCTGATTAAGAAAAAAGCATAGCTTTGCTTTAATGTTAAAGTAAGTAAATAAATATGTACTACCACAGTAATTATTATGGACTTTACCAGTTCACAGAAGAAGCTCAGCCATAACTGGACTGATCATTCTCATTCTCAGAGCAACAATTTGCATTTTGCATTTTGCAATTTGGAAAAACCCTAAATTGTAACTTGCAGCTGAATTTATTTTTGGTAGTTACAGTTGCATGTCCCAACTGCAAAATTTCATATTTTTGCATTTCCTATTCTGGTAACTGGTCCACTTAAAGTACTCTATTGCTAAGTTGCAACACTATTTTAAGATTCATCCCAGCACAGTTCTGTCAGCGCTTGTGATCTTGAAATCCTTCTGTAGTTTGCAGTTTTGTAGTTGGAACTTTATAAAAAAAACTTTTTGATTGTTGTTGCTAGAGTTTATATTCTACGATTGTTAACAGAAATTATATCGTATTTAAACCAAATTTAAATCCAAAACACACTCAACACAGCAGTCCGTGTTGGTTCTTTGGTTTCTGGCTTTTGGAAAGAGAGATGCATGTTGACAAGTGCTGGCTGCTGAACTGTCCTGGGGCTCAGGAAGAACTTGTGAATTTTTAAAACGGGTGTCATTCACCTTCATGTTTTCTGAGGGCATACACGCTGTTAGAGCAGACTACGGATTTACTGTCCATGTGTTACCTCCTCCTCCACAGCAGAAGCAGAGTCTCTGTCTGCCAGCCTGGTCCGACAGGGGAAAGCCCTTAAGACAGTCAGCACTGAAATACATTGACCACAGAGAGGAAGACGCTGGGGTTAAAGACGGCCTCGTTCTTATCTTCTACTCATGTATATTTCTTGCAGTTACTTTCTTATCTCCTGGTCAAACTCACATTGTGTGTTGGTATCCCATCGCCCTCCGAGGTATCCCACCACCTCACTGGTGGTCAGGTGACAGTGGAAGTCCTGATGAGAATAAAAAGCAGGTAACTCCGTCTCTTAACTGCCCATCAGTATTCAATTACTCTATTTAAGCTACGGTTGTTACTTACCATTAGCAGCAGTACATTACTGGACACGGCTACATTGAAAGGCTGGAATCTGTTGATGGCTGAGAAGGCGGACAGCTCCACTAGTGTGTGTGGATCTCTGTGGATACAAGTTAGTGTCTATCACACTCTAAATCACTTTAATGCAGGAAGAATACGTCGGTCACATCAAACTACATTGATCTTTCTGAATAAAAGTCAGTACCTAGTAGCATCCCTGGTGCCCAGGGTGCAATATCTGACGGGAATTCTCTCTCTGTCAGTTCTCCGTGAAACGATCACGTCTGCAACAGATAAGAAGAACATTTGTTTTCCAGTTAGTTGAAATGATGAAGCTTGTATAAATTAGAGGAGAAGAGAAGAGAATTATACCATTTAATCCAGGTTTGTTGTTCTTGTTCTTCTCATCTGCCTGCACAGCTGTCTTCCCTTCCTCTTCATCCTCGTCATCATCCTCCTCACTCACCAGGCTCTGGCATCACAAGAAATAAACACAATATATGACATAGGACATTGTTGATTTGGACATTCAGGTACCATACAGCAGGGATCCCAACCTGGGGGTCAGGACACCCCAAAGGGGTCACCGAGATCATTGCAAGTCACTTTTGCTTGTAACTTGAGTCTTTAAAGTCTTTCGTTCTTCAAGCAATTGAAAAGAATCTGCCAGTGCAGTGAGAATATTTCCAGAATATTTCATGTTTCAGGTATTTTCTAAAATCAGGGAAACGATGTTTGACCTTGATACTGCTTAGGGTAGTATGTTGCCTCATATATTAGAGGCTATATACTGACTATAGTATATAGTCCAGTTCTCCTCTCACCATGTCTGCGCTGGGTTGGTACTTGTGCAGCCAGGTGGTTTTGTACTGGACCAGCTTCTGTCCCCGGTAGCGTACAGACGCCCAGCCACAGCCGGACTTCTTGGCTGGGTTGACCAGACGTTTGCAGTGTGTTGCCCAGGCACTGGGGGAGTTGAAGATCTGGCCCGTCTCCACCCATCTGATTTTCCCATCATTCAACAGGTCTCCTACAAAGTTCTTACCCTGAGGGAGCAGAGCAGAGAGAACTTTTAAATCAAAAAAGGAGACCTGCATGTGGGTTTACTCCTTTGAAGCCACTGCTTAGTGCTTCTCATTGCCGGTGTATCATGCCAGGTCATCTTGACGTGAATAACAAGAGCCACCTCACATGATACAACGCTTGCACTAATAATGAATAACAACTTTCTTTCTGTACCCAGTTGCGATGTGTGTTATTACCAGGTAGTGGATGGCTAGCACGCCGTCCCCAGGCTCCACCAGGCCGTCCTTGAGCAGCACTCTCAGGGTGATGCCTCTCCGGGTCAGCAGGGAGCCCCGGCCAGAGCTGGAACGCAGGTCTGCTTCCTCCCCTCCACTCAGCTCCTCCTCATCCTCCTCTCCTCCATCCTCCACCACCTGTGGAGAGTTGGGTGGCTCTGAGCCTGAAGACACACAAACACACATCATGGATCCTAATGTGCTCTGTCTGCTGGAGTGATAAGTGGGTGTAATGTTAATGTCGAAAACAAAAACCATAATCTTGGCATGTTATGATGCATTTACTTACTGTTGTCTCATCCAACAGCCTCAGAGGCTTCAAAATTAGCCAAAGCACCTGACTGCCAACTAAACATCTGTATATCACAGTTACATCCGGAACAAAGCCAATGCAAATGTCCCATCATTTTAATTATAATGACTTTATAATGAAAGCTCCGCCGTAATGGCAGCCAGCATCATTCATAACGGCAGCATGCTAAAATGATAGCAGTCCTATCTCGGTGAGAGGAATCTCAAGGGGGCCAAAATAACCAAAAGATAATCTAAATTGGCATTTCATTAATTACGGCAAAGCTATGCGGTTGGCCTTTGTTTCCACCTCCCATTAGGGCACGGCTCTCTCCGCAACAAGAGGCCTGTTCCCTCCTCTGTTAATTTCCCTCAGAATTACAATTAAACCCCTCTTTCATTATTCTCACCCATATCTCTGAAAGCGTCGGAGAGCGCCTTTAAATCCAAACTCGGTCAAAAGCTGCTCCTTTTCAGGGCACTTGACGCTGTGTGGGGTTGAGCTCCGGGCAGATTTCACAGACACACTCCGCCACACTAGCTCCGGCTATTATTCAAAAACATAAAATGAAGGCGTCTGTGGCTCCGCAGTGTAGTTTCCTTGTTGTGTTGCTTTAATGTCAGTTCCCCTCCCCTTTCTTTCTCCCTCTCCCCGTCCTTGTCACTCTCCCTGTGTTCTTCTGAGCGGGTTTGTCTGACGTGCCGTGCCGGTCTATATCTGCCATTATTCACACAACCATTACACCAAAAACACCACACAGCCATTAATGAGGTCAAATAATCGTTTGGGGTTGTGGGAAATATATTAAATGTTAATAAAAACGTAAACAACGTTGCGATACGTCAGCGTTTGAAGTGTCGCCCCGTGCGCGTGAACCAACCGCTATTTGGCATTTAAAGCAGATTAAAAGTACATCCTGAAGATTATGGGGTCTTTGTATATGAGAAACGCCGCACAGTAGCCTATGTTAGTGATATGTGTGGTGTTGTATACGACCTTGTCCCGTACTTTACTGTGTATTTATACTGTGGTTGTCTTCACCACACCGAGATGTTCCTTCTTTATCTGCGAAAAGAAGCACACTTCCCGGGAAGCAGCCGGCGGAGGGCAGCAAACCTCCAGCAGTGTGTCAGTTCCTTTTACCCCCACGTGGTGGTAACACAGGCCCGTGTTCACACTACAGGAAACAACCCCATGTATTGCAGTAGTGGAAAGTAAGCATGCACCTCTACTATTGAGTATTTCCAATATAATTTTATACTTGATACTTTATACTTCTACTTCAGTAGAGTTGAGAGTAAACATTTATTTGACAGATAGGCCTATAGTGAGCCTACTTTCACATCGTGATTGTAATTCTATTAAGTAGGATTCTTATTTAGAGATTAATCTATCCAACAGCTGGATTAACCTGTTATTGGAGCCGGAGTAAAATACTAATAATTCTAATATTTGTTATTATAGACAGTATATTAGGCATCTTCTTGCACTAATATTTGAACCCTCTAAACTTACAAGGGGCAACTCAGACTGTGCGCTCTTTGTCAGTTCGAATCTCAAGTGAACGTAGAGGCAGCATACAAAGTTTATCCTCAGGTTAAGATCGCAGGAATCAGTTTGACAATAGTGAATGCTGATAGAGGTGAAGCTCTCACTACTTTAGACAGTAGGGCCGTGCTGCCAGAAGAGGGAGCCATTTATACGCAACTTTTCAGCCATTAACAAAAAGTTATGAAACTGACTGGTACATACATTTGAACTGTACTTTATTACCATACTGCTGAACAAAGATTTTACATTATTTGGAAGTGTAATAACTGTAAAACTCAGTAAAATAGCAGTCATTTTGATGCCTACATCTCAATGTATTTTTCTTACATAACCTTTAAAAAATACACTCATGTTGCAGAATTATATTTACTTTATTTTTAAAAGAAGGCAACAAAAAATGTGAATGTCATCATCAGAAATTTAGATAACTGTAATTTCTCTTAAAAATATGAAATTCATGTTAAATGACATTAAATGTAAATGTACACTGCCTGTAAATGTTAGGAGTATATAGTATGTGCAGACTGCGTCTCATGAAGTTTAATATAATGCATTCAGTGGCTTCTTTATCCTCCTCCGTCCCTTCTTTATTGATGTGGCCAAACGTAAGTTGTACTTGTGATGTACCACCAGTTGGTAGAACAGGTTTGTTGGACAGACTTGTCCTGTGCTTTTTTTTCCAGAATAAATGCTCCATTGAGACTCTAACAATCAAAAACTTGAAATCTAACATCTAACATAGGAAACATGAATCTTTCACACTAAAAGCCTTTTACAGTACGTAGCAAGTACGTATGAATCCTTTCCTGCCTTTTGCTGACTTTTTCTCAAACTTGAAAATCCATTTAAATGTTGTTTTTCAGGTATTAAGAATAATTGTTCAACAAATCAGTGAATCAAAAACATCTTATCTGTTAAGTGTACAGGTACATAAAAAAGGATAATAATAATATCATGAAAGAAATCAAACACGAGTTTGAAACACAAGTGAAGTCAACACGACCATGCTCACGTACAGGGCAAGCTTGGTCATGTTGACTTCACTTGTATAAAAGATAATATGCTGTTCATAAATCCTCCCTGTCCATATCCTCTTTGCTGAAGTTCTGTTTCTGTTTTGCTGAAACAGAAACTAATCTGTTGAGTACTGAGGACGTACCACCACCTGGTAGGAGAACAGGTTTGAGTGGCACTGATAGGCTTGTTCTGCGCTGCTTGGAACAAATACAAGACTCTCACCCTCAGCAGCATTGAATTCATCAACGTGGACCACATACCTCCCTTCACACTTAACAACAAGCCTATTGCTGTAACCAATGCGGCCCTCCATCTCACTGGGTAAATCACTGTTCTTTTCCTCAATCTTCAAACTAACAGCTGGCAAAGACGAGCAAGTGACACCTTCACGTGAGCACTCTTCATCACTGACATATATCCTTGTTTTCCAGCGCATTTTGTTAAAAGAAAAATAGGCACTGTTATGAACAGGAGTTTGGAAATCAGAGGTCAGATTATTGATGAGCTGGCCACGAAAAGTGTAGAATCCAAAATCCTTGTAAGCTTTGACAATGTAGTATCTGAAGGTAAAGCTCCATGGCATGCCAGTGTAAATTCTGGATGTGTAGACATTTTGTTCTTCCCTCAGGTCATTGAGCAATGTCATGAAGGGCAGAGCATTAAACTGAAACCCCTGCAACTTGCTAGTATGGAACTGTGAGCCATTAAGCGTGTACAAGTCCTCAGCTGGTATCATTGGGAAACGGATGAGCTTCAGAAGGATCTCAGGAATAGTTGTGTTTCCTTGGCCTGCCGCCCATCTCTCTAGTCCATTCAGGATGAGGGTTTCATTATGTACCACAAGGTCTGAGCGAGACAGAAGAGCTTTGACCAGAACAAATGGAAGATTTGTCCAGGCTGGGGAACGGATCAGCGTCTCAATGTTCCACGCCAGGTAGCGAAGATAAAGTTCCTGTAGTGCCAAGTCACCTGTAAAAACTACATACTCATAGAATGAGTTCTGATACTGGAAAGTGGAATCCTCTGGAAGAAACAATCTGAAAATATTTGCAGCCTCATTCTGAAGTTCTGTCAGACCCCAGTTGGATGCCATCTTGAGAATGCAAAGGGCAGAGGATTGTGTGACTTTGATCTTTCTTGTGTAGAAGTATCTGAAATATAAACAGTGTCATTAGCAAGGTTCAGCTATTTCTAACTCTTTCTAGTGCATACAATAGAAAGTGACTAAGAATCACCTACGACTGGTACAGGTTTAC
Organism: Enoplosus armatus; assembly: GCF_043641665.1. Taxonomy (NCBI): domain Eukaryota; kingdom Metazoa; phylum Chordata; class Actinopteri; order Centrarchiformes; family Enoplosidae; genus Enoplosus; species Enoplosus armatus. Next base: position 11,885,525 of record NC_092186.1, read on the forward strand.
ATGACAAAGCAGGTGACAAACAGGTGGCAGTTTAAAGTCACAAGTCTGCTTTTACCTGACAAAGTTGTTGGTGTGTTGACTGCAGTCAGATGTGACATCAATGCTGAGGCTGCGGATGTCTGACTGTGAGGTTTGGAGGTTTGAGTTCAGAGAAAGGATGACCCTGTGAGCACAGATTGTCTCAACGATGTTGTTGTCCACCACCACTGCAATGTTGAAGTCACAGTCACGTCCACTGTCAAACAGCTCCCCCAGCTGACGAGACAGGTTTGCATTGTGGTCCAAATAATACTCGTGGGTTGGAACTCTGTTGGTAGGTTCTGGGCACAATATAGGCAAAGTGAGTGATTTTGTTGTGAGGGGACTATTTATCCTTTATTTCTCCATGGAAGATACAAACTTCCTGCGCAAACATTGGTTGCCTTACCATTTTCACATCTGACACCAGCATCCTCAGCATGACCACAGTTATGGATCCCCCACCCAGGAAATGTACATTGGAGCAAGTTAATCTCTGCCCCAACACAGCCTACATCGTCCATCCAGATGTTACCATCCCCTGACACAAAATCAATCACAGAACAAAAACAGATAGTGACAATGTAGCCATTTGTACAGAGTATTGTTCAAAATGATTCAAATTGAGCTTTATTACCGTTGCCAAATACAGATGATGCTAGAGCTTCTGTTGCACGAGGGAAATTGAGCTGGCGGCACACCGCATGTGCGTCATTTATGTCCCACTCATCATCACACACGGTCCCCCAAGCTCCATTATGAAAGACCTCCACACGGCCCTCAGAGTGATCTTGACCACCAGCCAGCCTAATAAAACCTTCCTCATCACCTAAAGAAAAATGTAATGTAATAACCAAGTGTAGTCATTTGTCTCCAATGATTTGGGTGTGTTACTTAATATTGTTAATTCACTCAAGAAGATAAGCCAGTAAACATTTGTATTTATTTGTCGCATGCATGGCGGTGGGAGAGATTGAAAAGAAGATTGCTGGAAAGTTTCAGAGGGCAAAATTGCTTTTTTGTTCACTGTTAAATTAAGATATGCTTAGACATAAAAATAGTACAATATATGTAATACAGGCTTCACAAGAACAGTTTACTCACCAGCAGACAAGCTGACAAACAAAAGGATGCAAAATAATAAGATGCTATTTTCTTTCATTTTGACTGCAGTACGCTGGGGGAAAGAAGGAAAACAAGGAAAAGCACTAAGTTTGTGTATTCAAAACCTTTTTCTTATTCTATGTTGACATTTGTCAAATAGTGAACATTCACTACTGCCTCTTTACACCCAGACTTAGCAGTGCTACGTTTGTCCAGGCACTTTGTTTCACTTTTATTCTATATCTCATTTTAAGATCAAAATAAGTTTCAGGAAGTTTTTCTTTACAAATAATGCGTGATGCCATCAGTAGCCTATACATTTTCTGGTTAAAAGTAGGAATGAACTTACCAGAACTGAAAATGAAGTGAAGACAGGTATCTCACTGAAGAAATAAACTGGGGAAATCTGTGTAAAATGTAACACATTGTTTGCAGTGATTTTCCAGGAATCACCACACCCACTAAAGGGGTGTTTCTCAGAAAAAAATGTTGAAAGATGATGCCACATTTTAATCCTACATTTTTTTATTTTTATGTTTATTTTATGTTTTTAAATTCTAAATGTTTCAGTATTTATGTATGCCCAACAAAGGTCACGTGTTTAGAAGATAGAATGTGAACTTAAAAAGTCCCATTATTATGCAATAAAACTGGTCTGGTTATACCGACCTCACAACCCTCTTGAAACCCAGGTCAATGGCCTTCAGGCAGAGGCAATGGATGAAGAGGCCAACCTGCACAGAGCAACAGAATGAAAAACAGTCCAGCAACAGAACAACAGGAAGCATTTTAACTCAACTAGAAACTTATCAAACCGCACACCAATTCTAGCCTCCTCTAAGTTGTTCCCTGTTTATGCTAGATCAAACTCTAAGGTGTTACTATTACTCTATACAACACTAACTGGTAAAAATGTCATAGGAGGCTGTAGTGCCTTCTTCTGTTGGACCTTCTGTTTCTGGAATCATCTTATTGTTGACATTACAGTGTTTGATTCTGTTGAGTACTAAAACTCATATTTTTTGCCATTCAGTCATTTATTCTCATAACACCTTTGTTGCTGTTCTCCCTCTCTTGGATAACAATTTCAATTCAATTCAATTCAATTTTATTTATATAGTGCCAAATCACAACAAAAGTCATCTCATGACAGAGCAAATAGAGCAGGTCTAGACCGACTCTTTATAATGTTATTATAGAGACCCAACAGTTCCCACCATGAGCAAGCACTTTGGCGACAGTGGCAAGGAAAAACTTCCTTTTAAGAGGCAGAAACCTCGAGCAGAACCAGACTCTAGGTGGGCGGTCATCTGCTTTGACCGGTTGGGTTTGAGAGAGAGAGAGAGAGAGGGAGAGAGAGAGAGAGGGAGAGACAGATAGACAGACAGAAAGAGACAGAGAGAGAGATAGACGTAGAGACACAGATAGACAAACCGACAGACAGACAGACAGACAGGCAGAGATGTATGGCAGCACTAGCAGTAGAAATAGCAGCTATAATTATACTAATAATGGAAAGATGACTGATAATAGTAGTTACTGTACATCTGTAATAATAGCTGAGATTAATAATAGCAATAACAGCTTTAATAGTAACAGAACTACGACTAAACATAATAACTGTAGTGATGAGAGTCAGGCAGGCCCTTGGCAGCAGCATCCAGGTGTACCAGGACCTCGATCTACAGGAACCTGTGAGACGAAAAAGCACAAAGAAAAAAAGATATAAAGTTAGTAACATGCTTTGGAGGGTGATGAATGTGTAAAGATGAAGAGGGAGAGGAGGAAAGCTCAGTGCATCATAGGAAGTCCCCCAGCAGTCTAGGCCTATAGCAGCATAACTAGGGGCTGGTCCAGGCAGGCCTGAGCCAGCCCTAACTGTAAGCGTTATCAAAAAGCAAAGTTTTAAGCCTACTCTTAAAAGTAGAGAGTGTGTCTGCCTCCCGGACCCAAACTGGGAGCCGATTCCACAGGAGAGGAGCTTGATAGCTGAAGGCTCTGGCTCCTGTTCTGCTTTTGGAGACTCTAGGAACAGCAAGCAACTCTGCATTCTGGGAGCGCAGTGCTCTAGTGGGGTAATAGGGTACTATGAGCTCTTTAAGATATGATGGTGCCTGACCAGTAAGAGCTTTGTAGGTCAGGAGAAGGATTTTAAACTCTATTCTAGATTTTACAGTGAGCCAGTGCAGCGAAGCTAACACAGGAGAAATATGATCTCTTTTCCTGGTTCCTGTCAGTACACGTGCCGCAGCATTCTGGATCAGCTGGAGAGTCCTCAGGGACTTATTGGGACAGCCTGATAATAAGGAATTGCAATAATCCAGCCTAGACGTGACAAATGCATGGACTGATTTTTCTGCATCTGTTTGAGACAGGATCTTCCTGATTTTTGCAATGTTACGGACGTGAAAGAAGGCAGTCCTTGAAGTTTGTTTTACGTGGGAGTTAAAGGACATGTCCTGATCAAAGACAACTCCGAGATTCCTCATGGTGGCGCTGGAGGCCAGGGCAATGCCATCTAGGGTAACAATATCCTTAGATACTGTGTTTCTGAGGTGTTCAGGGGCAAGAACAATAACTTCTGTCTTGTCCGAGATCAACATCAGATAATTACAGGTCATCCAGGTCTTTATGTCCTTAAGACATGCTTGGAGCTTGGCTAACTGATGAGGTTCTTCTGGCTTGATCGATAAATATAGCTGGGTATCATCCGCATAGCAGTGAAAATGTATGGAGTGTTTTCTAATGATATCTCCTAAAGGAAGCATATATAAGGTGAATAGTATTGGTCCAAGCACAGAACTTTGTGGAACTCCATGAATGACTTTGGCGTACATGGAGGATTCATCGTTAACATGTACAAACTGAGATGGATCTGATAAATACGACTTAAACCAGCTTAGTGCAGTTCCTTTAATGCCAATTAAATGTTCCAGTCTCTGTAATAGGATATGATGGTCAATGGTGTCGAATGCAGCACTAAGGTCTAACAAAACAAGTATAGAGACAAGTCCCTTGTCTGATGCAGTTAGAAGGTAATTTGTAACTTTCACCAGTGCTGTCTCTGTGCTATGATGAGCTCTGAAACCTGACTGAAAGTCCTCAAGCAACTTATTGTCATGTAGAAAATCACACAGGTGGTTGGCGACTGCTTTCTCAAGAATCTTGGAGAGAAAGGGAAGGTTAGATATATAGGTCTATAGTTAGCTAAAACCTCTGGATCAAGAGTGGGCTTTTTAAGAAGAGGTTTAATTACAGCTACTTTAAAGGACTGTGGTACGTAGCCTGTTAATAAAGACAGATTGATCATGTCTAGTAAAGAAGTGCTGACTAAAGGTAAAACCTCTTTAAGCAGCCAGGTTGGGATGGGGTCTAAGAGACAAGTTGATGGCTTAGATGAAGAGATGGTTTTAGTAATTTGGTGAAGGTTAATGGGAGAAAAGCAATCTAAATATACATCAGGTTTTACAGCTATTTCTGAGATTCCTGTGTTTGACGGTAAGGTACTACCTGAAGACAGGAGGTGATCAATTCTGTCTCTAATAGTTAGAATTTTATCATTAAAGAAGCTCATGAAGTCATTACTGCTGAGGGTTATAGGAATACATGGCTCCATAGAGCTGTGACTCTCTGTCAGCCTGGCTACAGTGCTGATGAGAAACCTGGGGTTGTTCTTGTTCTCTTCTATTAATGTTGAGTAATAGGCTGCTCTGGCTTTACAGAGGGCCTTCCTATAAGTTCTAAGACTATCTTGCCAAATTAAACGTGATTCCTCCAGTTTGGTGGAGTGCCATTTCCTTTCAAGTTTCTGCACCGTTTGCTTTAATTTGCGGGTTTGTGTGTTATACCATGGAGCTGACTTTCCTTGTTTTATTATCTTCTTTTTAAGAGGGGCAATAGAGTCAAGTGTCAATCGCATTGAGCCTGCAGCACTGTCAACAAGATCGTCCATTTGGGAGGGACGAAGGTTAGCATAGGAGTCCTCAGTTGTATTGAGACATGGCATTGAATTAAATGCCAATGGAATCACTTCCTTAAATTTAGCTACAGCACTATCAGATAGATATCTGGTGTAGACTTTTTTGCCTAATGGCGTGTAGTCCAGTAATAGGAATTCAAAAGTTATTAAATAATGGTCCGATAACAAAGGATTCTGTGGAAAGACAAGTAGATGTTCAATTTCAATTCCATATGTCAGAACCAGGTCGAGGGTGTGATTAAAACAGTGAGTGGGTTTCTGTACCCTCTGACAGAAGCCGATCGAATCCAATAAAGAGATAAATGCAGTACCAAGGCTATCCTTATCAACTTCCACATGAATATTAAAATCACCTACGATAATGACTTTGTCTGTTTTAAGGACTAAACCTGATAAAAACTCTGAGAATTCAGATAAGAATTCAGAGTATGGACCTGGAGCATGATAGACTATAACGAATCAGATTGGCTTCAGTGTTTTCCAGGTTGGGAGTGAGAGACTCAGAACAAGGCTTTCAAATGAGTTATAATTGAGTTTAGGTCTAGAGTTAATCAACAGGCTTGAGTCAAAAATGGCTGCAACTCCACCTCCTCGGCCAGTGCCTCGAGGGATGTGAGTATTAGTATGACTGGGCGGAGTGGATTCATTCAGGCTGACATACTCTTCATGACACAGCCAGGTTTCTGTCAGGCACAACAGATCAATATGATTATCTGATATTAGCTCGTTTACTAATAGAGCTTTAGATGACAGAGATCTGATATTTAACAGTCCACACTTAATTTTCCTATTGTTTTGGCCTATAGCAGTGGTGGTCTTCATTTTTATTAAGTTTTTATTAATGACTCCTCTCCTGTTTAATTTTGACTGAATTAATTTAAGTGGTCGGGGGGCAGACACAGTCATTATGGGGTTTTGGGTGGGTAACTGTGGGTAACAAGTGACTGCAGTGATAACTTGAGGTCTTCATGCTACATTGGTGGCTCCATAATGCTGGTAATGTTGCTAATATGTAGCTAACTAAACAAGTGAGAGAGAATACAACACGCTATAGACATATGTAACTATAGGCTAGGTCTTGATTTTCTTCTTCAACTATCATGTGTCTGTGAAGGGCTAAATTAATTGTATCTATCTACAGTACATATCTATCTATCTATCTATCCAGCTCGATAGCTAGCAAGCTGGTTTGCTAATTAGCTATCTCATAGAATTGTCTACAGAAAATAGGCCCATATATTCAATGAGAGAGTGAGTAATTCTTTTTATATATTTTTATGTACTCTTTAACTCCTTAAATAACAAATCATGTACATTAAGATCCATGGCTGGGTCACTTTTCCTTCTCTAAAGAGAGTGAACTGTAATTTGGAGAAATACTTTTATTTATTTATTTTACTTTTATTTTCTTTATTATTTTTTTTTTTATTATTTAATACTTTTGATACCAAAATGTTACTATATATATAATACTACATATATATTACATTATATATATATATTATTAAAACTTTACTTGAAAAAGGATTGCCTATCAATCCTGATCAATGCTTTGTTTTCACACTCACAGAGCCGGAGATTGTGGGGGCGTTGCTAGGCAACCGCTAGCTAGCTGCTATAAACAAGTGGAGGAAGAAGATGACGAGCAAATGAAACCCGCGAAAAATCACAGCGACAAAAAATCAGTAATTAGGTTAATTATAGCTTTTAAGCAAACAATTTGAAGAACAGCTACAGTCAGGACTCTGCCTAGCTCTGGTTCTTGGAGCAACAAAAACGTCATAGTATTAACTTATTGTCGCCAACGTGAAAAGAAGGAAGACAGACAAGATGTCAACACAGGAAGAACAAGCGAATATCGGCAAAGTACTCAGTTTTCTTCGAGAATGGGACCGTGGTGACAGGACAGTCCGCAGCCGCATGTTGAACACTTTCCTGACTCAAAACACAGGGAAGACGTGTTATGAGCTGGAGCTGGAGTTCGCTCAGGTTGCCAGCCTCTTCCTGGCTCGACTCACCACCTGGATGAGACTCACGTATCCTTTCTTTATCTGTGGCGTGGGACCAGGTTGAAGAGTGGTGCTACATCTCACCGGCCTAAATCAGTGTCAAAACCAAACGTAACCAAACTTTAATCACTTGAAGACCATTAATGTTCAGGCATTTGTCCACACACCTTGGGGCCCTGCTGAATTGGACATAACATATTTAATTAAATGTACTATATGAAAAATTACATATGGTACAATAAACAATAAAATTACTTTAAACTTTTATATCTTAAATTTCATGCATATCCAAACCTTTCTATATTATTTACACATTATACAAATTAAGGTGTATTTATTCTGTACACTGTACTGTATGTCCCATGCTCCAATGTTGTTAGACAAGGAATTATGAGGATACAGAGCTGGTTGAATGCAAGACCAAATATAATTTTTTCTACTTTTTTCTCCATGTCCTTCACTGCATACATGCACACATTTAACTATATTGTGAGTGAAATCAAATAATACATGAATACAATTTGAGTTTCAAGTCCTCATGGTTCCAGTTCTGGATTGACTATGTAATCACCTGAGACCCAGTCCTTCATCGAATATTCAGATACATATTTGGGACATTCTTGGGACTGCAGCTTAAAGCAATTGGGATTTTCCTTTCTGCATCAAGCCAGTGAGTAGGATGAAACACTACAGTAAACCACTGTATCTGTGCCCCTGTTGCCGTTTCTTTTGTCAGTGACACACTTTTGTCACATTCGTCAGTGATCAGTACGTAATGGAGTTCCTGGAGGATGGAGGTGTCCTCACTCTCCTGCACATCTTGAGCCACTCTCAGATCAAAGAGGAGGAAAAGGCAGAGGCCCTCGGTCTCCTGCTCACTGTCTCAAATGCTGGTCGCAAGTACAAAGAGATTATCTGTGAAATCCATGGTAAATTTTGGAAAGAATACATACAGACGTTTCTTCATATACTACACATATGATCAGTCCAGTATGTACTTTCAGCAGTTTCATACCTGACATGCAGATACTATTTTACTACCACATTATTTTCTCTCAGGTTTATCGAAAGTCAATACTTATTTTCCATTTACCATTTGGATAATTTGTGCAGCACTGTGGGAGCCATATCAGCTTTGCCCTCTCTATTTTTTACATTCTTGCAGGTGTGAAAGCCATAGCAGATTGCCTGGCTAAGTCAAACATAGATGAGACCCAAGAGACAGCATGGGCCCTCCTGGAGTCCCTGTCCCGTGGAAACCCCAAATATCAAAACCGAATCTACAAAGGCCTGATTGCTCTCATGACTTGTACCTCCCCTAAGGCCCAACAGCTGGTCCTGCACACCTTACACACTGTGCAGGTAAAGCAAGAGAGTGCACACTAAGCAATATATCAATGCAAGCATGTACTTTCATTGTTCTCTGAGCATGCATGTGCCCTCACTCTTTCACACAATCTTTATCTTTTTAAAATATTTTTTCATTTGATCTTTTCTTAACCAGAGTACTGAAGGACAGCCTGGCAAAATTGTATATATTCAACATATGAGAAGAAATACAATGATTCTCTCACTATCCTCTCTCACAGTCCAAAATGAATACAGCCCATCACAGCATTGTAGAACCTCTGCTGAATATGCTCAGGTCCCTGCAGCTGGAGGTTCAGCATGAAGGCAAGCAGGGAACTTTTTTTTTTTAGTGACAAATGAATCCACTAACCGTTGTGGCTGTGGCTGAAAAATGTTTATCTTTTTAATCTCTTCTAACACTCTTCCCTCCCTGTGTATGTCTCTTGCAGCCATGAATCTGATCTTAGACCTGAAGTGTTATGATGTGAGGCCAGTGCTGCTCAGTGGACTGGTCGCTCTGCTGAGGCCTACTAAAGAAGAAGTGCAGCAGCACCAGAATATGGAAGGTAACACTTTGATCTATAAGTGTGTTGGTTGTGTGTATTAAGTATTTTTTTCCCAAAGACTGATACAATATGGTGAGTCTTTTAGACCGATCCGTGACAGGAAGTGAATTTCCTTTAGGACCACCCGAGTTCTGCTGAATAACTCAAAAGGGTCATTGTCAGAGGAGGTTCACACTGTCCAGCTGTAAAGATTGGAGGACCTTGGGTTGTCTCATTTTCTGTGTGGGAAACTGGTGCTGGCTGGATTTTGTTGTTGAGGGAGGAAGACATGATAGCCAAGAGCAGCCTCACACCCCCCTCTATATGATCTTGTTCTTTGGGTCTAACTAGGCTAGTGGAATAGTTGTGATCAAGTTGACACCATACTGTATTTTGTATATTTGATATGGGTGGTGTTTGCTCCCTGGTGCCAGTACTAAATTGGTACATTCAATATAAGACTCTTGTTTCTTTATTCATCACTAATATTTCTGCAATTTCTGAAACAGAGCAGTAATGTTACCCAAACCCATCAATTTCAGACACAATGTGACCAAATTTGTCACATTAACATATGTTGTTGACACATTCAATCCCATCAGAGTCTGAGATAATCAAGATGACTGGATCTCTGCCTGTGTTTGTGCAACAAGCTGCTGCAGCTAAAACTATACGGTATGGACACAAATATTAGTCCTTTATAAGTAGACATAATGTAATGAAGGTTTTATTACACAACAAACATTGTCAGAACATGTGATGTTCTTTTTATAAAGTATCTGTAATATGTATTGAATTTATATTACTAGCATATTGCTTTAATAGATTATCTCAGTGTACTAGTTTGGTTTTGAATGTGTTGAAGCTTGCTGGCCGAGGACAGTCAAGAGGTTTGTCGTGAGCTTCTCTCTCTTGGAGTGATCCAACATCTTCTGTATGCTATGGGCAACAGAGAACACATTGATGTCCAAATACAAGCCAGCCTGGCCTTGGAGGTACGTACATGTTTTCATATACGCATGCAATATGCACAAACACACACACGCACGTGCATGTTCGCCCACTGTGTCCTATGATGACTGTGAGATTTATTAATGACGCATACTTCCAATAAAATGCTCAAAAGTTGAGATTGATCATATAGTTAAATACTGCACACTAACAAACCTACATACACTCAGACAGACACATACAGTAGATATGCATGCACACACACACTAACACTGATTGTCTGCTTTCATTTCTGCCCAGCACTTTGTCCGCTCATTCCCAGTTATTGAGGAACATGTGCAGAGAGCCATTGGCAGTGCACTGTTTGTAGCCATTATGGTAAGCTTTAATAACTTAATAAATACTGTGATAGCATTAGTTAAAATGTCAATATGGAAGCTGCTAGAAGGCAGCACTAACAGATCCAATCACCCTCTCTCTGCAGCACAAAGCCGACGCTTTGTACATGAATATGGATGAAACACAAGCAGAAATCCTGCTAACTAACAAGGTGAACATAACTGAAGGTAATGATTGTTATTAGTTCATCCCAAGGCTGGTTAAAAAAAGTATTCTTGTTCTTAGTTGCCTGTACTATGTGAGAATATTTTTTTGTTTTGTTTTGCTTTTTTATTGTCAATCTTTGCATTTCAGTTTTGGATGGTGACAACTATGAAGGCTGACGAGCGGGACAAATCATTTAACTCATGCAGTTCAATAACATTTAGAAAATCATGTGTCCATATTGCTTGTATGTTATTAAAAGACAGTTGAATTCTTAATTTACTGTCTACCTTTTTTCATTTGTGGAATTATAATAAATATATACTGTATATTAAAAAGAATACTTTCTATCTATTATCTATGCACAGTTTTAATACAGTTTTACACTGAATCGTTATTATTTTGCTCAACTTAGCATTTTTTACTGTGTTAATCACGGCATTTACAATTATGACTCCTGAAATGCTATTGAATATTTTTTTTCATGGTAATTTACATTTTGATTATTATATTGATTGATATATGCTAATGAAGTAAATGCATCCTCTAATCCAGGGTAATAAGAATGATAGTCAATAATAATCAATATGAAATAATAGTTGTTTTTCAGTCTTTATTGAGAAAATACCTAAATATACAAGCAGTGCAGACATGTACTTCACAAAATACGACACAAATTAAACAAGAACATGAATTATATAATAAAATAATAATTAAAAAATGAATTGGAATAAATAAACCTCAATATAAAACTATGAATATAAAATGATTGTTGTACAACAACACAGACCGCCTTTACGTAATTTTGATTTTGACCCTCCCACCGGAGATGACGTTACACGTACGTCTTCTGTTTCCTTGCAGCGGATTGGACGAGCAGCGGCCGTCCGTCCGAACGTGGCGGGAGCGAAAACGAATCCGTGAAGTAAACAAGCCTGCACGCGCTGTGCGCAGAGAAATGAAATAAGTCGCTGCTTGTGGTATTTGGCGATGAGCAGGTTACGTTCAGCGATGCAGAAAGGCAAGAGAGCCGGACTGGAGATGGTAGAAACAGCAAAAACAAAGCAGAAGAGGTCAAAGACTGCTGTGAAAGAAGGTAGCTACCATATTGATGTTAACTTATAAAGACAGACACTCTGGGTTCTTAATTTGTCCACATTAATATGATAGTGAATATGAACCAGCACGGAGTTTATTTTACGTGAGATACATGCAATAACTACGTTTGCTTTTGAATCCTCAGACCTCCTTCACATCATTCCTTCGGGATGGACACAATAAAAGCAACACTTGTACGGCGTAATGCAGCCCAATGCAGCAGCCATGACAGCATTTCTGCATTTTAGTTGAAACAGTGTCAGAAAGGGTTTCACTAAGTAGTGAATTTGACAGCGTCAGAAATCCCCACAGCAATCTAAAGTCACATCTAGAGAACCAAACTTTGTCCCGTGGGCTCATGTGTTATGTTAGATTTCACACTTCTACAGCGAATAAACTCAACTTATTTCTTATGACTTAGGAAGTCACCCCTGTGTCGCGTGACCTCACTACCGTCACCTATTCTGTTAATGTCCTCCCCCTCAGCATATAACTATAAACATATAACATTTGAACCATCCTCGAGTATTTGATACATATTTTACTGCTTGAACGTGAAATTTGCCTTTTTGCTTTAGTTTGAATGAGAATTATGTTTTTGGTCTTCCAGAGGAAACCACGAGTGCTTCCTCACCGTCCTCATACCACACTTTCCATGATCCTGCTGAGGTTGTGCTGCTGCAGTCTCAGCTCCTCGACTGGTATGACAAGGACCAGAGGGAGCTGCCATGGAGGACGCTGGTAAAGAGAAGCATTTATGTATAAGACACATACTTGGTTGTTAGAGACGAACTTAAATTTTGTATCATTTTGAAAGTAAAGTAGTTGTAGTAAGTTTGGTTGAGAGATGTGTTACATGAAACTCATGTACCACAAACTTGATTGCATAGTCACAGTAATGTATTAGGGCTGTGCAATACAGTCGAAATATCTTATCTTAATTCAGGGTGTGGAAGGGATGTGTTGTATTTTCCCACTACATTCGTAATGACGATATTCAACAGAATTTGACCTTTTCAGTTGAAAGGACACTAATGTTGTGTCTTATTTAAGTCTTTCCTGTTATGCTGTGGCCTTTTTTCTAACGTCTCATCTGGTTATCAGCTCTAATCATTTTATGATTACTGAATAATAAAACGCATCTGTATCATTGATGATGATATTGCTGCTGTTATATAACTTACTGGCTCCTTGTGTTTCTTTTACAGGCTGTGACAGAGTCAGACCTCAACATCAGGACATATGCAGGTAAGAAGATGTCTTCCTGTCAAAATGACATAAGTCTAACTACTGCGGACAATCTTTACAAGACAGTTTTCCCTTTTTCTTTTAAGTGTGGGTTTCAGAAATCATGCTGCAACAGACCCAAGTTGCCACAGTAATAGACTACTACAACAAATGGATGAAGGTAGGTGTCTTTGAGGTGTCCATTACGTTGGAGTCCTTGTGATGCATTAAATGTAATCCGTCATATCCATTACTCTTCACTGTGTTCCAGCGGTGGCCCTCGGTGCAGGATCTTGCAGCTGCTACGCTAGAGGTGATTACTGAAACTCAGTCGCGGAGGAGGATGGTGTTTTTGAAATAGTACTGATATTAAATAAAATGTATTGATTTCATTCATGTGCAGGAAGTGAACCAGATGTGGGCGGGCCTTGGCTACTATTCCCGAGGGAAAAGACTGCATGAAGGAGCTCAGAAGGTCTGTGCTGTGCTTTGTGAATCTGCTGTAACTGCATCAAACTGTGGCGTACATCTGTTTTTATATTGATTACTTAGTATGGTTTTATGTTATGACCAGTTATGTCATCTAATGACCGAAAGAAGGTGAAATATCAGGATGCGGAGTGTTAATTGTGTCTGTTTTAGGTGGTGTCACAGCTTAAGGGGCAGATGCCTCGGACACTTGACAGTCTGCTGAAACAGCTGCCTGGAGTTGGACGCTACACTGCTGCAGCTATTGGCTCTATTGCACTAGGCCAGGTTGGTCATCACACACACACACACACACACACACACACACACACACAGACCTGGAGACATATCTGCACCAGAGCTGTATGTGTTTCTATGGGTCAGAGCAAACTCTAAGGTCGCACTTGATAACTGTACCGCCACATTTATCACTGATGACTGAAAAGGTCTCTGTTGCCTAGGTTACCGGAGCCGTGGATGGCAATGTGATTCGGGTGCTGTGTCGCCTGAGGGCCATCGGAGCTGACAGCACAAGTCCTGCAGTAACGGAGGCACTTTGGTGAGATTACACTTCAAAGCAATATCCTCAAAGAACCTGAACTAGCAGCTACTTTAATATCTTTGGGCAGCTTTTGCGCAGAGAGGTTGACATGTCGGTTGGGATCTTATTTGTTTGTAGATATTTAGATGTCAAGGAAACCCTGTTTTAAAGATGTGGGGAATATTCCTTCAAAATATAAAACAGGAAACTGGACTTTGAATGAATCCAGAAGGCGTTTTAGTCATGACAGTTCACAGGCTCTCTGTCAGCTCACATCTCTAATTGTTGGATTTGTCTGATTTGATTCTCTGAACTTTGAAAGTGAAGCTTTTTATGTGATCAAAGCACAGAAAAAAAGAAGTATTCCCCATACCTAAGTCAGTCTTTGTAAATGGTATTAAACTAGTTTTGAAGTTTCAACTAAGACTACTCCAGATATAGTCTTATAACACATTCGTTTCCTCTGTTTCAGGAGTCTTGCCAATACACTGGTGGACCGTGAGAGACCTGGGGACTTTAACCAAGCCATGATGGAGCTGGGAGCTCGAATCTGCACCCCTAAAGGACCACAGTGCAGCCAGTGTCCCGTACAGTCTCACTGCCACTCTTACCGCAAGGTAAGACGCATCCTAAGTGTTAAACCAGTGCTAGTAAGTAGTGGTTACAGTTTGTGCTTTGCTTTGTATTGTAAACGCAGCAGAAATCAGTGCAAAGCCTTAAATCATACTGCACAGGATGGTGTGCTGATGCAGATTGTGAATGTGCAGGTTCATATCAAACAAGAGAACAACTCCAGGAAGCTGTTGGGGAAGCCGGACAGGAAGAAGTCAACCCTGCCTGATATAGAAGACTGTAGTAAGTGTCCTGAGTCCTCCTCTCTCCCTGAGACCTTCACGAAGTCATGATATTAAACTAAAGGACTGTCTTACAGCAGTGAACAGCAGGGCCTGTCCGCTGTGTCCCTCCGAGCCCTGGGACGATGAGTTGGGTGTGCAGAACTTCCCCAGAAAGCCGGCGAAGAAGCCGCCTCGAGTGGAGCGAACTCTGACCTGTGTGGTGGTCAGACCCGGAGAGGAGGGACAGGACGAGTACCTGCTCACACAGAGACCAAACAAAGGTCAGAGCCTGCAGCGTGTCCCACTGGTTTTGTTTTCACTTCCACATTTGAATCACTGAAACAATGAAGGAGGTGAGCAGCGATGCATTGGTCTAGAAGAAGGCTATGATTCTGGTAGACTTTTCAATCATTCTGCAGCTTTTAACTTAATTTCCATCAGTGTTCATTCTGGCAAACTTTAAAGAAATACTGAATAGAAAAACTATGTGCGTGTGTGTGTGTGTGTGTGTTGACAGGTTTGCTGGCAGGCTTGTGGGAGTTTCCGAGTCTTCTGCTGGAGGAGAAGAGCTCTGAGATGAAACAGAAGAGGACGCTGTGTGCTGAGCTCAGCAGGATACTGGGAACCCATCTGACTGAAAGCCTCCCCCAGTATGTGGGAGAGGTAAGCTCTATGTTTACCATCTTTCATACACACTATATAAACCCTCCGTGTAGCTGTGTAGCCACCTAGTGATGGATCACTGATTGGCTGCTCGCAGGTGGTTCACATCTTCTCCCACATCCACCAGACGTACGTGGTTCACAGTTTGTGTTTGAAGGACGCCGACACCCAAACGCAGACTGAAAACACGCAGTGGCTCACCAGATCGGCTCTGCAGGAAGCTGCTGTGTCCACAGGAGTGAAAAAGGTTTTTATTTTGTTTACTCAGTGTGTGTGAGGCCCCGCTGTGTCACTGAGGTTACCTGCAGCACCAGGAGAGGACTTGATTACCACTCACAGAAAGGATGCTTTTGCAACAGCAGTCTGGTGTAAAGTGTAACTTGTATCTTCTCTGTGTCACTTTAAGAGATTTTTCAGTGATTCACGCTGCTAATTGGGCCGATTTTAAAACTGCTCCTAATGAAGCTGCAGTAGCAGTTTTTAAACCATTAAATGAGAAAGAGTTCGTCTGGTTACTGTGATTATTCCGTTTTTCAGAGAAGGTGACAGTTAGTCATTGAGGTTGTTTCAGAAAGATGTGACAGCAGGAGTGAGTAAGTGAGTGTCCACGTCTTGTGTGAACAATCCATGAACGGGATCAACATGTTAACTCTCCTGCAGATTGTGAAGCTTTGTGATTCTGTGGACCGTCAAAAAGAACAAACCTCTAAGGTGAGTACTTCTGTGTATATCTATCAGACAAACAAACAAACTTTATTTTGTAATCCTACACAGAATTCCACCTTTACCAATGTTGTTTATTGTCTCTGCTTGTCTACTTTAGGATGGAAAAAGGCAAAAACATACCAGAACAAAGAATGACAAGAAACCACAGACCTCAAAAACACCCAAACTGAGTGCAGCTAACAGCGGCGGCAGGCAGCTCTCCCTCAGCTCCTTCTTCAAGACGGTTAAACAGGAATCCTGATTCCTGATTGTGTGTGAAAGTCGGACATGGTGCCTTTTTCATGCACATGTGCCTTATTGTCAAAGCACCCCCCCCCCAAAAAAAAATACCATCAAATTATTTTAACAAGATCAGCTTTTAAATTGTTATAAAATGAATTTGTAATGACCTCATAGTAGATCATGTGTTTATCACTATACTGTGACTAGGGTTGCTATGAAGTTACATCTGTATGACATATTAACATTTATTGTAGAATTAAAAGTCATCCCATTTTAAAGCAATTGTCATGTTTATTGCCATGTTAACTTTGGATAATGAAGTCCAGACACAAGACAAAGACCAAGTTTCATGCCAGCTGATGGCATGTGTGCACTGCCAATCAAGATTTATTTTCTATATTTTTATCATGAAGATAGTGAACAAAAAAGCCGCTATTTCTTACCATAAAAATATAGTTTCATGTTATGACTCTTTTTTGCTACTGCAACACGCCAACTTATTTCATTTTATGGAGGATTTTCATGTAATTACTTGGTGTGTCGCAGGAATGAGACGCTCTCACAGGTTCTCACAAGAAAAAGATCCAGTTAAAGTCTGAAGGGAATATATTTTATCTGACATTAGACAAACTGACTACATTTTAAGTTTTATTTAGTGCTTAGGATGAGAGAGACGACTGGTATTAGGTATGTGATTACTAAGAGGAATTTAGAGACTTGGAGAAAAGAATCCAATCCTTGGAAGACAAGAGGATGCTTTTATTTTATAAAGTATATGTATGATCTGATAAATACATGGAATTCTACAAAACATAAATGACACTAATGAAGGTCTGTCACATGGCAGGAAACAGCGCCCCCTGCTGTGCTGAACATGTTACATGTAACGACCAACTGAACCTGCCCAAACAAAATCGTAAGAAAAACAGGAAGTGATTCAAAACTTCTTGCTACTTTCTCCGTCATTCAAAGCCACTCAGGTGGAAGTCAGTTCCTCATTGTAGCTGTGAGTGGTGGTTTGTTTGGTTTGTTTCTTGGCCGCCGTTGAGCCTCTTCCCAGCGGCACAGTTTCGGGTGCGGCAGATCGGCTCCAGTTCTTCATCAATCCGTCTCAGGGCGAGGACCTGGATTTGGCCGCAGGGCGTGCTGCAAGTTGAACTTTGCTAGTACTTCTTTGACGGATAGCGTCCAAAGGTTCTCCAGTGTTGCCGCTTACGGTTACAGTCGAAACACCGTCTGCAGGGTGAGGTGAGGTTTACATCGGTGAGTTAGAGTTGTGTCTTTAGATGCTACAGATTTGAGTTGTTTTTCTTCTTTTACTGATTCACTTTCTTTATGTTTGCAGATGGCTTCTGCATGGCAAAGTGTCCTCTCTGTGCACCAGAGGATAGTGGACAATGGAGGTATGGTGATGATGATTCCCCCCCCACATATTCAGCTCATTTTGCTTTAGTTTTGCAGCAAACTCAAATCTGAGATTCGCAGTCTGAAAAACAAGCCTGTACATGAGTGTGTGTGTGTGTGTTGGAGTGGGGAGCTGCAGATGTGCTCCTCAGCTTGCCGTCACAATTCACAAAAGATTGCTTTGTGGCTTGTCACGTGATTTGCCATCGTGCCACTTTTTAAATGATATTATCTTGTCACTGCGGTGCACGTACAACACTGGGAGGAACAGGAAGTCTTTCATTGATAGGAAAACTGCCTTTTATTTTTCTCAAGTGCAAATGTATAAATATTTTATGCTTTTTGGATCAGGATTTGGTTTATATTCACAAAACCTGGTGTTTCCTGTGCAGAATACAACAAAAATCATCTTTAATGACTTGTGAAAGTTTGGGGAAATCAAGGCAGATATGTGTCCTGTAATATACGTATTAATTTGTAAATAATGCCTTAAAGCCCCTGACACAGAGCTCTTGTGTTGCAGACAAGAGGACGGACCCCTGGCTGCTGGTCTACTCCCCCGTCCCCGTGACGATCATCTTCCTGGTTTACCTCTGTGGGGTCTGGCTCGGCCCCCGCCTGATGAAACACAGACAACCCGTTGACCTCAAAGCTGTTCTCATTGTTTACAACTTCGCCATGGTCTGCCTTTCTGCCTACATGTTCTATGAGGTATGTTGCTGTGCTGCTTTCTGTCCCGTTGTTCAGTCAAAACAATCGTGAGCGCAGCAGCGGTGGAAACATTCAGTTTTACTCAACAGGTTTGAATATTTCCAGTTTGAATATGTCTAGTTTCTCATAACTTCCTCCTGAGGACTTTCTGTTTCATGTGTTCAAGTGGTTATATTGGTGGTGCATTGTTTCATTACGTAATTGTATGAATATTTACTAGTTCCTGGTCACATCCTGGCTCTCCAACTACAGCTACCTCTGTCAGCCTGTAGATTACAGCACCAGGCCGCTGCCAATGAGGGTAAGAAAGTGTCTCACTTGTCACTTTGATGTGTCTGTGTGACATTTAGAACATGATTCACAGTCAAATAATCCTACCAGACAGCTGAAAGATAAAAACAAACAGTTATTAAATTAATAATGCGTAAAACTCACCTTCCTCCAGATGGCCAGAGTCTGCTGGTGGTTCTTCTTCTCCAAGATCATCGAGCTCAGTGACACGGTACATTCTTGCTACAGCATGTGCCGTTTTCAGTGAAACTCGGAGGTGTACGAAGGCAGAGTTTGAAACTGTAACAATCTCCTCTGCTCCTCTCTATGAGCAGCTCTTCTTCATCCTGAGGAAGAAGAGCAACCAGGTGACTTTCCTTCATGTTTACCACCACGCCTCCATGATCTTCAACTGGTGGGTGGGAGTCAAGTATGTGGCCGGCGGACAGTGTAAGTCACCTATTTTAGTCGTTTACTGTGGGTGCTATAATGATACTGATATATAAAAGAAAGAGATAGCAGCACAAGCTTGTGGATGGAGGAGAAGACTGGTTTACATTTGTCTCATTGTAAACATGAAAAGACCAAAACCAACAATGAACTGATCCGCTAACAAGTCTGTTATATCTTATTCCTCTTTGCCATTGACTTCCACTGTTTAGAAACACGGGTGACATGTTGCTACATAGACATTGTAGTTTATTCTGAATCAATCCCACATGCCGTCTACTCACTAGAGCATCAAATGTGTGTTAATCCACAGCTGAAAATAGTCCCAGACAAATACACTATTTACTCCTGTTTGAGTAACATGTTCTAAAAACTGCAGTACCCAGGCGTTTTAATGTGCTACTTAGCCTTTTGTTTGAATGAATCTGTATATTTGTGATGTTTTTAAAAATGTACGTCTTCAGTAGGAACACATTTGGATTACAGACAGGTTAAGAAAGTTGGAAAGTATTGAGAGTCGGACTAACACGCTGTTGGTTTTGGGCTTTGTCGACAAATTAAAACCTATAGAATTACACCCCAACTATAGGATTTGCCCGCTCATAATGAAAGCGCCCTTCAGCAAGACACTAAACTTGAGTTTGATAATAAAGATTCATCTTTAACCACAACGATTTCTATTTCAAAGATATCAGGCATTCAGTTTTGTACCCAGGAGCTTAAGACGGAGTGATGTTTTAGAAACAACTCGAGTGAGAGGTGTGTTTATTTCTTGATGGTGCGATGATGAAAAATAATCCAAAAGCGCACGTGGCAAAAAACCCAAAAGGGCCCAACTGAAAAAACAAGACTAAGGCACCGATCAGAAAACGTTTCACTCCAAGAGCAAAATCATTTCTCTGCCATTCCTCATGAATTCATATTCTCCATCATCTCAGTGGTCAAATGCTGTCTGGGTCATTGCATGGATGTTGTTTCATAAATGCAAATAACAAGAGTTGAATTACACTGTCCAATGAGACCAGTTCTGATACTCCGTTCACTCACTATCAAGACTTGAACTTTCTCTCCATGTTTGAAATGTTTTTTTAATGACCTCAATAAATCTGACAGCCCCGTTCTTATTGCCTCTCTGAGTGTTTTTGCGTCCCTCTGCTTGTACCATATATATCCTGCAGCGTTCTTCATCGGCCTGGTCAACACCTTCGTTCACATTGTGATGTATTCTTACTACGGCCTGGCTGCGATGGGCCCTCACATGCAGAAGTACCTGTGGTGGAAGCGATACCTCACGTCTCTACAGCTGGTGAGAGGCTCCTGCTCTGAATGGAAAGAAATGTGGATGTACATACAATATGTTTTATGAAGTCTGATCTGACCCCCACCCCCCGACTGTCTCTCCAGCTGCAGTTCCTGCTGTTCCTCCTGTACACGGGCAACAACCTGTTGACAGAGTGCGACTTCCCCAACTCTATGAACATGTTGGTGTTTGGTTACTGCGTCACCCTCATCATCCTCTTCAGTAACTTCTATTATCAGAGCTACCTCAACAAGAAGAAGCAGAAGTAAGAGGCAGTGCGTCAGCTTGAGGGACTTCACACAGAGAAGTTTCCTGTCTGCAGTACCACATAGTGTCCACTAGAGGGAACAACATGCCCACTGTCTGGAGGTCAGTTTAGCTCTACAGTCAAATCTGAATATTAAATTTTTTACAAACAAATACAACTAATGTGATCAAGTACTGATCGAGTATTTCTGCATTTTTTTGTATTTTATAGTGTGAGTGTCAAGTACATGTCAAAAAAGGAGACCTTGTGTGATCATTCAATTATTTATTTCTTAAATTGAGAAATGACAAACGTTCAAATGATTGCTGTAAACAAACTGTACATTTTATACATATAATAATAATAATAATAATAATAATAATAAAGTAGGTTGGTTTCTCTGCATTATTGCAGAATTAATGACTTCAAACCCTCCTCCAGAGATAAATCCAAAAAGCAAAAAAAAAAAACACTTAGCAACAAAATACGGAAATGCAAACACATTTTTTTCCCACTGTTAAAACAACACGGCAAAATTATATATTCTTCTCTACACTTCAGTCTAAAATAGATTGGAAGATGTAGATTAAGAGAGAAAAAACATGAAGAGGAGGGAGAGGGCATTTCAATTCCATCCAGGGGTGTTGTAGTGTTTGAAGTTTATATATCAGAATCAGCTTTATTGGCCGAGTGTGTGTACACATACAAGGACTTTGACTCTGTAAGTTGCTCTGTGTCACAAATTCCAAGAACAATTTTCAGGAAGATAACAAACTGCATGTGTAAGCTTGATCTGATTGTACTGTTGAGTGTCTTGCACCGGTGTTACCAAGTCAGATACTTTGTACATAATGAGCTCTGAATTCTGAACCTAAGAAATAAAACCTGTGGATCTCTGAACTAAAAAAAATCTTAATTCTCCAGCTTTCTCTAACTTTTCTAAGAAAAGGAGACTTCCATGTCATTTCTTTGACTCATGTTATTCCTTCATTTCAAATGAGTAAAAATCAGAAAACCATGAAACAGATTAAATAGTGTTTTTAAATCTGTCCTCTTAAGTATTTAAAGCGCCTCCAACCCAGTGGTTCCCAGTCTAGGGTTCGGGGCCCCCACACAGAATCGCAAGACGAATCTGGTCACACGGCGATTAAAGGGGCCTTTCAGTGAGTGAGCATTGTGCCTTCATTAAGTTGGAGGACTTGCAAGAGCCAGATGAAAAACAAAACGGTTAAAATCGATGCAGCAGAGGTTGAGATATCCTCAGTCTCTAGTACAGGTCGAGCGCACTACAATTCCCATAATGCAACTCAATGTCTCTCATTAGACCCTCGCTGCCTGATAAATGCCCACATATTTCAAACTCCACATCCAATCCAAGTTTTTAAAACAGGCTTACTGTTAAAAAGGCTCAAGACCAATTCCCTGATGACATCATTGGGGTTATTTTCTCATACTTTAGAAAGTTCCTTTCTCTTTCACAGAGGACATCATACAGCAGTTTTCACAGGCTGAGTACTACCCCTCATGAAAATTAAACCAAGCTTCATGTGTAAAATAGGCTGAGTTTCTTTTAACAGAATAGAAAAGCGGAAAATACCTCAAATTGTCTTTATTTTCTCACACTTTCCTCAAATCTTTGCTTATTTTCTTGTGAATTACTTGATATTTTTTTTTCCTGTGAAAATGATTCACATGAGACAAGGGAAAAAGAAAACACGTTTTAGTCACAACTAGAAGACATATGCAACCAGTGACAAGACATCCTGCTCTTACCTACTTGGACTATAAGACAAGTGTAATTTGCATCTTGACCAGATAGTGTCAGTAACTAGTTCATCACAGTGCAGTACATGTCTGTTTGACCCTGCTGGGTTCCCATCCCTCTGGCAGCTAAGTAGGTCAGAATAAGCTATAAATTATTTTGATTTAATATGTGACCCATATCTTGTATGAAAAAAAAGGAAACAGGAACTAGAGAAGAGGAGATCCAAGTGTGATAAGACGGGTGTGGAAGGAGCTGGACTGTAGAGTAGGTGTGGTGAAGCGTGCCCTGCTCCAGTGTTGCTCTATGTCTCTGTGTAGACGGAGGACATGTGGCTCAGGCTGCGGTCGAAGCTGCCCACCTGGAAGAAAATGCTCTCCTCTGGGCTGGAAGAGAACTGGCATCCTGCGCCACCTTGCAGCTCCTGGGTCAAGCTGAAGCCTGGCACAGACCAGAAGTGCAGTTTGTTTAATATTTTGATGAAATCGTTCAGGGGATCATTTCTAAAATCTTTTGCGATTCTGACGTGTAGGCTCCAGGTTAAAGCGTCCTCACCTGCAGTGCCAGTGTTGCTCGTCGACATGTGGAAGCCATTGTGCTGATGGGAAGTGTAGGCGTGAGAATCTCCTGGGACGTGGACGCCACCGACCGTCTGCTCCATCCTGTAGGAGTCTCCGAAATGGAAGCAGCTCTGAAAGCTGCCTTGGTATTCTAGGAAAGGAGGGGAGGATGTAGAGGAGCAGGGAGGAGGAAGAGAGGAGAAAAATAGAAGCCAGACTTGATCGACTGCCATCAGTGTCTATGGGTGATTGTTTCCAGGGTCAGTACGCGTACGCTCCATCCAACTGAAACTCGATGTGGATCTCAAATTATGACAATGCTATATTTGTGCTCGTGCTAACTGTGCCAGCCCCATAGTATGTAACATTTGTCCCCATCGTCTCAGTTTGTACTCAGAGAGGACCGCAGGAGTCACGATAATGGGAGAGCAGCCTTTCCTGGAGCGCTTTTACGCAACTCCCTGACCACAGCGTGGTTAGAAAGACGTCCATGTGTAGATCTTTACAGGGAAAACAGTGTTTAAGGCATTAGGAAAAAGGCTCGGGAGTGACAGGCGAGCCTGCCATGTTTGGGCGCTGAGAGACAGCTGAATACATGAGCCAGCATTTTGTTGGCTAATTTAGCACAGGGAAAAGGCTTCCGGCATGTGGTTTTCCCCACTCCGTCTCCACGACTCTAATCTCTCTCCGTCCTAAAAGTGCTCTGACAGAGCCACAGGGCAGTATCGCTGCTCCGCGAGACAACTTCCTCCCTTTGAGGCCTTTCATGTGGGTCTGCGGGTGCAGTAAGCGTTTTAAAAATGACAATTCTTATGTATATTCAAGTGATCTGACACTAAATTCTCTCATAGGAAGTTATATACAAGTAATACTCAGACTACATGTTCCTGAATCACCTGCAACAGGAAAAATGTCAGGATATTAAATTGAAACGCCAATGAACAATTTTCAAATTCAAGTCAAAACAGATTTCCTGAAACAAGTTAGGTTACATTCAGCCAGATGTCTTTGGGCCAGTCTTACCGTCGTTGGCAGGCTGATGGTGGTGATAGTGAGAGTAGGGCTTGTGGTGAGGGTGGACATGCTGTTTCTCCAGAGGAGGAGGAGGAGGTGTCGCTGCTCCCTTCATCCCTGGAGACAGGAGGGGACCCGACACCCTGGAGGAGACACAGAAAGAAAGAAAGCGGGGGTGAAATATACATTTAAACCTCTCGATCTATTATTCCATCCCTTTGTAGACAGTCTCGGTAATTTCTCAATAAAATGCTTCATGCATTGTGACGCCCCAATCAAAGCCGGAGCTACATGCCGGCCGGCTAACCACATGATCCGACAAACCCAGCGGAGCAGTTAGTGATCCCAAACACACAGAAGAAGAAACATTCCAGGCGTGTGGAAACTTGGGCTCCCCACACGTAATCGTCCTCCTACCACATATTATGATCTTAAGTCAACAAACAGCGTGTGCATTCAAGTGAAACCAACCCCCCCCCCCCCCACTCCCACCACCACCACCACCACCAAGAAAGCACAATAGTGTTTACATTCATGACTTTTGAGAAAGAGAAATATTAAGATGACATGTTTGTTACTTTGTGGATTTTAACAGTCTGGAGAACAACTGAGGTTTCCACATCGGCTTATTTTTGTGGATATTGATCATTTAAATAAAAGGTCTGATGGCGTACAACCAAGTGGGAAATGCTGGGAAAACCACAATCTGGAGATCAAAGAGGTGAAAACTAATGGTGAAATACTGCAATCATACCAGCTGATGGTAATTCCCCCATTTAGTGTCACATTGAAACTGATTCATCCTCAAAAACCTGCAGAATGCAATGAACGCTCTGCAGCTTCAGTGAGTTTGTGCAGAAGCTGTCAGCAACATCTGAGACCAACCTCTGCGTAACATCACATCATCTGACAGGAAGAGTATGCTGTTATCATGACGGTAGTAAGTGTGCACATCAAGGGATTTCTAAAAACTTGGAGAATTCATGCATTTTAAAGGGAATTCCACCTCAAAATCATCAAAGTTACAGAAGCATTAGCAGAAATGTAAAACCTCTTTCAGATATGTCTCATTGAATCACTATAAAGGAATAGTTTTCAGAACATTTTCATTTTCAGAAATACTCTCATTCGATATCATGCCTGTACAATCAATGTGAAGCTAGAGACAGGAGGTGCTTAGCTTAGCTTAGCACAAAGACTGGAAACAGGGGGAAATAGCTAGCCTGGCTCTGTCTGAAGGTAACAAAAATCTGTTTACCAGCACCTCTAAGGCTCATTAATCAATATGTTATATGATATTTATTTAATCCATACAAAAATACAAACAGGTTGTATGTATTAAACAAGACATGACGTGCTAATTAGTGAGCTGTAGAGGTGATATTAGGAGGATTAACTTTGGACAGAGCCAGGCTAGCTGTTTCCAATGTTGGGAGAGAGAGATGTTTAATGTGCGTCTTGTTCCGCTTTCATAAGATCACTTTAACAAATTTACCCAGGAGCAGTAAGAACCATGTCTGGTATTTATTCAGATACGTAAATGTTAAATGTGAAAGTTAGCAAGAAACTCAAAATGACCACCGATTTAACGACTTAATGTTGTACTTGACATTAACTTAATGGAAGAGCAATCTGAAAATACAGAATGATAGCCAACAGACCTGCCTTTTAAAACGGAGCTGGCCAATCACCCCCCCCCCCCCAAATATTCAACAGCTACTTAGTACCCTCTCATGACTGCATATCAGGAATGCCAACACATAAACTGCTGCTGTGTTACTATGTGGCACTGTGCTGTGGAAGCATATGGTTTGCACTATGCGCTATATGAATGTGATGACAGAGTGTTGCTGGAGGCAGCCGAGCCCTCGCATGGCTGCTCACTGCTGGCCTGGCTGGAGCCTACTATGTGACCTACTGCTCCATGCATGAGGGACGACCCACCCAGCACTCAGTGGGTCGACGTCAAACGAAAGTGCAAGAAGTTCTAACATGTTCCTGCCAATGTTGAATTTATTTTACATTTTCCCTGGCTGCAGGACATAGCTTTAGGCTCCCAGTGTTTCTGCCTTTATCAATAGACTGCACATCAATAGTGTACTTTTTTCTTTTCTTTCTGTTTGCCTGTCTCATAAGTGTGAGAGTGGATCCCATGTAATTTGGTGGAGTGATAGGCCTTGAGCCAATGAACTTATGTCAGTGGCCATCTGAATCTGGGATTTCCATTATACTAACAACAGTAGCTAAGTACATTTTGAGCTAATTTATTTGAGTACTTTCATTTTATGTAGCTTTATGTTTCTTCTCTACTTCACTTCAGAGGGAAACATTGAACTTTTTACTCCCTTAAGTTTATAAAGCATGATGTATTCTTAAGGATTAAACTACCCAACGTTATATAAAGTAATAAGATCAGCTCCACCTCAAACAGCTACATCAGTCAAAATAATTAAATAATGCAATATTACACTGAGAGGGGCCATTTTGCCACCTACTGAAGACTTTTACTAAAGTACTTTTTATTACTCACATAAAAGTATGAACACAGGACTTTTACTTGTAATGGGGTATTTTTATAATGTGGTATTTCTTGTATGTCAAAGACCTAAAGACCACTGCTAATAACTTTGAAAAATCTCATGTTTTTTCAGGATTAGCAAATTGATACAAAATGTAGGTGATAGGACTGACGCCTTTGGGAGTAACAGCTGGTTAAATAATTGTTCTACATTGGAGGTTTTCGCTCTGAGTGCCTTCTTCTCATCAACATCTCTGGGTATCAAATTCAAGTATTTAACCGTATATATGGACTGCACTTGACCTCCACGTGTATCTGTACAAAATTGAGAAAGCTTGTGTGGCACCTTATGTTAGTCCAGCTCTGGAGCAGCTAGCTGTTAGCGAGCGTGGCTAATCCATGGGTTGGCACAGGCCCAGTGCGTGGCCATGTGTTCCTGCAGAGAGCAGCATTCCCCCAGGAGCTGCTGTCAGCACAAACTCAGGAAACAGTTATACTGTTCATATTTTTACAAGCTGCCTCTATGTGCAGCTAAAGTGAATCATAAGCTAATCACTGCCAGCTGCCCCCAGCCCTGCTCTCACTAGTCTCTAGCTCGCTAGCTACTCAGGCTCGAGGTATGAGGGGAATCTTTCATATGCCACATTAATCTCTTTCCTGATATTCATCTTCACTGACCATCCTGCACTACTCCGCTTTTTCCAGCCAGCCCACCCACTCCTGTCCCGCTGCAGTGAGAGAGTGATTTGACCGTTGACCTGTTGATTCCTGAAGGAGTTGGAGGGGATTATGAGATGAGGCTATCAGATTGATGGACTAAATTTAATAGATATTAAGAAGGTTGAGAGTTTAGGGAGAGCGTGGGCAGATGTGTGAAATACCTTTATGTGCTGTCTTCTATAGCACAGTGATGTGACCTCTATTGCGTGAAGATGGTGTCGGAGGAGATTTTAACAGGAATATTTTTAGTGATGCGCTAGATGGCTTATGAGACCTCACTCTTTGCTCACTGAGAGCACATCTCAGTGACTTCGACTTGAGTGGCTCAGTGAATCTTTCTGTGAGTCATATGGGAAAGTTAATGTCATTCTGGGAATGAGATTTGGTTCAGTGCTGACGTTCATGACTAAAGTCCAATCTTAGGAATGCTACAACAAGAAGATGTTAAGGACTTCCAACCTGGACTGTTTGATGCTGCCCTGAACTCCAGACAAAATGACTTGTCTTCAGGTATGCGTTCACTGACGTCGACTGCAACTATTGTCCAGAAACATTACTTCAAATTGATGCACTCTTGTTCTGTTAAAGAGACCCTGCCCTTGGAGTCTTGGCTGTTTCTACTGAGGCGTGATGGGATGGACAGAAACCTGAAGATTCATGAGCAGTCCTGCTCTGCTCCTCGTTCGTCTTCCTTCACCTAACTGTCCCACTAGGGAGCGAGGATCAGACCCTGTCCTCCACAGACCCTACGTTCTCCACTAACACCCTCTGCCTCCCCTCTCATCTCCCCCCTTTGTAGCCGACCATTAAGCCCCTCTGATGGATGACAGGGGGCTTCTTTGGCGCAGACTGGTGGGAACGCTTCTGGTTCTGGTTAGCAAGCTAAAGCTGTGCTTGAGAGACAGACTACAGCATCCTGGCTAAAGCTAAGCCAGCCCCGCAGGCCCCAGTGTGAAGAGCACAGCCAGGGCTCGGGATATTTCTGGGGTCCTGAAAGCTCTCCGTTAGTCCTAGAAAGATAACTGCCCTGAACACAAAGGTTCAATCCTTAATCACCATCCTTCTTGGAGGGATATTGTCAGTAAATCATCTGAATCTTTTCTGCGAGTTAACCGTTTGTGTAGACGGGTTAATTGATGACTACACATTTATAACTTAGCGCCACAAAATGAGTGATGATTGACATCATGCTGCCATGAGCGACTACCTCAAAAATGTTGTATTAAGGGGCTGTGAGATTGACACTCATTTTCTTGATCACTGTAGAATGATAATGGCTGGAAGACAGACAGTGTAGAGTTACGAGCCGTGAACGTCCCCCTTCAGAGCAGGAGCTCTTAATGCAGCTCTGTGCCGTCTCTGCCGCCACTCTAATTCAATTAGCCCATGTCAATCACTGCCGAGGTATCAAACCACCTCAGACTAATATTTACCGAGGGGCTCTAATATCAATACGCAGGTAAAGGCAGTAGGCTCTCCCCTCCGCAATTATATAACCACATATGGCTGAAGCAGTGAATGACAACATTTACCACCCATCTCTCTGTGAGCACAGGCCGCCATGGTGGAACAGCCATCTCTATGAGAGGCCATACACACACACACTCACTCACACTCACACACACACACACACACACACACACACACACACACACACTCGTGCCACGCCGATCGCCAAATGTATTTTAACTGGCATATTTTAATATTAGGTTCAGAAAAATGACACTGGTATTTACAAAGTAAAAGGAGTCTAAATGGCCCATTTGAGCCAGAATAAACACATTTAGCTATGAGGTCAGAAGCTGCCACACTAGAGGCAGGTTAGTTTGATAATTTTGTCAAAATGTTTAATGTCCTGCTAAACCGTTTGGGAAAAACAAGTGCGGCGCTGATATTGACTTTGGCAGCGGCCTGTATACTCAAGGCTTTAAACATGTAAATCAAATGCTCCATCTTCAGGCAAATGTGAGTAGACGTTTCATGCCCGGCTAGTTGCTCTGTAGGTCCCTGCCACAACTCGCTTTTTGACTCCTCACCCCACCCTCCGTCCACACTGTGTGATGGATACAGATAGGGCTCTACAGTGTGCGTGTGTGTGCATTTATGAGTGCTTTCAGGTCAAACATCTTGATCTGATGAAATCTGTAAATTTGGAAATTGCTGCAGTTTTAATGCAGCATTGTCATCACGTCACGAGTGTGTAGGAGCTTAAGGTGGAGAAGCAAAGATATACATGAACACGGGAGATTACTTACATGGCATAATGGGTACTTAAGTTACATATGTAAGGAAAAAAGGGGATTCTCACCGCACACACACACACACACACACACACACACACACACACACACACTCAATGTTCAGATGTTCCTCATCAAGCACCCAGAGGAACAGACCCACATCTCACATCCAATATGTCACCCTGCCTGTGTAACCACTGTTACAGCATCCCCTACTCAGGTCCTTTTCTCTTTCCATTCCTGCCCTCGCGCTGGTAATTGTGCATGCCGCCGAGAAAGAGTCGCTGAAACCGCAAGGTCATTTCGTCAGCGGTCTCTCCTCCTGCTTTCAAGCCTTGAAACAACACATCACCTTCCAGATGCTTCCAGGCCGACCCGGCGTCTCCGCACGGCGCTCGGACGTTTACATCCTGACGGTTTTTGCCACGCCAGCTCGCTGCACTGTTTGTGCTGGAAGTCTGCTGTGCCTCACACCCCAATCAGACGCAATCATGTGTGTTTCCTGGATTACTATATGTAAACTCCTCTCACTCACACACACTCCCACACACAGAGATACACGAGTACGAGTGCATGCACAGCTCCTAGCAGTAAGAAAGCCATCAAACCTCATTCTGTCATAAGCCTGTGCTGTATATACTCTCATAAAAGTGCATATACACACACACACACACACACACCCAAAGAGCAGACCACAGAGTTAAGAGAAAGCATGTTTACGTAACACGATCACTTTTGTAACACAGGGTTTATGATGCTTGATTCCATCCACTCTTTCTCAATGTTATTTAACTGTAAAAGACTGTTTTCCTTTTCTACCTCCCCGGTTTTCGGCACATTGTTTGGTACAGTACACACTGTGCCTCCTGACGACACTCTGCTCTGCTGGCTCTCTGGGGAAATCATCGGCACTAATAGGAAACATGCTGTGGTTCTCACACACACAAAGAACAACACAGAGACATGAAAAGAGTGGTCCCTTTCTGCTGAAGTGTCATTGAGCAAGACAGATGCACCTCTGCTAGCTCTTTGGATACTCTCTGGTATCTAATGTAAGAGGCAGCTTTCTGAAAATGTTTAGCACAGTAATTGATGTATTCCCATTACAGTTAATTGATTTCTTCATGAAATTTACAAGAAATTTAAAACAGAACCGAATAGAAACTCTTTTTCTTCTTTGCCAAAGATGTAGCAATACCGGCACACTTACTAAATAACACTGTGTCTTCACTTTTATTACTTTTCCTTTAAAAGTATCCCCAGCTGTACTTATTTTCACAATTATCTGGAAGATGCATCATCTTGTAAGATGGTATAATCTAATGCAGTTCATTGTATCTGTTATAAGATTCCCTCAACAAATCAAGTGTTTAGTGCAGTATATGATGGTCTGTAAAACATGAATACCAGTAGATTTGTACAATACATTTGGTAATGTTTTCAGAGATAATTAGTTAATTCTTGTCATTTGAGGATAAAACAGCTCACAACATAAACACCAAACGATGATCCTATCGCACCGCTTTGACAGTTTTCTCTCATTAAAGTGTGAATCATGTCCGGCCAAACGGTTTGGTCATCGCGCTGACGCTGTCGTGTCCAGTGGAGATGGGGGACCTTATGAACACTGATTCCAGTGCCAGAAATAGAGCTGGTGATGTGTCACGTTGACCCCGTGGTGACCAGCACAGCCCCTCTTCCCATGAGGGTGCGTCTTAGGGGTTGTGGAGTTGAGTTTGTTTCCAGTGAGACAGCCAAATGGGTTTGTCAGCAGGACGGAGAGGCTTAACCTAACATGATCTAAGTGGGTTCGCACTGCGGTTCTGCCTTGATTCAGGATGATAAATCAGTGAAAAACAATGGAAACACAGTGGGTCAAAATCAGTGTGAGGATCATAATACAATCAGCGGGATTACTAGAGGAAGAAAGTTCAACTTGTGTGTATATAGTTATCTGGATACTTAATACTGTTAATGTGTGAAAATGTTGAATGTATTGTCATTTGAGGGCCTTTTTCTCAGTGAAGATGTTGCTTTTGTTCATCTTTATTCTATTACATTTGGTAACTTCAGGTAGAAATGTTTGACCTTACCAGACTGCGATGTCACATGGCTGAACCTCACATATTTGAGTTTACTGCAGAGGCCAGTCAGAAGAAGTTTTGGTCATGTGACAGGACTGTGACGAAGCCTTACGTGACTGTTCGTAGAGTTTTCCACTCATTAATCAGAAAATGTAAACTTTTACCAGATTTAATATTTATATTCCCCACCCTTCTGACACATTTGCCTCCCTTAACAGTGACCCTGAGTGTAAGAGTAAGTATGACACATCTCCACAGCCGAATACATCCATGTTACACATCCACGGAGGACTCACCCGTCTCTTGTGCCGTCCATGGCAGCCAGCGGGGACAGGTGATGAGGGCTGCCGAGGTCCCGGTCCAGTCGGTGTTGTCGGGAGGGCAGGTCAGTGGCGGAGGCGGAGACGGCGTTAGGGGTCGGAGAGAGGAGCTCCACTGAGGCGCTGTGATGGGGGGTGCTGGAGCCAGCATACAGGCCTGAAAGACAAATAAAGCTAATTCAGTAAACGTGCCAAATAAACTTGAGGGCCCTGCGCTACATATTTCCTTTGAGCAAATTAAAAGCCATTTCATGGCAACAGGATTTTGTTTTGACAACCTTCATCCAATCAGAGAGCTTTGTAAAATTACATTTTCTGTGTTTGTGCTGTTTGTAATTTAGGGTACATTGTTTGTGCTTCCACAGGGACTGGCCTTGTTTGTCCTTACAGCTGTTTGTTCTTATTACACAATAATAAACTAAAATGTTACATGTGTTGAATAGTGACTTTAAACAGTAGGGCATTTAAAAGGGGGAATGAGGTTGCTGGGTCGCCTCTGTTTTGTGTGTGTGTGTGTGTGTGTGTGTGTGTGTGTGTGTGTGTGTGTGCGTGTGTGTGTTTGTGCATGCTGAGGCTTACGGTTATGGTTATGTGAGTACATGCAGGTGTGTATGTGATGTATTTCTGCATGTGCACATTTGCATGTACTTTGTACATTGATACATGTACTGTATCAGTGTCATGTTTTAAAAACGTCTTACATGCAGCTGGAAGTGTGCAGAAAACAAAGAATAGTATCATATCCAGGCTCCGCTCCAAAATGTCCAATATGTCTTTCACTATTTAATCATTGAGTATTTCTAAATCATATTTGATTAACATTTTGTTGACACAGTTCTACTGAAGCCAGCTGCTTGTTGCCAACTTTTTCTACTGTTTCATGCTGTGGACTCTTTCTACTCAGAATGCACTGCAAACTGGTCCTGCAACTAATAATTATTATTATATATTCATATGATTCTTTGATCACAAGTCCAAGGTGATGTCTTAAAATGTCTTGTTTTGGCTGACCAATAGCCCTGAACCCAAAGGTATTCATTTAGCATAAAATAAAACTGAGAAAATAAGTAAGTAAGTAAGTAAGTACATATCAAAAGTTTGGGGGAGTTTTTCCTCATCCGAATCAAGGGTCTAAAAGGAGAGAGGGTGTCGTATGCTGTATAGACTGTAAAGCCCCCTGAGACTATCTTTTCATTTGAGAAGCTGGAACCAGCTAATGTTCAGCCATATTTGCTTGAGTACATTTTCCCTTAAATCCCTGTTAATTTGTCACCACATTGTGCACACGGCTACCAGTTTTAGGAGCTGCACTTGCATATCTGATCTTTCCATCAGTTCCCTTGACATTCAAGTTTCCAATGGTTTAATCTGAAAATGTTGCTCCAGAGAGATAGTGAAATAGTGAAATCTAAATGTTGAGTCAAGAGCTAGACATTGTAGACACCAAGTCTTGATCAGAGAGGTTACACTTGGACCTCCACTTGTTCTCCCAACACAATAAATCTACTCTCTCCCTTTTCTGCTTCATTCATCGGCTGATTTCTTTCCCAGCATCCACGAGGAGAGCGCCGCGCTGACTGTCTGGGGCAGTTAACCAGCGACGAGAGGAGAAGACAGGAGGAGATGAAAGGAGGAGACGAGATCGGTGCTCCTGGTTTTGCCGTTTCCAGGCCCAGCTGCTCTCAAGTGGAAGCATGCAGAGGCCTGATCTGACAGCACTCTGAAATGGTTACAAGCTTGATTCATTACCCCCAAATCATCAATCACAGACCTTAAATGTTTTCCCCTTTAGCCCCAACATCTGCTACCAGACCGGCAAAACAGTCGACAAATAATGGCTGTGATTGCCTCAATTTCATCGTAGTTCCTTGTGGAGGGAGAGAGAGAGAGAGAGGGGATCTGATGGCACTCTTAACGGGTTAGTAGAGGATTATGTACTGAGGATGTTGTGGATTGGCTCTGAAAGGCTTCTGGTGGAGTTCAGGGAGAAAGCTCTGTGTGAGAGGGAGATGGAGAGGTATATCAGCCTCTCAGCATAACAGCAGGAGCATGTAAACCTCTGCACTAAAACTATGATGAGTCCTTCCTTAATAATCAGAGAACACTCTAATTATGCACTATAAAACAGAGAGGGGCTTCTCGTAAGTATCGCTGCAGCCATGTGAACAAGAGCAGACTTATAACCCGTGAACAGGAAAACAAGTTTAGCTCTGACTGGAAGCATGACTCATTTTCTGCTCCACAAGTGTTAATGATGGGATGGCTGCCCACTTTGCCCCACCTCTTCCATGCATCCTATTGGCCCGGGAACAAAGTGAAACTCATGCAAATGAGGGTCATTGCATGCCAACCTGCAACATCTTTGCTGGCCTCGCGTAACACCGCATCCCTGAACGCTTTGGCATGGGCTCCGGAGCGAGCTCCTCTGGGCTTTAAAGCATTTAAAACAAGAGAGCAAGCAACGTCCACTCCGAAATGGAGGGAGGCCGAGGAGAAAGAGCCAAGACTCAGAGGCCTGGTTCGACATTCAAAGACAAGTTGAGCGTTCACAGTTGGTGAACGGTGTGCTGGAGTTCCAGCAACAATAACAGAGAGCGACGGGGAGCCTGGATGAGGTACAGGCAGAAAACAAGGACAGATGTGTCCATAAACCGAGGAAGCTGCGGGGCTGCGGGGGCTTCTCTCGTGTCTTTAAGATTGTTATAATAATCTATTTATCCCTCTGTTGTTCCCAATCCAAAGTAGTGTTGATGTTTGGTGACAGTCAAATTCATCAATTACAAAAATAGAAGTTTAAAGGCCACATGTGATGAATAAAAGTTTCTGTTTGTAATGGCTTTTGCAGTCTTTGCATGACAAGATGACGGGTTAGCATGATATGGTTATGAAATACAAACCAAACAAACAAAAGTGCGAGGTTGTAACACTTCCTTCCAAACTTCAAAATAAACCCGGTGGAGTCCAACATCTAAAATGTTGATGTAACATCTGTATAAGCAATTAAAGATAAATTATAGTGGTGTAATTTGTTTACGTTTGACCAAAGGCAGCATAAGTATGATTTTTACTGCCTGAAAGCACAAAATTACCATAATACATCTGCAGGAATGTTGACATGGCTGTTGATTACCACCAATGACTTGGTGATTGCTTTGCCAGGTGTTGGGATTTCTGGCGGTCAGACCTCACTTGCTGGCCTGCTCTTCTGTTTTGGAACAAATACTCCCTGGCTGTCGATATCCTGAGACATGGCCAGTCTCTTGCACTTGCATTTTGAATTGCTCAACCACAGAGAACGGTGCTACTACTGGTGTCACAAGAAACCTCAAATCAATAAATAACAGATACAGAGAGATACAGATGTATTGGGTAGCATACAATAGTGACTTCAAACCCGCTCAATATGACCAGGGATTTAAGCAATAGGCAGCAAAAGGCATTACAGCCTGGTGTGCCTTGGAAAAAGAAGGAGAGCTGGAGAGTTTCCACAATCTGAGACAAAAATATGATGTGCGGACACGTGAATTCTATAGATACCTGCAACTTAGAAATATTCTTCAGGAAGTCTGTTTCTTTACTACACCAAGGTTAAACGTAAGCAGTTACATAAACGTCAGGTGTGCGATGTGGAAACTTAGTGATAATGAATGATTAATGTATTTCCCAAACAGACTTATCATTTAATGTTGCAAATCTCTTGTTAATAAAGATTGAAGTTGGAAAAAAAACAACTGAGAAAGATGACATTAAGCAATCTTTGCTTAATGCCTCCATGAGGGGAAGAGGCTACATTATCAGGATCAGCATCCTGTGTGCACCTGTGAAGATGTCTTGGCCCAGTCCAGGAGAACGGCCGTCTTTGCCGTTGTAGCGGTGCTGCGAGGAGGCGGAGCTCTGTAGGTGCTGCATAGACAGACAGTCACTCAGGACGTCTTGCTCCAGGTGAGGACAGGGCCGCAGCTGTCAATCACAAATATAAGAACAAACATTTACAAGAAATGATGTTGAGTGATTTCAAGAGAGTTCCATCTGCTTTGCAAGATTACACAACTTAACAAAACACAGCTTCAGTTTTATCTATTTGTAAGTTGGACCCTATGTGGGGTGTTTTTTTTTTCTTTCTCTTTCTGCAATAACATGATTTTAACATTAATTTAAAACAGTAACTCAGCAAATGAGAATACATTCTCAGTCAGGGGGAACCAGAGGGAAGATCATACGCTCCTTTTTGAGTCATGAGTTGGCCTTGGACATTACGGGTAAGTGATCACTGTACCAACTCAGAGCCAATGCGAGATTGCTTCTGTTTCTCTCGCTGCCAACAGTAATGGGGGCAACTGAAGACACATTTTAGCTGGAAAGTCCATCACACGCCACGCAGGAGAAACCTAAACCTAAGGAAACTTGTGCAAGTTGGAGAAGTGGGACATCTGCCTTGCGGATCAGTGGAACAGCTGACCTGTTGTATACATCAGTGGATTTCTCTATAATAAAACATTACAGTTGCTGAGGTGCACACCAGGACAGTACTAACGACCACATCGCTCCTTTACTCAGGAGGTTTGCCTTCAAACAACCTGTACATTCAACACAGGGACCAGGACAGGACTATAGCTGATTATCAGAAGTAGGTAGAATGAAAGACATTTTAAACCAGAATCAAGACACTACCAAGGGTCTCAATGGCATCTGCTTTGGCTCTAATATCAGACTTTATGGACAAACAACAGAAGTGGACATAATCTGCTACAGTAGATTTAATATTCATTCATAAACGTCTGATATAGTTCAGTCTCATGTGTCATAGAGCTTCACTGTTGTCCACAAACCGATAAATCATGACATGTTCCTAAATAATGCTGAAAAAATATGTAATTACGCTAACCTAACCAACCTTGTAATTTAAAATCTACCCACTTTACATCCTTATTAAACATTCAAACACTGATCAGGTGTTAGACCAGACATTTAAAAAGGGGTCAACGAATAGTAGCTTTGTCAGTCGGTTAAGTTAGCTACAAAGCAGTTAAACCTGGCAGTTACTTGTGTAAATATTTAGTAGAACTAATTTGTGCGGTGCAACCCCTTTTAATTAGTTAATTTCAATTGATTTATTCATTTCTTGAGCTTTATTCAAGAAGAAGATGTATCCCATTTTAAATCAGTGATGCGTAAATCTCCACTTAATAAACACTTGCTCTATAAATAGGCCAGGTTTGAACTTAAGAACAGCTGGTGCAACTGGCTCCTAAACATTTGAATCCAATATATGTGGGTTCAGTTCATCAGGAAATCAGCAAGTGCACTAATTGCAAATCAGGTTTATAATTTTTGTCATCATGCTGTGATATTAACTATCTTTTTTCAGTGGAGTGTATAATAGTAAGATGTGATAACTTTATGAAGCCAAGAGGCATAAAAACCTGGCGGTGTTGCT
The DNA here is from genome assembly GCF_043641665.1 of Enoplosus armatus. Lineage (NCBI taxonomy): Eukaryota > Metazoa > Chordata > Actinopteri > Centrarchiformes > Enoplosidae > Enoplosus > Enoplosus armatus. The sequence continues at coordinate 11,922,842 of NC_092186.1, forward strand.
GTGAGTCATCTGGACCAGAACCAGTCAAGTGTGTGTTTGAAAGAAAGTGTTACAGTTACAGATGACAAGGCCTTTTCTCCATCATCATACCAACCCTATCAATCTGCCTATCTGTCTCCCTGTCTGTCCATACATCCACAAATCCACCCTTTGTTATTCCATGAAAATCAATTCCACATTTTGATTTTGTGGTTGGACTGTGGGTGGAAACATTCTTCAGCATCATCACAACAATCTAGTCTACCCTCTGATTATTCCCACAGAGTTCATTGACAGTAATGAGCCAAGCGGACAGATAACAACTTTATCTGTGCGTGACTTACATCTTTTAAGACCTTTTGCCTATCTGGCCAAATCGAGGATGTTTGAACTTTTCATTGTGGTTTTGCTCAACAGTTTTATAGCTGACATATCCACGTTATGATTTCACACTTCAGATATCAGTAAATGTGTATGTGCATGTCCTCCTGGGGATCCTCCTGAGTGCCCTGCAAAACATTCATCACATGTAATTGGGGCTCTGTTTTCACCACCGCGACACTCCTAACAGTTTTTCTTCGGTCCGCTCCAAGAGTGGAGTAAGAGCGTTTGTTTGACATTTGTCCATAACATCTGGCCACTGGGGTATTCCGCGGTACAGCTTATTAACAATGCTACAAGCACACATGTGTTTCCCTTTACGATGCTAAGCAAAGGAACACATCATCCAGCCTGCCACTATCCAGCCCCTTCCACAACAATGAGCCCATTCTCTGTTATTTACCCGCTTCCAGTCAGGGAAAGAATGGGCTTTTGACCATGAACACGATGAATTGTGGTCAAACCTGATCTATTGTAGGGGAAACGATTCAAGACACCCCTCCACCAGCGCCCTCCCAACCCCTCAATTAAACCAACTATGGATCTGTGTTTAATGCACATCAGAACAGGAGAGATTACATAAAGCGGTCTGTTTGTTAAACCTGTGGCCCTACCGTATTCACTTGAGTAAAGTCACGCTGGAGGCTGACTTAAAAAAAAGGTCCACAGCAGCTCTTGAGCAGCACATAGCAGTGTAGTCTACATGATACACAGGCCAAGCCACCCATACTGTATGTACGTAAGTATGCCCTACTAGGACTTGTTATGACAACTGCAAAACAAAACATGATAGATAAAATGCCTTTTTTTTAATTCATAGTGTCAAATTAAGTTCAAGTTAGAGACATATACTTTATCCTTTTAGATGCTTTTATTTGATGCTAAAAAAAGAAATAACAAATGTCAAGTGGCAGAATGACAAGACCATAGAGGTACACATTTTAGCTTTCTGATTCTCTTTAAATCCCTGTATCTATCTGTTCTCTTCCTCTCTTGAAGAAGGCGTCTTACCTTTCTACGCACCTGTTGCTCTTTGGCGGAGTGGATCTTGACGTGTTTGCGTAGGGAGCTGGGATCTGTGTAGCGCTTGGTACAGCCGGGGATCTGACATGCGTACGGTTTCTACAAGAAGAGAGAAAATGTTTCACATCACTTTAAAATGTGAAATACGTTTAAATTCACTTAATTGTTAAGGACAGAGACGTGAGACGTTAGGGTGTGAGTAAGCAGAATTAATACACAGTAAGTCTGAAATCTGTTGAAGTAAAGGCAAAGTTAAAGTCCTACCTTTCAGCTGAGAATGACAGAATTTGAAGTAAGAAGAAGAGGGGGAAAAAAGCATGAAAAAGAAAAAAGAAAAGAACCATTATAAAACACAACAAATTACCTCCCTGTGGTGTTTTGTTTTTTAATTCAGGACTTTAAAGCTGGTCTATGATCTGTTTCACTTGCTGTTGCACATAGGTCTATCCTTCTTTTCTTCTCCCAATGTAGTAATGAACCCCCTCTCTTGGTGCTGACAACATCAATACTATATGATTAGTATAAATACTTGATGATGTGACTAAAACACTATTTCATATTTAAGAAATAAAGTAGGACATTAGGTTGGTTGGTTTTTGCATGATTAAGAAAATAGGACTGTAATGTGAAATGTTCTATGTTGGATATTGTGGACCAATAAAGAGTTATATTTAACCAACTCTGTGTAGTGGTACTTATCAGTATGTCAGCGCACACACTGACATACAGACTAGTTGTAAAGAGGCAGATGTGGGCAGATTAGAATAACAGACATGCACTGTCATAGAGTTTCCTCGTCATTTCACATTCTTCTCATTAGCAAATTTTTCCAAGCAAATATAGCTTGTAGCTAGCTGATTGAGGGATTTTTCCCCTCACGGCAATTTTTCTTTCATCCTCAGGAATATAAGTTGGCCATTAAAGGGTAAGGGGATACGCGTCTTTATTAGCTCTGCCTCCATACCTCGACCTTCTCTGTAAATAAGCCATTGTTATTCCAAGGCGCTTACAGTGCCACTCATCTCCGCCATGTTTGTTTTGCCAAGCAACGCACCCAAGACAGCGCAGAACCTTGAGTAAATTTTTTTTTTTAAAAATCAAGCAGAACTTCTATGTAGAATAAATATCATTAAAGCTAGAAAATGATTTTCCCCCAAAGTGTTTTTGGCAGGGCAGGCAGCTGGGCAGGCACCGTGAATGCCTTAGCGGGGTGTTAATGTGAAGCCATAAGCATCGGGGTCCCAGATTAGCTGTATCATTTGTCCTACTGTGGAAAGAGTGGGTGGTGGAAGAAAATCCTTAACTGATAGAAAAACACAAGTCTGCATTCAGAACTCTACTTAAGTAAAAGTTCTGAATGATTTACTACTACATGTACAAAAAGCATCAGTGGCTGGCCAGTAGAGGAACACAGGGGGGAAATATTCTGGAAATATAAATATCATAAAAATACAGTTAAAATGAATATCTCTTTCAATTAAAGTTTTGCAGAAAGTGGTGAATTTGAGCGTTTACTGATTTAAATGTAGTGCCGCTACAGCTCTCTTTCTACCTGCTCAGCATCACTGATGTTTTATTCTCTCTGGCTTTTTCAGCATTTGCTCATAAAGCCTGATTCCAACTCTCCAACCTGATGTAGAGTGAAGAGTTCTTTCCACCATGTCAAAGAAAAAAAGACTCCCTTTGTAACAAGTTGACTAGTTGACTTAAGAAAATAGTTTTTGAGGAACACATTTAGTTCCATATTGTTATAATCTTGTAAAAACTCCTAATTGAGTTGGAGTTGTTTGGAGGGTTTTGTCACGGCACAGAAATGTACATATGGGACGTAATCGACGGTTCAATAGATAGAGGGTGTGGTATGTTGTGACCTCTGAGACAAATGGCTCTATGGAAGCAGAGCATTTAAAATCAACATTAACACTGACTTCATTTGGATTACATAAACACAGGCTTCACTAACTGATTTGATTCAGGTTAGAAAATTGCTACAGCATTTTTGACTCCTTCACCTTCAAGACCTATCCGAAATAATGTCCTTGATTTCTTCAGCTATGATTCTGTTATCACCTTTTTGGCTGATTGGCTTGAAGCTGGTAAATGTATATTTTTTTGGAACTGATCACAGATTATTTTAAACTAAATCTAGTAATAATCTCAAACATATAGATATTGACAAGAGGTGTTTGGATTTAAATAGTTGATAAGAGTAGAAATTACAATACCTCCACTGTACTTAAGTACATCATTTGAATTTACTTACTCCTTAGCTGTGTTGGCGTGCGGATGGTGATAAAGTGAGGTATTGGTGGGGTTACTGAGACATGACGAGTGGCAGCGATGGCTGACTCAACCTTTCCTTCCCTTTCCACAGGTCAGACAAACAGGCGAAGCTCTGTCTGAGCTCGCAGCTCCCATCCAAGTCTGTTACGGGCCGAGCTCGGCCTAATGGAACTGATCATTTAATGATCTGCGGCGTGTCACTGCCAGCGTACAGAGAGGGAGAATGCCACACTGCTCACTGACTGACAGCAAATTAAAGTCTAACACTGTCAAGACGTGGAAATAGGCGTTGAGACTTGGACGGCTGTGCAGTTTTTAATGTGGGTGTAAAAGCGATGGAGGGATACAGTATGAGCACACACCAGACACACACACCCACACATACACTGACGGGACTTTCATTGGTAGTTATTCGACAACTAATATTTTCATTTTACATATAGTCTAATCCCTGAATGGATTCCATAATTTCATGCATTCATCCTTTCTGCAACACAGCGACCACCCACACTACTTTAACTGTTGGCCCGAGACAGGTTAAACATTAATCTACTCCGAAGAAGCATTGGGAGGTGAGACAGAGCAGTGACTTGGTTTCTGACCGTGTCCAGGTGAGTGCGCTGATGCTTGGCGCGGTCGCTGGAGTTGCTGAAAGCTTTCTGGCAGCCGGGGTGCTGGCACAGGTACGGCTTCTCTCCTGTGTGGCTCCTCAGGTGGATCTTCAGGTTCTCCAGACGCGAAAACGCTTTGTTACAGCCCTCGAACTGTGGAGGAGGGAAGACAGCAAACACACACACACACACACACACACACACACACACACGACACAGGAATGCAAACACACACAGATACACGCACAGAAGACAACCACATTCAGGCAGGTATGCACAGGACCACACAAGGAAATAAACAAATGCCCACATGAATGCACACACACATATACATGGAGAAGCACACCCACACACACACACACACACACACACACACACACACACAGAAAAAAGAAATCAATCAGTGTAAAGCTGGTAAATTCTGGTACAATGTGGGCTCTGTATACGTGTGTCTCTGTGACTCAGAAAGAAGCTGTCCCACTCCTTCCCTCAGTCCCTTGATCACTCGCACAGCTGGAGGAGTTCACTCTACACCACACATTCACCAGCTACGGAAAAGTGAGGGATGTTTTAAGAACATGGGTGGTATAATCGCAAGCATTTTTTCCATGGCTCTTGAATTACGCGGCCAGTCCAAGGACCTTTGTTGAAAACCACGTCCACTTGAAAGACAGCGGCATGCGTGACAGTACACCTGCCTCAAGGCTGCCACTGCGTCTAAATTGCAGGAGAAACTGGAGTGTGCCGTACAGCGGCGGTTAATGGGCTGTAATGCATAGCATGAGATAAGTGTTCTGCAGTGTATAGTGCATTAGACTGACAAGTGACAGTGACTGTAAACAAGCTCATATCCGACCCAGCTTGGCCCATTTGATCCAAACCACTCAGCCAATGAACACCACAGATTTGTTAACACGTGAATGATTCATGAGGCTTCTCGCATATCCACTCCTGCTCTTAAGCAGAAAACACGGCTGATTGGTTGATGAAGCGGTTCATGTCGAGACCCCCTACAGAGGCTGCTGTGTAAACAGTCATAAAGTGTATGGGAAACATAGCTTAATGTTACTTATATCTACCTACGGTTAATCTAAGGTATTCAGCAGCACCATGACATCAATACACTGAGACTTAACTGTCACAGGGTAGAATAGGAGCAGGTAAGGAGCTCATGTTGGCATCTTTCTTCTGTACAGCCACTTGCCTGTCACCCTATGGGGACTTCAGATGCATGGCTTGTATGAAAAAAGAGAGGGGCACAAGACAGGTGGACGCATGAAGATGGAGACTAAAGAATACAGAGACAAAGAGTGGTGGTGAAGATGGAAAAGGAGTTCGCTGACGGAAAAGTAATAGTTACTGCATCTGAATAACTGTGAAGATCAGACAAATTAGGCCAATGATGGATTAAAGAACGTCGGCAATGTTTTAATTGAAACACAATTTTCAGACACGACATATAAACAACAGAGTCATCCTGTTGTTCTTTGTATTTACTGTGATTCTGATGTTTGAGTTTGATCTAATGAATGAATGAAAATGCAACATGCAGATGCATGTCTCCACAGTAGACGATCTGCTCAGAGTTTGATGGTTATTTATCTATTTATTTATATTAGCTATATTATATAAGCTGAAGCCTAACTTTGTTACAAATTTCTGACTTTCGCGCCTCTAGGTTGTAGTATCAAAAAAGACACTGTGGCAGACAGCAATGCAGAATTTGAAACATGCTATGATCTTACCAAAATCATTAGAATTCTACAGCTATTTTATATATAATTTGAATATACTTATCTTTATAATTGTTTAAAAATATATATATATAATAAATAATAAATATATATCAAGGAAGATAAGATAACACAAGGTAAGATTCAAGAGGTGTTAACAATGAGATGGCTAGAATATGAAACAAAGGAGTCTTTGTTCATACTATGTCAAGAACCTAAATATGAGGTTCAAAACACTGAGAAACAAGGAGCCTGGGAGGCTTTCAGTCAGATAAAAACATGGTACTCCGACTTCAAACTCCCCTTAAATGTCAGACAATATCTTCTAAACAGCTTCCCCACTCTTAAATCTCATCTAAAACCATTTTCTTGCAAAGCGTTGTTCAGTGCAAATTCAACTTCATGGGCAAACTTTGGCGGAGGCCCTGCGGTCTCTACTGTCCATTGTACCCTGACCTTTAGTGAAGCCTGCTGACAACAGGTCGGGTTACGGCTAAGGAGAGAGTGACACCATTCTTCTAATGGGCCTTCAGCTTCATCTAGGCTCAATACTCATCCCTGGTCTCCTTCATTCACTCACGCAGCACAGGCAGGGCCTTCTATTCACCGAGGCTCCATTTAATATAGGCGAAACCTAAGCCAGTCATGGTAGAGCCGTGTTGGGTGACCAGTGGCTGATCTGTGGGTGTATGTGCCTGTGTGGCTCAGCGAGACAGTCTTAATCTGCCCGATTATGACTACACAACGCACAGCTCCTCATGAAGTCTGTAAGACCTTTGAGCCAATGCGTTTGTAAACGCATCTTTTTGACATGATCACACAGATTCTTTTTTTCCCTCATTGTCAGATATTTTTACAAAAAGCTCCAATCTAACAATTTAAACTGAGCTTCAGAAGTAGATGTTACTGAAAACAAAACTGGGCAAGCATATGTGCGCCAAATCATAGGACATGGATCTCGTCCAAGTCAGTCTGGGTACCTGAGTTTATAAGAGAAACTTCTTTTACTTCTACAATGAGCAATATTAAGATTTAAATTAAGAAATATCTGATCAAAGAATAAGTAGACTAAGAATCTGAGAAACTGAGTGTTTCAATTGCAACTTTTGATACTTGACAGCTTTATAATACTCAGTGGAACAGACATATTCTGTAATTAAAAGGAGGTTCAATACACAGCCCTATGTACAAGACCTTGGCATAATTAGTGCCCATCTAATCAGCTATATTTGGACCTGTACACTACGCGGTGCGGCTAAAGCTGAGACATAATCAGGAGAAATGCATGACAACACGACTGACTTCTTGACTAGACAGAAACACAAAAGTCACAATGAGGCAGAGGGCTGGAATGTAATATGAATAAAAAACCCAGAAACGATCAACACACACACACACACACACACACACACACACACACACGCACTCAGTGTACAACCATGGAAAATTTCACATTGCACAGTGTTGTACAGCGGAAACGTATTATTCTAACGTCACGCCAATCAAATGTTTCGGATGGAAAGGAGAGACGCAGCGAGGGTGGGAAAGTTTAATAAAAATCTCAGTGCAGAGGAACATCCACACTGCCACACCAGTCATGACAGACACGATCCATGCCGACTGCTGAAATACGGCGCCAAGCATTTGAGTTTGGAAAACAAACACGGCTATTATTGACGTGCCAAATGTGTGTATTTATGTATAAGGGAATAATCACTCTTTCATTGCTTTCTTTTCCGCAATACAAATTTGAGGCTAAATTATAGTTACGGGTCCGTGGAGAGAACCGTGTTAATCGTGTAGAGCATATTATTACTCTGGGAGCTGGACTAGCAGGGAGACGGCGGAGTATGAGGTTTTCCTGCGTGCTGGGAAACCAATAGGCACTGCCACCTCTAGGCATGGACATTACCCAGAACCCTGCATGAACAATTTTATGCTACAGTAAGATGCTTTAGCGTGGCCAATCTGGTGGTTAAAATTATTTGTTTCAGTGAGTTCATGGGTTGTCAAGAACCTACTTAGGTTTGGATATATGGGGCATGCATTTCTCCGGTTACTGAAGGACGTGAAAGTGTTTTAACGGTATCGATGTGGTCTTATTTTGGTGGAAAGGTGACCCATGGCAATTATACATCCCAGGTTATGGGTTTGATTCCCACTCAATTGACCTAAGCTAAAAATATAAAGATGATAAAAGCCTCTCAAAATAATATGCATGTTAAGTCAAGTCAACTTTATTTATATAGCCCAATATTCCAAATCACAATTTGCTTCATGGGGCTTTACAACCTGTAGAGCATACAACACTCTCTGTCCTTGGACCCTCGATTTGAATGAGGAAAAACTCTTTTAACAGGGAAAAAATGGAAGAAACCTCACCGCCACGGTGGATGGCTCTTCCTGAGAGCCTGTCTGTCTGTCCTGGGATATGTTAAAAAAGCATGCATGTCAATAGGTTCCCTATATCGTCCATGAGGAGCTGCCTAAAACAAACTGTTTAGAAAGTAATGAACACGCACAGTTAAAGTGGTATAAACAGAGAGTTGTGGAAGATGAGGCTTCTGACACACGATTGATTTTACCTTTGATATTATCTATGAAAACAGTTTAGACAGCGCTAATCACATTAATTGCTTTAAACATGTTTAGTTTTCCTCTCTCAAACCTCCGTCTAAGGTAAACCGTCACATCACCACACGAGGGGAGCGGCACTGGCAGCATGGAGGGATTTGAGCACCGTTTGACACCATCTCACTCTTGAGTAGGGGGGTTCAGTAGCTCAGTAAACATTCGGGATGACAGCAGGGTCTTGACATGGCTGAAGGGGGCTGAGGGTGGGTTGAGAGGCAGCTGATCACAACAGACAGATTATGGGCCCAGCATGCAGGCTAGTGGAGGTGCAGCGGCGGCTGAGGCCTTCATGGGAAATGACTCCTGACTGGCAGGGAAAAGGCCAAACAGTGTCGGGGCTAAAAGGCAGCAGTGTACGACCCTCCTCACATGCGGCGGCTCATTAGCAACCTGCAGGAGCTGTGTATGATGGAAACAAACCAGCCGTTATGGAGGGGTGTTGGGAGGAAATATGGCTGCTGACATGTAGGACAAAAATCTGATTAAAAGCTTTAATGAACGGCATAAGAAGACAAATGCAGAGAGAGGAGAGAATTAAAGGTAAGGTAGAGGTTCTTCTCTTTGGAAAAACAATATCTGACTGCAGTCCTTCATCACCTTCACAAGTTTTTTTCCCAAACAATAATCTCCAGGAATTTCTCTTCTGACAGTCGAGCTTTTCTGGGGTTGCTACAGAGGAGACGGAATCTCCTGCAGCACTAATATATCTTTCTGGCCCCGGACAGTAATTGTAGATCAGGCCTCTGACTAATGATGGGGAGATGGGATTCAACTGTTCGGCTGCTTACTAGCATGAAATTCACCATTACTCATGTTCAGAGGGCCCCCATTAAAAGAAAAAAGGTCCTCAGAGCCTGAAAGCCTCCACCGGTTCTCCGCTGTGATTAGTTTTACCTAATACATCCCGGCTCCTTTACAGCCAAGCCTGACAGACATGATGAAGGGCAAAGAGTTTTGGTGGCACAAACACTGCCAAATAAAACATGTTACAAAGTGCAAATGCTCAAAAGCAGCCTGTGTAACTTTATAAGTATGAAAAAAGGGGTTTGGGGGAATGAGTTGGTTTATCACAAGGTGTCTTTCTCTGCCCTGACCAACGAGGAAAACCACCAACACTTCAGGATCTGTTCGGAGGGGAGGCTGTGGAGCAGAGTGCCCCGGCTGCGGATGGGAGGAACATGTGCATTTAATCTGCCTGCTTCCAAATGCCCTGTGGCAACCACAGCAAAGAGCAGAAAAACGTAAATGGATGAAATTATATCCATATGATTCAACGAGACAGCTAAGGAGAGGCAGGTTTCTCATGCGCTTCGTCAGGATACAAAATTAAACACAGCTTGGCTAAAACATTCGCATTACATAGTTTACACATATCATTTCCACTGTGAAGCGGGACCCTTTTAGCAGCCAGCCTCATCTGTTGTGAGTAGGGCTTTAATTTGAATTGAAGATACCGCTGGACTTTTTTTTTCTCTTTTTCTCAGAGCAGGAGAAAAATGAATTCACACACACTTGCTTTGTTTTCCCTTGAAGCATCTTTTCTACCCCGTCTCCTGCACTTTGCCTAATTTTTGGGAAGCCTTGATTTATGACTGGTGAGATATGAGTGAGCACAGCAAATGACTAAAAGCGAGGGAGTGTTGTCCAGATGCGAGTGAACAAGAGCTCAGCCGATAAATTGGTGGGAGGAAGTAGTCATGTAAATGACTAAAGAAATTGTTCTTAACAGCCATTTTGCACTCATGCCTGAATAGTTTGGGGGCCAGATTAAAAACTATGTGGATGGCACAACAGGAAGCATTCCTATGATGACTAAATGAGGCTGCTCGCATAATGAGCCGGCCCAGCTGTTTTGTTCCTCTCGCAGACTGTTTGCTGAGAGATTGAGGAGGAAGTGTAATGATGGATCTGAACCCCTGTTCCTGCGGTGGAGGCCTGGCACAGTGCAGAGTCTGGCTGCACAACAACATAGTGAGGCTTCATGGAAGCACTTAACCTGCTGTGATTCAGAGGCCTTCATTCAAATGTCTACCAGCTCTGCAGCCCTGCATCAGATTAGAGAGCTGAGATGTGATTTCCTCTTAAACCAGGCAGCCTGGGGTTTACCGGTTCACCAGGTTGAGGGAAAAAGGAAAACAGGGTCACGTTCCCAAAGAGATGGAGCGGACTGACAAGGAAAAGGATATGTCTTCAGTGTTATCATGCAGCGTTAGCGGAGAACCAAACCGACTTCCAGCTTGATTCTTCTGTTGCCCCCAGCATATTAAATTTTCCTCCTGGGCAAAGGCTCAGGGTGTCAAGAAATTATTTTCACACTGACATACTTCACACTTAACTGCATGAACACTGGTCAACTTTACAGCTCCCTTTGAAACAGACTCTAATTCTGACCGCATCCATAGCAATGCTTCTTGTTTGGAGGCAACAAAACCAGAACTACAATGGCTTCTTCTATGTGTTAAAGGGACAATTTTTTGGCATTTGAACATACTGTAAGTCTCCTTACATCAATGGTCCATAATAGCTGTATTCAAACATGACAGGACTGCTATGGACAGAACTGTAGTGTTAGCAGGATATTTGGCCCCTAGTATCAATCATTAATTAGGTGACAAATAAGATTGAAAGATCAGAAAAGCTCATTGTTCAGTTGAATACTGGCTAAGTAACAATTGGATATGAGAGGGTTTTCACTTTAGTGAGGAAACACATGATCCTGTGACCTGTCATTCAGCGAAAGGCTTCTAAAAGAGCCATCCCACTTTGTCTCGGGACAGTGTGTTTATTCTCACTACCAATCCTAACCATTTATAATGGCTAATTAGAGTGCAATTCAAAGCTTCCAGTGCCACAGCCATTAGTAACCATCAAGGCATTAATTATAAACCCATTCACGAAATCCGAAACCCGCCATGAAAAAGACAGACTGGGGGTTACGCAATGAAAATCCTAAACATGATCTGTGTTCCGAGCCGGCGCCTGGACTGATGTTACTGGCAGTCAATGCGGGATCCAGTTTGACGGGCCCATGAGCTACGGCGTCCTCTGACACCCGCGCTTCAATCTGTCCAGCACCTTTCACTCACACCTGCCTCTATTCTCACTCTCGCTTTCTCTCTCTTCTCTCTTCTATCCCCTTCTGCCAATAAGCTCCTCTCGCTCCAGCCCAACAATAGGGTGTTATATACCTCAACGTGCTCCATGACTCCATTTTATATCGGTGCTATTGGGGGATGATAGACACCAATTCAGCATCAGCCAGTAATGACAATAACATTACGTTCAATTGATCCACTTTATTGCTCTTTTGTTAAACTATTAGACAAATACTGTACAACCCAACGTGACGATTGGCCTGTGCCCTGAAGTGATCTTTTTATTGGATCATCACCATCATCCATCATTTTCTCCTTCCTCTGTGACTGTATTCAGTCCTTTATTTGAGTCTCTCCTCCACAGCTAGTCTTCTGTTACTCTAAAAATAAAAACATGCTGCTTGACATGCTCAGGTCTAAATCGCAAGAAAGGAAAGAGCTCTCTCTTTTTGTCTCTTTTTACTTTCACCTGCCTACTTCTATTGTACTTTGAGTGAAAATTGTCCAAACAAAAAGAAAATGGGTCACATTTCATTGCATTTCATTTTTGGTCTATTGAGGCTGCTAGAAATGGAGAAATTGGCATCTTTGGACATTGCCACAGGTCTGGAGAGATGCCCTCACTCCAACAACAACTCCTGACATTAACCATTCATGCTTTAGAAAGAAAACCAGACTACATTGCCAGTAGCTGAATTCTAACAGCGTGGAAGTGTTTTAGGGTGTATTGTTTTGAACTATGGATTCTTGTCATCAGAGAATATTTCATGCTAACGCACATATCCAACAACACAAATTTATTTCTAATCAAATGCAAACAGGGACACTCTTCTTCTCTGTCACATTGCCACTTTGTGATCTTGCCTGCTGGCTTGAAATTCTGATATAATGAATGCCACAGTCGAAGTCGCAGTGTTTCTGTACCACAGAGACTTGTTAGGTAAAGAAATAAAAGTCCTTCTCCCCTTTTTGGCAAACCATTCGTTGTCCACACAAGGCAAGAGTTGACACAGCTGTCTAAAGGCTGACGCCTACTGTAGTATACACTGGGCGACTCTATAACTCTGACATGACAACAAATAAACACTGCAGAAGTCCAGTGAGATGCCAAGCCAAATACCTTGATGCCAGAAGCACTATAGTATTCAGACAGAAAACATGCCAGCAAAATTAAACAATAGGTCAACATGGCACTGTGATCAACACCAACCCAAGGACTCAAGCAGGGTGTAGGGGAAGAGAGTTTATGCAACCCTCTGGAGGGGGCCCAGACCACAAAGCCTTCTGGGTAAAAAAGCAGCCGCCCAAGAAATGTGGTGCAACCGAGATGCCACGGTGCCCCTAGATTTGTTCACTCCTCAGCATGCCAAGGTTGTGTTCTTTTCTGCTCTCTGTGGGTTTCAGGCTCCAGTTTCCAGTTATGTGGATGCGGCTGGTTGCAATATATCAGACTGCGCTAGACATCCAGTGTGTCAAGTCAAATCATGGTTCAGGCGCTCTCAGCTAGCACATCACCATTCATTCACATTTCAATGAATCAATTCACCACATTTCAGCATATAGTCGTCTATTCATATTCAATAATTCAGTCCACACTAATATGTCTGTGCCCACTGTCCTATAGGAAAACACATTTATTCGAGCAAAAAACCACTCCCCATTCCTGCGCAATTACGATGGACTCGAGCAGCCCGCCAACGGGAAAAATCATGAGGTTCCACTGTTGGTATTTTTCGGTAAACGTTTTCATATTTATGGAATATTTCCTTCGCATTTTTCATCAGACATAGGTTTATGTTAGCCGTAATATGAGTCCCGGCCCAGTCCTCGCTGGACACAATTTGCCAGTTAGAGTGCAGGCACATTACAATAGACCATTTTTCCCATATACAATGTGTACTTCCTGGCTGTACTTTGAATCATGCGTGACCTGATCAAAAGTTCTTGGTTTTATACCTTTCAAAATGAAATTGGCATACTGATGTTTTGTGTGTTTTTCCCCTGACAAGGATGCAGCACCATCGAAATGACAGCTGTTACGTGACAGTGGGCGGCATGGTGGCGAAGTGGTTAGCACTGTCGCACGGGAGGTAGAGCAGGGTAGAGTGGGTTTGGGTCATGTCGAAGCATCCTTGAGCAAGACTCCACCTCCGATGGAGGCCAGCACCTTGCATGGCGGCTCGGTCGCCATCAGTGTGTGAATGTGTGAGTGAATGGGTGAATGACACTTAGCTGTAAAGTGCTTTGGGAACCGTGAAGGTTGAAAAGCGCTATATAAGTGAGACCATAAGTGAGTTTCATTTAGTATGAAAGATCGCTGTTATGAGAAGCTGGAAGAACAGAGGAAAAACAAAAAGGATATGCTCTGACTTAAAGGCTTCTTACTTCTACTGTAATTCTGCTCAAATAACTAAACCAATCTGGTTTTAAACCCCGCATAAACCTTTTTACATCGATGTTAAACCAATTCCAAAGCTGAACAGACTGAATGTGAAACAGATGTTTTTCGACGTGAACAGAAAGCAAGAGGGCTTCTTTCTGGAGACAGTTAGAGATCATTGGGGTGTAAAACTCTACGGGAGAGAGGTAAATCCAAGCTTAAATATCAGAGTCTCTGTAGTGCCAGTTCTGCTGGGTCACACAATCATAAAAAAAGGATAATAGGCAATTGGATCATTCTGTGTATCATGACCTTATATGTCCCTCTGGAAAAGAGTTTTGGTCCTGTCTCTCTCACTCTCTCTAATTTCCCCCCTCTCCCTCATTATCAATCATTACAGTAAATGTGGTTTTGGTAAAGGCTCACTGTTTTGATATATGTGCCATTTAACACCACTATCCACGCCTCAATATTCTCCTTGGATCTTTCCATTTTGATCTCTCCTCACTCTCTGGTGGGCATTTGAAAACACACTGAAGGTCGTGGCAGTGTAAACACACACACTTCTCAGCTTGGAAAGCTTGGTCGTCTTGTAACGAACACCTGAGTTGTGTGTGCATTCAGTTCATACCAAATAACTTGTCATGCATAATGCCTTGTGATGAATTCTGGGCAAAAAATGACGTTTTTTGGGATGACATCAGTGGAGCTGAATTGCCTGTCTGGCTCCGTTTCTTCCAGCCTTCACGTCTTTTCTCAAACATTCAAATTAAACACGGCACACTAACCACAGAACACCGCAGTGCATAATTTAAACTTGACACCCTTAATGTAAACACGTCTTTCGCTACATAATTTATCCATACTTCTCTTGGTGTTTATTTTGCACGGTAGCAGCTCAGTTTCTCATATATATTAGCTGCAGGTCTAGCCTAGTCTGCTGTGGTGCAGTGTGGGTCTGGCTGGGTGGAGGGACACTGTCGTCCTGAGGTTGTGGCGTGGCCCTGAGGCAGAAGTCGTCCCGGTGTGTATAAATGTCCTTCTTGTTTGCTTGTTTGGGGGCGGCTGGGGGTAGATGTTGCTCTGGACTCGGTTCTATGTAGTGCCCTCTGCCATACTGACAAGTCAGCAAAAAACAAAAACAAACATCTGGATGCGCTAAGAGATTTACGTCTGTTCAACACGCACACACACATAGCACACACACACACTACAAATGGACCAGTTTGGTGGGTATGTTTGCGGAGTGGCTGCTGTGGCACAAATTGTGCCTGGGCACAAAACGAGGCCAGTGTGTGAATGTGAGGAGTGGGAGAGGATGGTAGCCTCAGAGGAGAAAGGACCTGTTATGTCTTTGCCCTGTAAAATGCCACAAACATACTTCAGCTATAATTATCTGTTTGACTGTACCAAAGAAACGGTTAAATACGCCTCCACAATTCACATGACCCATGACGGTATACAGCAAAAAAGCACTACTATTGCGTATTAACAACCAAGGCAAATGTAGTTCTAGTTCAGAGATTAGAAGGGAGTCTAAAAAGGCCCATGACATCAGGAAGAGATCCCACGATGGAGATCCATCCTCCCTCTCTGCACATCCCTACAACAGCCCCCTGAACATGACAGAGACCCTGAACACACACCCCAGCTTCATCTATCCGATGTATTAGTAAACTGATCTGGCTCAGTAGAGAGGTTAAACTGATTAAGGTTTTAGATGGGACACAATTATGACACAATCTCTGTGCAATGTATAACCAGCCGCAGCCTTGGGTCTTCAGGTTTCCGATACCAGAGCGTGATAAAATGTTGAGGAAATGGGGAAACTCAAAATATTGCATTCCAGACAAACGCAATTAGAGTGTATCACATGTAGTAAATCCTGCATGCTTTGATACCTGGTGACGAGGTTGAAAGCAAGGTAGTTGTAGTAGCTTGAGTTCATCATAGCAGTGTTCAATACTTTCAAGAAATGCTCCAATGCTTATATTGCATGTTATGCCAATATTGATAACAGCTCAGTCATTTCAGTGAGAGCTGCTCACCCAGCACATACGCCGAAAAGGTTTCTCCTGCTTCCCAACATGGGTGCCCATAATGTATGTGCATTAGTGTCTTCCTTTGGCTCTGCCTGGTACTGCTTGTTATTTGGTGGCTTGATCCCAGCTAAATTTACTAGGCTACAAGTCAGTAACAAATTGTGATTAGTGATTATAATCCAGCTGCAGAACCTCTGCACAACTTGCCATACTTTTTGTTCGCATGTCTTGAGCAAGAGGTTACTATGCAGGAAATTAACATAGTTTACCATTTTGTACTGACAGGAAATCCTAATTTTGTCACAACGACAACGTACTAAAAACTAAAAAATTAGTATGGAGTTAGGACACAACTGTTGACATGCTGATGCATCATACAAACTGAGAGAGAGAGAGTGCAACTGAAACTTTAACACTTAACTTAAAAATATATGACGTCATGTCGTTAATTTAATTTGACCAGAACTGATCATTAAACATAATAAAGAAAGAAAAAATATTGGTTTTATTTTACTCTATTATCTATACAACATAAAACACCCCACAGATTTAATATTTACATCAAAAAGGGATACTTAATAGTCAATAAACAGCTAAAATATTAAATATATGCTCTTCAAGCATTGTGTAATAATTCAGGGAAACTTCTTAATTTAATACCGATGACAAACAAATTAGACTGTTACATTAGTTGTTAAATTGAAACTGTTTCAGTGTCTGGCTAAACAAAAAGATCCAGAGGGGACACTGAGGAGTATGTTGTGGTTTCATATGTGCAGTAAGTGTTGAGAGTATCAAAGCAGTGCTGAAGTCATATCTAAATGATAGATAGTGGGAGAGAAAGAGAGAGCGAGGTGTAGGTAGTGTTGGGGGGGTTAGAGAGTACTGGACTACATTACTGCAAAAGATTGACTGGAAAACATTTTTCGGCCTGACAAGAAGTTGGCCTGGTCCACTCAACAAGGAAAACAAGCAAGATCCATCCATCCAGGGCTTTCATTCGTATGCCAAAACATCAGCCGCAGAGCCCGTCCGCCAGCAGTTTCATCATACGAGTATCACATGTGGACAGTGTTGTGCTACTATTAGCATGACGACCGGACTGCACAGCAGACCTGACAGGAAGACTGAGGATAACCAGGGTTTGAAGAAAGAAATTAGACTATCTAGCTACCTGAAGAACACGTTTACCTGTGGAATAACTTTTGAAAATAATTTAATGGGTAGCAGAGGCTGAGGACCTTCAGATAAAGTGCTAAGAGTTGATCTCCGCCAGGTTGTTATTCGGGCCTGATTAGGTCTTTGCATTTGTGCTTAGCTGACTTTAGGAGCTCTGTTTCCTAAGGATGCAGTTACTCCTGACATGCTGAATCAATGCCCTTTCTCGCCTATTGACCCTGATTACTTTAAATGAGCCATATACAGACCTCTCCTCTCCAGTTCACTGGAGTGAATATGTGTGTGTGTACAGCCTGAGGAACCAGTTGGCCTTGCTGATCCAATAATTTGGTTTCCATGCATGCCTGAGTTCCTCAGGTCAGTTTGAATGTCTGCATGTTGCTGCTGTTAGGTGCAAAACATTGTGACAAATGTGGATATTTTTAAAGTTTTTATTAGCTAAGGAATGACACGCCACTTTAGAAAATGAGAAAGGTTTTCTTAGTTCCCGAGAAAGCCAACATATATATACACCACATATAACAGTTATATGTGTGCATGTCTGAGCCTCTCTAAGTGCTCTTTAGGATCTTCCGAAAGCGAACCAAAGTCCATATGTCTTCACTACAGGTAGTTTTGGGTCCCGGTTGGTTCAGAAACTGGACTCAGAGATTGTGGCCTCTAAATTGTCCAGACAGGCCAGAGTGTCAGAGGCTCATACGGGTACAAACACATTAATATCAACGTCACTCGCCGCCCGCACCGAGTGCCCAGACAGCTCCGGTTTCAGGCGGCATTCAGAGGAAAAGTCGGGTCATGTGCTGAACCTCAGTTTTAATTAGCTAATGGCACTCCCTGTTTCATCTCCTGCGTCTGAGCTGATTGCTCACAAAAGACTCCATTTACTCTTGAAAACACACGCCATCTTGGCATCGGCCCGCGCTCTATGTCTCAACATCTGCTGCCGTGGGATTTTGCCACTCTCCTCCAAAAATCAGTCTAGTAAATCTAAATATATATGTTTGCTGGTTTCACACCAGTGAAAAAAGAGGAAATTCCATGATCTACACTTTTTTCCAGCGGGCCTTGACATCCAACTTTCCTTCAACAAGTGGTTTGACTGAGTGGGTCAGTGAGTGTGTGTGCTTTGGTGTTTATCTGTGTGCGCACACATGTGTATGTGTTTGGACAGGGTCCCATTAAGCAGCTAATGCTGGCTGTGTTTTATCATTGTGAAATTGGCAGGCGGCTCACTGTCTCGCCTTTGGCTGTAACATACAAGTAACACTAAAGTATGTGAATCTACCCTTTTATGGAGGAATTTTCTTTTGTCAATTACATCACCTTAATGTTATGAACCCTGAGAGAAAAAATGAGGAACTTTAAACATTAACCAAAAAAGTAATATTGTTAATTACCATGGGCATGATGCATAATTAAAACCCGTTCATCTTCTTACTTAATGAGATACAAATCACCATTAAGATCAACTTACTACACGTACATAAAACTTAATAAGCGTGTCTTAATAAATTAATCTTTTCAGACAGGTGCAAAAATAAAAATTTAAACGAAGCCTTAATTTTGTATCCAAGCCTAAACTGTCTTTATAACATTACCTGCTTTGGTTAGAATTTCTAAAATTACTTTGCAAAAGATTCTTACTTTGAAGGCCTGCATGTAAAGACAGTAGCGTAACAAAACCTCTGGAATCTGGTTTCATGCCTTGAACCACTGACCGAATCTTTTGTCCCACAACAACATAGCCTCCTCTGATAACATTCAAAGCATACTATTGTTTTGAGTAGTTTGAAAAAAAATATGACTAAAGAAAGCTCTGCCAAAGAAACCAAATAAAGTACACAGGGCTGTTCTGCTGCCTGAAGTCACTCTGCCATGTAAATGCTTCGAGTGGTTTAGGAGGATATTTTCTGACCTTCATAGCTCACAGTCCAGTCTTCAGACACTTCAAATCCACTGGGCCGGCCTCTGACAAAGCAGAACAATATCAAAGTCTGGGTCCATGTCAGGGCTACTCTTGCTGGATATATTTTTAATATTTATGCAGACGCAGGAAAGAAAATGTAATAAACTAAAACAACAAGTGAATTAGGTATGAAACACAACAGGATATTGCAGAGAGATTATGTTGTTTCCTTTTCGCCCGTGTGTCCTTCAGTGCTCGCCTGGCCTACACAACAGCCCAGGGCCGGCTTTAATTGGTGGGGAGAGGGAACAAAACATATTTTCTAAAAAAGGCAGCAGAACTTTTTAAGAGCCACAAACTCAGCCATCTACATGGGGAAGGAATTTACTTTTTTTTCCTTCAATGCGGAATTTCGTAAAATATTAGCCAGGTACAGACTGTGACAGGCCCACGCAGGGGTCGGGCTACAACTTGTGTGTTGTGATAATGACTTTTTCCTGCCAAGTCACAGCATGAAGCAAATGCTGTGCAGCTGTATGAAGAAAAAGAGATACAGTATATATACAGAGAGAGAGAGAGGGAGAGGGAGAAAGAGGAGAGAGATGTGTTATGTTTGGATATGAGGAGAGCCCTGTTTCATGAGCGCTCGTTGGAATCTGCCACTGGAAACATAATAAAGGGATTAGCTCTGGTTTTTCTAGAGAATTTGGTCCTAAAACAGAATGTCTCATCTGCTTCCTCTATACGAATTGCTCAAATTCTTGAATGCCTTTGTCTATTGCATGAGCACAACAAACACAAGAGGCATCAGTGCTAGTGGCCAAAAAGCACACAAGCTCAGACAAAAAAAATAAGGACTTGGGATGGACACAACTAAAATACAGGAGCATGCACTCTCTTTCAAATGCACACAGAGACACTAGGTTTCCGTTAAGTGCATAGTACTTACTTAAATTGGTATAGACTATATACAAACACAAACACAGTTACAAATACACACAGAGAGCATGTTTATTTTCTTTGGCTCTCCAAGTTTATCTGCTGAAGTCCCACACCAACATACATTCAATCCCTGCTGATTAGATGTGTTGATTCAAGCTTAAAAACATTTCACATTTCTGTTTATGTTCTGTCGGAAATGCAGGAATGTACTGTACACGGAATCAATACTTTCAATTGTAAGAGTCAATGGAAACAATATCCCCATTTTCACATTACATGCATGGCTGTGAATACTTGTGTTTGTGTGTGTGTGTGTGTGTGTGTGTGTGTGTGTGTGTGTGTGTGTGTGTGTGTGTGTGCTTGAAATAAGGGTGATCAGGAGGTTAGCATGTGTAGCAGAGTTTCACAGAGCCTCATGTCCGCAGACACAGTCCAGTGGCTCGTCCACACTGAGCCGAATTGTTCCAGTGCTCACATATGGTAAACATCTCCAAAAACACACATAAACACACACCTTCACAGTGACACATTCATGCATACACTTATACTGTTTACACATACTAACATTCACTCAGCGTCTATTTGCACGTGTGTCACCTAAATCTGACTTCAGTCCTCGCTGGACTGAAGACACACCCGCACAGCGCTCCAAAGAGCAACAACGACAACAAGAAAAAGAAGGCAAAAAGCCTTCAATACAACACACTTTTAAAGCTGAATTAACAGCTGGGGAACGTACAAAGCAGCAAATTACTTCCAAATTTTTAGTTCACGCTGAGCCAAGGAAGCAGAAACACTAATACCCCGGAGTAGCGCAAAGCAGGGAGAACAGCAGCAGCAGTTGAGTTTTTGTCTTTTTGGCTTCAGTCAGCGTTCAGCTCAGATTTGCACTAAGAAGTATCAGAATCAGTCCGAATCAACATGGATTTCTTATCCAACTCCACAGAAAACTCCCATAAAATACAGCCTTCTATTAACAGACCCTCACCTCAGCTAATTTTACAAGCCAGTGTTATTTACAAAAATAAACAAGACCTGGGTTTTTTTTCTTTGATGGAAAAAAAAGGCCTTGAGATAAAACAGGTGCTGTAGCAATATTGCAGACTCAGTTTTTCAGTAATTAGGATTTGGATGGGTTCCTGAACTTGAAGAGGACCACTTCTGACAGGGGCTTTGGGTGAAGCCGTGAATTGAGCAAGACTAGCAAATGTAACCGACTGTCCCTCTGTGGCTCCCTTCTCCAGACTACTACATTTCTCCTCATGTTTGGCTTGGATATGAAGCCAATTCATTTAATACTTGTGGGACAGCTAAACATTTAAAGCTCCCATTTAAAAGGATCAAATGTAGGCATTGTTTGGTTATGTTAACCATATGTGTTGGCTTTTCATGATCTGAATCCCTTCTCAAAAAACAGAGTGCTCGTGAAAATAAACATGGCTTCGCCCTACACAAATTGTGGACTAATTGTGTATTTGGACTAAATCATTCTTAAGGTTGGAGGGCTTTTTCCATTTGCTAAGGGACGTGGGGGAGTGACAGCTTGACATTGATTAGTGTGTTGACTTGTGGAATATGAGCCTTACCTGTAAAGAATACAACCACAAATCTATTTATACTGACAAGGTAGTGCTGCTCTTACAGCAGCTCACAAAAAAAACATGTTCCACTAAAAATACAGAAATTACAATCATAACTGTTTCTCAACCGAAACAAAATAAAACTTTCTGTTGAAAAGTAATCAGCAGTGAAGCAAGTCCTGTCTTGTTTTTGGACACAATGGACGTGTATCTTGTTGAGGAATAATCATCTTGAGGGACTGTATTATTTTGTGAAATATGTGCTTGTGTTTAATTCAAACAAAAAAAACATTTTTTAACAGATGGATGCAATTATGGGACAAACTAGAGTCATATTGAACCAATAAATACAACCTAATACTTATAATAAAGAAGCAAAAATTTGTAAAAGTAAGACAGCTGACTATGAGGGGATTTTCAACAATATTGGGTATATGTGTTCTGTATATAACTGACCACTGGTGTCAGGTAGATAATCTTACATGATTACGATGACTCACCATACACTTGTTAGGTTTCTCTCCGGAGTGGACTCTCATGTGAATGAGCAGCTTGTAGCGGGCGTTGAAGGGTTTGTAGCGGCGAATGCAGCCAGCCCAGAAACAGGTGAAGTCCTCACCTTTGCGCTGGTCGATGTGGACCTTCTCAATGTGCCTCACAAGCTCCTCCTGCTGCTCGTACGCAGCACTGCAATCAATCCAGCGACACACCTGCTTATCGGCCAGTGCTCCTCCTCCGACTTCCTCCCGCTCTGGGGCTGTGTGAGACCCAGGAGGGCCTCCAGAGGTCGGTTTGAGTCCCAGGGAAGAGGTCGGTGCTGTTTGCTGGCTCTGGTGGTGCAGCAGGGCCCCGGGACTGGGCCCCACGTATTGGTGCAGGTGGTAGGGCGGAGGCATAGCAGGGCGAGAGGAGTGGTGAGTGTGACGAAGTTGCCCACTACGACCACTCAAGTGATGGTGATGATGATAGTGGTGCTGAAAGAGTTCGTCTTCACTGGGAGAAAAATCATCCAGGGGCTCCTGCTTGAGGGCAGCCCCTGATCTTTGGCCCCCGTCCAGGAGAGCCCCAGCTTCAGGCCCCGAATGCAGCATCCCAGACAGGGCCCCACTCATCAGTAGCCCCAACCCGTCCGAGCCTCCTCCTCCTCCCACACTTCCCCCAGCTGTTCCTCCAGCCCCACGCCCCTGCAGCATGGAGCCCTGCTCCTCACACAGCCCCTGGCTCTGCCCCTGGCCCTGCTCCGGCTCCACTGATGACACTGAAGAGGAAGACGAGGAGGAGGAGGAGGAAAGGGACAGCAGGCAGGTGGCAGGTGACAATAGCTGACAGCTCTCCTGTAGCGTGGCCTGCTGGGGGCTGCCGTGAGGTGGGGGCCTCTGGGGGACTTCCAGTGAGCAGGAGTTAGAGGGTGGGGATGTAGAGGAGGAGGAGGAAGAGGAGGATAAGCCGGCACTGCTGGCGTGGCTGGGCGAGAGGTTAGTGCGGAACCCGTTGACGCAGGCAACCATCGACATCTGGGAGGAGGAGCAGATGATGGCGGTGATATTGATCTCCTCGGAAGCACCGCCAGTAGCTGAAGGGGAACCTGTCGCAGCAACGCTGCCAGCAGCGGCGGTGGACTGCGAGGCCAGGGACAGGCAGCGTCTCTTCAGACTGCTAGCACTGAGCAGCCGCGCTGAATGACGGGAGCCAGTTGGGGACAAAGCCAGAGGGGAGGAGCCATCTCCATTATTAAACGGTTGCACTGCGTCCCCTGACACAGCGCTACCTACACCGCTCACTGTGCATACGCCACCACCGTTGTTGCTAACATGCGGCGCTCCAACTATCTCGTTCCTTGTCAACCCCAAAACTTGGCCTGCCCTACAATTCTGAAACCCGGCCTGAGATGAGCTATGGACCCCGGACCCTGTGTTGGAAATCTTGTAGCCCATTGAGTTCTCCTGTTTGATTAGGTAAGGGAGAGAGGAGTGAGCCCCGTTGGCACTGCCGCAGCCCAGGCCGGGTGAGGCCCCTGACAGGGTCCTTTGGAAGGCAGAGGAGGATCTGTAAGGAGAAAAATACACAGAGAGGAATATGAGCGCTATTAGCTCACAGGCTGATGACAGATACTGGCTGGTTGATCCTTCCCACCAGCAGCACTGTCAGAGTTTAGCCTCCTGCTTACCCCTCCTTCTCCAATCATTCCCTCAGTTTACATTAATATCAGGTCATCCTAAATGACTCCCACTGACCTAAAATATTTAAACTACATCTCTCATTCATTGTAAGGGACCTTATGGAACAAACATTAAATTTGTGTTGGGCATGTTAAGGATTCAGTGACATAAAGTGATGCTGGACACCAGGTAGTGTCCACTGCTGATGATCCAAAGTGTTTCTATGAATAAATGAAACAGGATCTTCTGGTAGTGAGAGGATATGAATGGGCATTTATGACTAAGAATAGAGAGAGGGGGAGGGATGGATGGCTACTGAGACCGAGAGGCCACTGGCTAATGTGTCCATTTGACAGGCTTTGATGACACAAAGGGGTTAAACCCAACCCAACATTGGGAATAAATAGGGAGTCACCTGTTTTGGTGGCATAATTGCAGCCTATGAAGGGTCACCGTTTACAATACTGTGTATTATGGTGGGAATCTTTGCCCTACTGAATGGGGAACCCAGGTCAGATTTCTCCATGCGTTGCTGTGATCTCCTACATAATCATTCCTGTCAGTTGGCTCATTATGGATTTTGTCCAAAGCCCCTGAGTGATGTGAGAAGAGCTCTCTTTTCTCCGGGCTGTCTCATGAAGGAATCGTCTTTGTCCCTTCCCCTGAGCACGCTGGGGGAAAAACAGAGCTAACGCTAGCTAGGACTGGAGAGAGCTACTGGCAGACTTTGTCATCGTTGTTGTTAATAAAGACTTGACCCCCCTCCCCTCTTTCTATTCAGGAGCGCCATTTCCTGTTTGGCTGCAGTGAAAATATTGAGAGGCAATATGAGAGAAGTGAGTGTCTGTCTAGAAGCACTTTTGGTCGGATGACTGAGGATAGATGGAGAGAATGGAGGAGGGGTAAGAAGCAGGACAAACCCCTGGAAACTCTTTCTGACTTGACCAACAGTAGTCAAAGACTGCACAACAGGAGAATCACATTAGTGTAACATAAATGTTGTACTTTGGACCCCTTCAGTGTGTTTTATGAGACTGGGTAAAGCTTTCCAGCTACATGTGTGCGCATCTGATAGCAAAGATAATGAAAAACACATTGTACCTGCATATTGTTAGTAATATTATACCCAACAGGAAACATTCAAAACTGAAACAGGAACAAAATCATTTTAAAACGGCAATGATAGTGACAGTTTACCTGGTGTCTTGGTGAGGGCAGTCCTGCAGAAGGAGGTCGGGCGTAGGTCTGTCGCAGTGGAGGCTCTGGGTATAAAGCCCCCCTAAATGACCCCCCACCAGCAGTGGCAAGGTCTGCCCACATCGCATTAGGGCGCCCTCAACGTCACCTAGCTCAGCGTCTGCATCCTTCTCTGAGCAGTAGGCTCCATTCACTGAAAGAAGAGCAGGAGAAATATCACTAAACTGGCTAAATCCTAGATATTAGAGTGTTGTTTTAGCTCGCAGAGCAGTGACCCAATATCACTCTCAAATTAAAAACTGGCTAAGCAGATTGGACCAAGTGATCTACTGACTGCCCTGGAAGAGTAATCAGTTTATAGTGGGATCCACGCCACCAGTGACATGTTGAAATCCTATTAGATTATGAATATTCTCTTGTGGAATAATTGTTGGCTGCCACAACTGTAGTATTTAGTGATATATGGAGAGCTCTCTGGCAAAGTCAAAACTAGTGACAGTGAGAATAATGCCAGAGAGATTTATTGCCAAATATTATTGCTGGAGTAATTGAGGAATTGTATTCCAAGTGGCAATGCGTCCATTTCGGAAAAATAAACTCTAATGAATGTGTCTGGAAGGTCCAGCCAGTTAAAATGTAACTGTTAAATAACATACTGTCCCTTTAAATGTACAATCAGTTGTTCTAATTTCATGCAATGAATCCTTCTGTGAAAATGTGTTTAATAAATTTGTCATTTTATTTTTTTAATTGATAAATTATTAATTTGGGGAAAAAATGTGGTGCAAAAAAAAGGCTTCTTCAGTGATTGGAGATTTTATGTCCATCCATTCACTCATATGTAAAAACCAAAAGTCACTGGGGTGGAAGAATCATTTATAACAGATGAATGTTTCATATCTGCAAATGACCTGTTTGGTGAGGAATATGCATGGGTATTTACTTTTTTTCCCCCATCAACTATCGTGTGTTTTATTTCTCAGGCACAAGCCCCATATGACCCCATATATTTTTTAGATTAAGAAGATATTTTTATCATAATTTTTATCACTCCAACCTGAGTATCTGATAAAAAAAAGGCTTTATGAATGTGACCAAAAACATAATAAAAATAGGACAGAGAGAGATGAAAGTGAACGAAGGGAGGGCCTCAGCGTATGAGGAAATATTTGTGAAGGGTAAGCCGATATCCCCACACACTCGTGGCCACACGTCCCCTGTTCCAACTTTCCTAACTCAATTTCTCAAATTCAATTTTCTCCTAACGATGTTATTGACAATGTTATCACACACCATGAGCTATTATTAATAAAGTCACCCAAACACCCTGTACGTGAGAGAAAACATAAAAAAGGTACTGGAAACGAATGAAAAGGATAAGCGGGGCAAAAATGAACTAAATGTGAAAATAGTGAGGGAATTATTCAGCAGAACTAAAGATTTGGGCTACGGATGAAAAAGACTAACAAAGGAGAAAGATATTACAACATGAGTAACAGATGGAGGGGGAGAGTAAACAGTAGAAGAGAGAAAGGGAGGAAGTGTGTTGGAATATGGGAAAAAGGTTACAAGGACGAACAAAAGACAAGAGAAAACAAGGGAACTTTGTGAGCCTTGTTATCCTCAGTTTAAGGAACATCTTTTCACATATCCCTCCTGCAGTTGATGTATCATTAGTCTCCTCGGCATTTGTCTTGTCACGGGTCACAGCGGAAACACAAAGAAGTGAAGAAAAGGCAAAGCAAGCAACGCAAACAGTCCAGTATCGCCAGGGGACCGCAGGAACAACGCTGGTTTCACTCAAAGCCGTTAACAGAGGGCAAGATGTCTTTCAGCTCTGGTCTGTTTTCAGGCAATACAAATAGTTCTGTTTACCAAATTCTGGATTGCTCAGTCTTTTTTTTTACTGCTTGTTGGCTGAGCATATATATAACTGTGTTTCTGCGTGAATGTTTCAAGGCCCGCTGATGTGAAGCCAAGTGTTTCCCTGCCTCAAGTCAGGGGTAATTCACTCAGGATGGCCAGAAGTGACATGAGTCAGAATGGAGATGACTAACATCATCAGAGATCTCTTAATTAGGCCTTGACTGTCTATATGCATGCACACAAAGACACAAACAACCAAATAAAAACACTGTCATCATAAAGCACTGGAAGGACTGGCAGTCGGTCAATGAGGCTTGACTGAATGCACATGCTCTCTCTCACACACATATCATGGTCACCAGCATATAAAACTCAGACCCACACCAGGCAGCCCGCTAAATGTAAAGTGAATTATGAGACAAATGCTCTTTCAAAGCTTATTGCTCTGTTCTACAATAAAGCAGGGATGTTTGCCAGGAAAAGTCCACCGTGTACATGACTTAGACACACAGAGAAGACAGAGATGATCCCAGAACACTGATTACCTGTCTGCAGATTATTTTACTTAAACAGACTGATAATACAGTCATTGTTTTCCAGCATGATTTCTTTGGAAACATCACTTGAAAGAGTCTTCAGTGCCAGAGACCATTAAATGGAGGTCACGCTGAGCTTGGTTTTGCATGTCTTTTGCAAAACACTACACCTGGTATTAGGGCTGGCTATTGAACCTCAATACTTTTTTGGTACCAACGTCTGAAATGTGTCCATAGAACCAATTTAAAAATCCAAAGTTGGCAGAAATCTGATTCATAATATTGTTTTCATATTATTATTAGATAGCTCCAGATTAAAATTAAAATGTTTTAGATGATCATATTCAGGCAAAGTTCTTATTCTTCTTGTGTTTAGACAAATTTGGGAACTTTCACTTTGCTTTTGTTAAAAAGCGTTTTGTACACACGATAAGAGGGAAATATCTGGCTTTTTAGCTGCTAAATGCTCCACTATGTTAACGAGCTAGTCACTAACTTTGTCTTTATGTCCCATTTGTTAGTAAGATGTTGTTTCTTGTTATGTTCTTTCAGGGGAAGTTACAAATACATCTGGATTTTTTACCTCCTGCAAGCATCTGACTTTCACATGTGTTTTAATTACATGTAGGAGTTTGCATGACAATGGGGACTGTCAATGAAACCCTTCTTGCATGGCTTTAATTTACTCGTTATATAAACAGGTAGTAGTACTCCCAAAAAGGTCTAAAAGAAAGAAAAGATCTGTGCTCCTCTAACCAGCACTCGTAATGAGTGTTGCAGCATGTTGTGAGAGCTCAAGTGGATTAAAGTGTCTCCATCCTAGAGACACCTTCTGAGTGTGTCCAGGACATTAAAGTCAGAGTGTTAAATGAGTGTTAAAGGTCTTGATCTCCCTGCTGCAGAAAGTTAGCGCTCCAGTGATTTAGAGCTTTGCTACATTAACAGAATCAGTCATGCTCAAGTCGGGGGAAACTGGCTCTTCAACATATGGTGGCTTGGATGGGATCCAAAAGTAAATTCAGTTTATATTGAATGTGCCATGGTAATTCAGCGTTGAACATTTCATTGTGTGTTAGAGCCTAGTTTGATCAGGACGTACACACCAGAGAGAGGAAGATCGGGAAGGTGAAATGTAAGAAATCCAGCAGCAGTGACAGGAGGAGAGGTTGAAAGAGAGAGAGAGAGAGAGAGAGAGTGTGTGTGTGTGTGTGTGTGTGTGTGTGTGTGTGTGTGTGTGTGTGTGTGTGTGTGTGTGTGTGTGTGTGTGTGTGTGTGTGTATGAATGACTGAGTGACTATGAGAGAGAAAAGGAGAGAGAGATATGACCATTCTTCTATTAAATGTGCAAAGTTTATGGGTGGTCTGCTGAGCAAAGCAGCTGTGTGTTCATCATACTTCACATTCCTTTGGCTCTGGATTTGCGTTTTTTCCGTGTTACGTTCGTTCCGGGGAAAACTTGAGTTGTTAAAAAATATCGTTCTGTGTAATCCTCTAATATGGTTGACAAACAAAGATCAAAGGTATCATGTGGATATTTAACTACTAGTAACGCTATGGAGCAACGCTTTGAGTCCCTGTTTTGTTTGCAAAATGCATGAGCTCACGGGTGACAAGATAAGCATTCCTATCGCTGGCTTCAGGCTATTCCACTGATCAACAGTTGGTGGCAATAACACGCAAACACGCCTCGCAGCCAAAGGCAGAGAGGAAGAAGACTGCTATCAAGTAAACATGGATGTAAACGATACAGGTTTCAAAATATAAAATAGAAATCACCTTTGCAAATGTTTTATGAAGACGTAAATGCATCCAACATATTTGTTTGACCTCGAGGATACACTGGTAAGAAACAGTGAATGTAAATATAACTTTTTATTGTTCACACGAAAACTCCACAGGGCACTTTTAAATCGATCTCAATCGGTGGACACAGTAATTCCTTGCATTTACCGTTAATCCCTGCAGATTATCCATGGAAATGGAGTTCAGTATTGTGTCCAATTCTAGTAAGCACCTTAGAACAAGCAGGGTGGGATTCTGCTCTTCTCATATACACAGTTGTAAGCATTCAGGCCCAATTAGGAGTGACGCTGTAAGGGTGTGAGATCAGGACACACGGGCAAAGAGAAAGATGGAGAAAGAAAGAGTTAGGACAGTGCCAGAAGCACCAGGGGCAAATGTTGTGTTCAGTACAGAGACCATGTACAGATGTGCTGGCTCATCCTCACAAAGAGCCACTGATGTCAGCATTGCCAACTAAAGACGCAGGCACAAATAAGGACCCTATTGTTATCCGCCTCTTACATCAACCTTAAAAAAAAAAATCACTTTTGGAACAAGGACTGCGGGCACGAAACAATTCCTGTTGATAACATGGTCTAATAATACTCTGTTACAGCTAAAGTGGTATCTTCAGTTCCATAAATGTCATCACATGGTATCTACTGCTCACTCTGCCGCCTCTCCTGTATAATTAAAGCAGCACGTTCCTTTCAGTGAGCATCACTGCAGGATGACGGTAAACTGAGCAGCTCACTGAGACGTACAAGAGGAGAAGTTAAATTAAAGGAGCAGTGTGCCAGCTTGTATGCTCCATTGCGAATGAATACAAAAATTAATACTTCCTACAAGAGTGTAATTGTAAAAAGGGATAAATATGGTTATTCGAGAACTTGTTTTGGGACATGTATGATTATTTTTTGGCTGAGGTTGTGGAGGGAAACAAGGTTCCAATCACCCTGCAATACGCCTGCACTGATGTCATCCATTTGCCATGCTTTCTTTCTTGTCAAAATCCTTTGGGAACAGGGCGCACAAAGCCGTAAAACTCAGATGCATCATGATCGTGAGTGGAAAGTGCTTTCTAATCCCTCTCCTGCTGATTAATGCAGCCGCAGTGACCATGGAGGCTGAAAAATAAGACAATAGACAGAAACAATGAATGAATGCAGACTCGATAATTCTGATAATTAGGGCACGACTCACTCTTTAGTGGAAGGTTGTGGTCACTGTGACGGTGATTACATTGATTGTTGAACACGCTTCACATACTGGATGAATTTCACATTGGGGATGGTGGCCAGTTAGGGTGCGCTGTAATTGTACACCTATTCAGGCTGCCTCAGGGGCTGATGATCAGAGTCATGTTCAAGTTCAGCAGTGTTGTGCCTTGGCTAAAAACTCTCCCCTGACCTCAGTGACTAATAAATGACTAATAAAGCAGAGCAGACACATGTCTCCAATCTAGCAGAACTTAACCCCTCTGAAACAACATGGCTATTATCCCAAGATACGCAGTTATGACTGCATTGCCATACAAAGCATTCCAGTCTATACAGTATTGAAAAGATCAAACCACATCATCACATAGTCGAGCGTCTATGTTGCTGTCCCCCTCAATGAATCTCTCTCCTTCTCGCACTCTCTGGTATCATTATTTCTCCACAGACAATACCGGTCCTCCATCTGATCAGCAGATGGTCGGGACAACATTATTAACTGTAATTGGAGGTAATCTGGAGGCGATTTTTTATTTCGGTGACACTTCATTTTCTATAATTCTCGCCTCTCCCTTTTAAGTCACCTAAGTGTTGTGTTAAGTGCCAGAGTGAGACTCTGCTTGTGCCAGCGTTTAATGCGTTCAAGTCTTCAGAGACATGCAGGCCTCAATGAAAAACAGATGTGCAGATGGATAGCTGGTTTAAGGAGAGGAAAGGGGAGCGATCAGAGGTGTACTGTACTTAAAGCAGGAGGAGGCTGTTGGAAAGGGAAACGGGAATGTCAGGAGTGTGATGCAAACATCTGAACCCAGGGTACAACAACCTGCCAAAACCACAAGACAGATGCCTCTGGAAATCCAATGTGACACCTCAACTGGCCCCACTTTGGCTCCATAAATCATAACATTCAGCACTTAAACAGTTAATAATGATAATTTTATTCCCGTCTGCCTCGACACCCCCACACCTGCCATCTTTCTCCCCCACTCCTTCCTCTCTTTCAATATGAGACAGGTCAACAGATACAAGTGTACAAGCGACAGCAGGCTGCGAGACAACTTTGTAGAGGGATGCTCTGGTTGTGCGTCTTGTCCGGTGCAGATGTTGTGTATTAGGGTCCAAAGCCTTTCCCGGCTTCTCTGAATCTCATAACTCATGTCTATATTTGTGTCTGCGGCATAGGCCCGGAACTTATTTGTTTGCTTAGTAATGGATGTATGATTGAACAACCTGGGGGCACAAGTAAATGAAAAATAACAATGTCTAGGGAGAAAGCTCCTCTTAAAGCAGGTGCGGAGCGAGGGAAGACGAAAAACTCTATTAAATTACTGTTGGAGCACAGAAATGTCAGTGTTTTCGTAGCAGGATTACCAGTACCAGCAGACATGAGAACTTTCATGAGGATAAAAATCAATTTGTTCAAGCCGATTTTAGCTGCCCGCAACCAGGTATCTTTGTTCCTCCCTGTTTTCTCATGGTCAGCTTGGTCACACAATAACCTCAGATTAGCTGCTAGAAAGTCGAATACAAAAGATAAAGTGGAGAAGAGGGACTCATGTGGCTCCAGAGGCATCCAGCTGCAAGCCTCGACTATTTCACACAGCACAAAGGTGTCTTACTTCAGCTCCAAAAGAGTAATAATATTAAAGAAATCATTACAATATATAACAACTGAGAAACAGCTATGGGCCCAGTCGTCCAAGCAAACCTCTTTATGGACACGTCTGGTTGTTCGTACTAAGTGGCTACAAAGTTTTCAGTCATACTGATGAATTCAGCGGTCGGTAAATGATTAGCTTTCCTGCCTTTTAGAGAAGAGGGCACATGTTGTGGGAAGCATGCGTCCTCATAATACCAGGCTTTTCAAATGGAGCAGTGCTAACCGCAGTCATGAACACAAACAAATAGTTGGCAGCCAACAACCCTACCATCCCCAACCCCACCAACCTACCCCACCCACCCCATCCCAGTGCCAGGTTTGGTGCTCCGCGAGTCCCAAAGACCAACCACTTCACCACATGGTTTAAAGAGGGGGCGCTGTAAGTCAAAACCCAAACACAGGACCAAATGTTATGGGATTATGTGACTCCAAGCACACGCACAAGTACACCCACATCTCTCTCTCTCTCTCTCTCTCTCTCTCTCTCTCTCTCTCACACACACACACACACACCCACCCTAAAAAGAAAACGCTCACACTGCACTCTTAGAGAGACAGATGCACTGAGCGGCTGCGGTCTTTCCTGATCACTTCCCACAACCTTCCACTAACTGTCACAGCCAATCATTTTCCCTGCTGTCCTCCCTGATTAACATAATTAAAACTTTACACTTGTGCATGACACCACCTGGTGGTAGCACCTTGTCACTGGCCGTGCCCTCCAGGCCATCTCTTAAGAGAACAAATCTATCAACAGGTGATCCACATCAATGGGAGAAAGACTAAAAAAGTACGGTCTTACAGAAAGACCTGCAGATCAGATCAGCCAGTCAGAAGTTACATAATATATATCCTTAAATATTTGTTTAAATGTGCGATGATTGTAAACACTGGAGAAATAACAGACCTACATTAAGTAACCAGTTTATTAAAATTACGTAGGTAAAAGTAATGCCTGTAACAACTGTGTTGAATCGACTTAATGGTCATTTTGGAGGCTGTAGTTGGTGGTGCTGTTGAATTGTATTACATTATAGGTCATTAGAGGCCTCCTAATATTTAGTCTGCCCTCTTTGTTCACTAGTCTTAGCTGGGTGAACCTAGTAAACTGGCCACTGAGTGCATATTCTGAAGCATTGATCATTTGCACATTTTCACATAAATAAATGGCCGTTTTGCTCCTCTCTGTTTCAAACTGACATAAATATTGAGTCACAGTTCTTCTATATTTGCTCTTCTAAACTCTAAACTCTCCGTGTAAGCAGGTCTTTGAGTAATTATCTGATGCTTAGGAAGCGATCTGTTTATGTTTCCAACAGCTATAACAGCAAGATGATCAGAATCAACAGAACTGAGTAATTAGCATAAGCAACGATAACCACATGATGATATCTGAACAGAAAAAGAACAGAGCTCAGAAAGCCAAAGTTAATCACCAGGAAAAGGCCTCTTAGTACTCACACACACTGTTTGCACACTGACCTCTGGGAAAGACAGTAAAAAAAAACTAAAAAAAACACCACAGCAATGATTGATTATCCCAAAAATAAGCATATCTTCTATCTTTAAGTCTCTTTAAGAACATTTGTTAATATAACAAAAATGTGCATAGTCAACAAACCACTTAAAAGCCACTAGTAGCCACAACTCTATCCTCACAATCACTATCATAGCAAGATTTTGCCCACAAATCTGTACACTGCCAGGATTAATCACAGACAATCACAAAGTTTTACAAGGAGTGCTCAGCCAAACCACATCCTACAATTTGACTAAAAAGCCACATAATTGTAAAGACCAAACAGTGCACAAAGCATCAGTCAGTCCCATGGACTGACTTGATAGACCGCCACACTGACAAGACGTGATGCACTTGGCCGGCAGACGTGACAGGGACGTCTGGCTTAGTGACAGACACCTTTATAGGGCTGGTGAACAACACGGCTCCGGAGCCAGGCCAACAGTGGTGAAACCTCGGCATGGGATCAGGAGGTGCTTCAAAGCCAGACAAGAGGCTGCTCTGTTTGGGGAGGCGGCTGTAAATACTGGCAGAGTGTTTAGCCGGTCCAGAGGACTGACGAGCGCTCGACGCACCACACCCTCAGGGAAAGTGTTAAAGGTGAGACTGATACACTTCAACAGAATCAAGTTATTTCCTGCAACAACTAAACACAAATAGCATTGCAAAGTACTTTAAAAAACACTTTAAATCAGTGTTTATTTGAAAGGTTTTAGATCCTGAATCTGTGTGTGCTCGTTACTTTGAGTGCCTGTGTTTTTGTCCATGTGTGTACTTATGTTTGTTCACTCATGAGAATAACCAGTGTATATAAATCTGCTGTAAAAAATAAACATGGCGATTTAGTGCAGAGGCTGCGTTTCCCCCTTCTGAACAATAGGCCTCAGTTGGTTCGTGTGCCCACTCAAGTCGTATCAAAACACAGCAGACGTCCCTCTGAAACTGTTGTGAAATCAGATCCATTTGTCAAACATCAGCATGGCCCTCTATTTGTCAAAATTACTATAATAGCATAATAAATCTGTACTGTTGAGAACGGCTGGGTTAGGAAAATAACTTTTGTCAAACAGAAGTCATTTGTAATGATGGATTTATTCTCATGTTGAATTGTATTCTATGCAACATGGCAACAGCTGGAAAAAATGCAAATGGCATTAAGAAATGCCATAGGTAAAACGTTTACAGATTCAGTCTTCTTCATATCATGACACCAAAAATCTGTTTTTAAGTTCTTAAATATTAAAGGGAATAGGGAGTAAAAAGTTGACAATAAATACTTTACAATACCAGTTCAATTTGCTGTTACATTCATATTTCTGTGATTTGGATTATTATGATGATTATTTTTGGTGGCACTAGAGGAAAAGTCAGGAGATCACCAGTCTTTATGATACGTTGTCTGGGAACCATCAATGTCTGTACAAAATGCTGTGCCAATCCATCCAGTAGATGTTGATATATTTAATTTGATAAGTAAAATATTTGACCTGCTGGTGGTAATATAGCGGAAAAGTCAGGGGACTACCAAAATCATTTGGCCTCTGGGCAGCATGGATATCTCTAAACTTCATGGCAATCCATCCAACAGTTGTTAGGATATTACAGTTTGGACCTAAGTGGTGGACCGACCAGCCGACCGACAATCATCGCCATCCTTAAATCCACTTGCAGGACAAACACCTGCTCAGCATTGAGCTACAAAGTCTGGCAAAAAGATTCACTTAATTTCCTCACACTGTGGCCCCCCATTAATAAGGCTTTGTTAGCCTAGCTCATCCCCGCGCCAGTGGCCTCTTCATTTTGGTCCATCGGTACAAAACTCACAGTGCTCCTTAAGTCCTCTTCAGCCAGCACCCAATATTTACAAGCAATCCCAAATCTGTGAGAGAATTCGATTGAACACAGATGGCAGGAAATTCCTCGGAAATGACAGTGGCCAAGCTCAACCACAGAACATGAGAGCATCTTCTCCATGTAGCAGACGCATTGAGGCCCATCTGACAGACACTCTCTCTTCTTCTCGCCCAGCACCGCCTCCTGCCATCGATTACAGTTTGACAAGAGCGGAGATTTATATGACTTCTGTAAAACAAGTGATCAATTTGCAGCAATTACTGTATATTTTTAATGGTTTAGAGGCAACAGTGGGGGAGAAATAAATGAATAGTTAGGAAAACGTCTGGAGGAACATTCCCTTGATGGTCGGTGGTCCAACTGAGAGGTTGAATTTAAGTTGGTAATTAGATCACATTTGAATGGAGCAACATTTGCAAATGATTATTTTGTTACCTACACACAGTGCACATAACCTTCTGTTATTCTCAGAGGGGATGCTAGTTGTTTAAAACAAGGACCAAACCAGATGTTTTGGGAACCAAAAGAGGAATCCAATTTCACTTCCTACTTCTTTGTTACTTTTTGTTGTTTTAGCGCAGGAAGAATAATGGAATGTTACTTTGTGAAAAGGATATGTTCAAAGCATGCATAGTAATTGCTTTGGCTTTTGAAGTTTCCGGTTAAAGTTGAGGCCAGTGCCTCTCCACAGTGTCCGCAATGAATATTAGCTAGTCATGATGATTAGGGGTTAACTCACCCCCAAAATAGAGTTCTTTGAGGAAAAGGAGTTTTTCAAAAGCCCACAATTTGCTTTGACAGTGGAGGCACAGAGGGGAAGCTTTTATTTTGATTTGATTATTGGTGTTGTTTCATGTCACCAGAGTCTAAACCCTTACATTTAAGCACACAGAGTAAGCTGATCTGCTCATAAACATAAGGGACTAAATCTGTCTGCATATCCTCAAAACAAATGTTATCTTACACACAGAGCACATCACACATGACACAATAACAATGCAGAATTCAACTGTGGTACAATCATTGTCTGATGATGCACTGTTTTTTGACAATGTGGTTTATCTTGTTTCAGAAGATTTTCTTCTAACAAGTTATCTTAAAAGGAGAAAGATCACTCAACTTGTTTCTAGAATAATGACACTGTTTCTAACTGAAAATTCAACATTATGTTATAAGACTCAAATATGTGCCTTGTTAAAATCAACATTCTGCTGTTGCTGACGCTTTTGACACACATAACAAAATGGTTGATATTCTGTAACTGATTCAAACCAACAGTGAGGTGCAAAAGATTTGCACAGCAGTCAACATCTGCCACCAAAGGGCATTAACTTGGTTGAAAAATGATCATAACCGGGGTTGGAGTTGGCCCTCCTCCTTGACTCAAAGGGCACCACAGTATTGGAGTTTTCATAGATATATAGAATAAATAAGAGAGGGCCCCACAGAGCTAACCTGTGTTGGGTTTCAAACCACACATACCTAAGGAAGTCAGCAATACCATTCTTTTATTGTGTGGGGAGTCCTCATTCACCAAAGGCTTTGGCACTGTGGACCCCCCCCCCCCCCACACACACACACACACACACACACACACACACACACACACACACACATATACACATACACACAGACACACACACACACACACACACACACACACACACACACACACACTCGCAAACACAGATCACACATGCAGGAACATGCACTCTTGGTAACTTGAGATGGACAGTCCACCAGACATTATATATCACTCCACATCAAACAGAGCTCCATAATGCTGCTGTGAGGAGGACGAGGAGGAGGGGGCTGCAGTTCATAGTCAACCTCTCATCTCTCTACAACCTCAGGAAGAGCCCACTGTTTGAGCAGCGATGGCCTGACTCCTGCCCCCTCCCACGGTTACAGGGACTAAGGCACAGTGGGGCCTGTAAAAACCCAAAATGGTACCAAACGACACCTATGGAAACACATTCAATCTTGTGCGGTGGGAGGTCAATACACAGCTATTTACACAGACAGCAGCGCTGTGTGTTGGAACGGACAGGGCCACCATCAAAGAGCTTTATGAGCAAATATATTCTCACTGCGTAAGCATTTTAGATGTCCAGGCATTAAAGCCCTCCTGTGTTTTCCCTTCTCTTGTTTAATGGCTGTAATAAGATTCCTTTTATTATGATTTCTGCTCTCGCTGCGTCGCTTCACCACGTGAGTCAGCCGATGGTTACGGCCAAAGTGAGACATGAGTTTTGTCTCAGTAGTGAAACAATTTCAGAGTGGGTCAGCCCCAGCACCACTCAGTACATCACAATAACTAAGTACAACAGTACATAAACAGGCAGTAGTATGATTGAATTTGGTGCTTTAACAAGAACTCGCTTTTACAGTGTATCCTCCTGACACACACAGGACAAAAACATGCGATGCAAACTGTCAAAAAAGACAAAACACATTATCTATCACCTGTAGACCTGTAGAAGTCATCTAAGGTGAGTTTGCATTGAAAGTAAATGAGGATTCCCACAGATCCTACTTATACTTTGCTATGTATATACTAGTTTAGCTCCCCAAATATGTTTTGTATAAGACATGTACATGTATGTCATATACAAAACATGTGGTGCATTATACAAAACTAACCAAACTACATGAAGTCTCTATCAGGGACCATAATAATGTGGGGTAAAAATATACATGCATACATACCTCATGACATATTCAAAATTGATGTAGCTCACATATATTTATGTATACAGTATGCATGCATATACAGTGTGTCACCTAGTTGAAGTTAGTCCACTTCCTAATGTAACATACAGTATATGTATGATACATCCAATGACAACTTCAACGCACATAATGCATATATATAGACACATACCATATACTGTGATTGCAATGTCCCCACTTTGATTCTACCAAGAAAACAATACTGAGATGATTATACATCAACCAGAGTGTGATAAATCCAAAAGGAAAAAGTGAAGGTTGAAATCTGATAGATTTTTGGATGGGTCTGTGGTGAGAAGGAGCCTAATCAGACGATAACGAGCAGAAATAAAGAAATCGTTCTTCATCATCATCCTGGCCTCTGCCATGTGTGTTGTTTGGCTGCTCTTGGCCCGAGAGTGTAAGGGGCTGAATAAAGAGGGAACCTCGAAGGGGCTCTGGCCTGTACCATGTGTCAAGCCTTTCACATAACCTGGCATTCATTGTGAAGCTCTTTTACGAACCATAAAAAATATTCATTTCGCCCCTGACCTGTTTTCCAATATAGTCTCCAAACCCATAAAAGGGTTTGCTTTTCATTTATTTTTATTTGAAGAACTTTGAAATGCAAATGTTTGTTTCCTTGCACGTAAAAATTGAGAGAAGCCATCTTAAAAGAGAAATTTGATGTGAAATATGAATTCTGGCCATTTTACATCATCCCTAAGATAAACATGCGGGTTCTCAGTGCAAGTCTTTTTGTGCTGTTAAATGAGTATACTTTGGCAGGCTGCAGTGTACATATACTGATGCTCTGCCTCTCTCGCTGGACTCCTTCATGGCTCAGAGCTCTTGAGGCTTGTAGAAGACTGGCATCTTTACAGTGGCCTAGATTGGCCATATTTTCGTGTCAAATGACAGGTCTGGCCCTGTAAAAGTGGCCATTGTGGTAAACTGCACATTTACATTTACAGCTAAAGCTATCAAGGACATGACTAACAAGTCCTGTTGACTTTTGTTGAATTGCGGTTTTAGGGGCCATACATTAAACATTTATTTAACTGCAGCCTTTTCTAGCCCTCAAATGAAAGTACATCCTTGCTAAGCTTTATTTTTTAGAACTCTTTTTATTCACTTTACAGTTACTGTGGAACTTCCATTTTTTCTAGTTGGAATAAAAAGCAGCATTCTTTTGAACAATAATGACTGTGTTATTGGAAAAATTGTGGAAGATTTATTGTTCCCAGTGTATCAAATCGTTCTCAAAAATGTACAAATAAAATTTAAAAAAAACACATACTGGCAGTTTATGCCAGACACCAGTACTACACTGCCATATATGCTCAATCAGATATGACGAATCAAGACAATCAAAGCACCACAGATGCATAAAAAAGAAACTTGAATTATTCATCACTTATAGTAACTGCCAAAACCTTACATGCTTGGTTGAATTTCACAATATATTTTGCGTCAATGTCATTCGAATTGCTTCAAACACACTTGGAACATTCAGATATTTCTCAAAGACGACGTGTTACAGCACAAGTGGTGTCGCTTAATTCAACATGTCAGGTGTGCCAACTGTTCCATCTACAAAGTCTAACTCCGTGCCTGGCAAGACGCCTGAATTGCATGGTGTTTGTTTAAAGCCTAACGTGGTCAGAAAATGTGGCTAGGCCCACATTAACAGTGACAGCGTACGAGAAGACGAGGCAGAGTCATGTCCGACAAGTGGTGGCGGCACTGTTGTGATCAGGTGGAATGGGAAATGTGCTTAGCAGTAAAACCAAAGGGCTTTTTTGGAAACATGGGAAATGAGAGGAGGTTGGGGGTCGGGGTGATTAAAAATAGGACACCAATGAAATTTGAAACTGGACAAAAAGGCCATCTTTCATCACTACCATCATCATCTGCTAAAAATATCTGTTCTGCTTTTACCCGTCAAGTTAGTTGGCGTGCGATGCTGCGATGACGCAACGTTGTTACCAAAACAGCTATCATCTTCATCACAAACTCATTGAATTCAAGCCCGACAGTCAAAATCTTGGCTTTTTGGTTTATGGTCAGTATGAATTGGTCCTTGCTGATTTGGGTGATTTATTTTCACAGTAAATGTACATCACAGTTTGAGTGTAACAAATGCTTACAGGGAGAAAAGAAAACATTTCAATTTGTTGTACAATATTTTCTTTTGCTTTGTTTGTATCCCATTATGTAAAATACCACAGGTTTTCACAATGCAGCGCAGTAAAAATGCTAAACCTTTATTTATATACTTGTTTTCCAACTCAGACAACAAAACACTATCCCTGAAAGATATAATGACAGATTAAACAATAAAAATCTCTTCATTCAGTGCAGTATGTCTACGCTTTTGCTCACTTAACATGTCCTGCATCATTATGCCAACAAATCCAGAGAAGCCTGTAACACAGTAAGCCTGTGTGTTCCTCTACAGTGTTCCTCCACACTGTCAAACTCCATGGAGCACTTCAGACTGCACCGGGCTGTGTAATGCTGTGGAACAAGCAGCAGGTATTTGTTAGTTAATCAGCATTTGAATTAAGCTAGGGGCTGAGGTTGTGTTCAGGAGCAGCAGGGCTGTTTTGACTAAGCCATCTCAGCGAGGGCCCGGTCATGGAGACTCCCAGCATTTGTTAAAGATTAGCGGCCTAGTCCTGATGTACTGAGCTCAGGTCAGGCAGAGTGCAGGGCTCGGACGTGAGGCGAGTTTCACCCTATCTCTCCCATCTGCAGCTCTCACACAGCATATCTACTAGTCCGGGTACATGAGACACGCTGAATAATGTGATTAAAGGTTTTGGAGTTCACTGAGGGGGGATTGTAAAGAAGTTGTCCCTTCAGGAAGCTGCCTTAACCCATTTGACAGACAGTCACTAAGGTCATGCCACAGAGGCACTTACAGCATATACAAAGTAATAAGCATATCAA
The DNA here is from genome assembly GCF_043641665.1 of Enoplosus armatus. Classification (NCBI taxonomy): domain Eukaryota; kingdom Metazoa; phylum Chordata; class Actinopteri; order Centrarchiformes; family Enoplosidae; genus Enoplosus; species Enoplosus armatus. Next base: position 11,964,067 of record NC_092186.1, read on the forward strand.
GATTGTCCCTCTTATGTTATATGTTGAAGTTTACTACTCTGCGTACCATCTGTGCACATTTGCATACCTTCCGTGTGTCATGTTTTGGTTTGTTTCTATTGCATGGGAGTGTACTATCAGATGTGAACACTTCCAGTCAGAGTATCTATGCTGAATAAAGTAATAACAATGGCCCACATGCTCTCAGCCTATCATTAGCCAAAATACTAAATGAAAACCAACTGTGTGGGAACAATAAAATAATTTGTCAAGGGAGAAGGGTGCAGATAAATTCTGCAAAGCATTTTCCAATTGGCCGAGGCTACGGTACGCTGGGCCAAGTGCTCAGCACCTGGCTGTCACGGCCCTGACGCTGCCTAATTCATTTCAACTTTCAAACACATGCCTATTAGATCACTGTCGATACGGGCTGAAAGTGCCTGATTAGGCTTTTTATCGGCATTAGTCAACATGTGCTATGAGCTGACTTTTTAAGGGCAAAAGTTAGATAAACAGAAAGGGGAGAGGAGAAAAGTTTTGTTCTTCTGTCCTTTATATACTCCCTCTATCCGTCCACTAAATCTGTGACTCAGCTTCAGTGAGGACATACTGGGGAGACAGCCAGGAACTCATCCTAAATATTCTTGTCAAAAACTCCTGGTGATATATAAGAGACATTTCCTGCCATGGTAAGGTTTATTGGTTACTGAAGCCGTGTGAACCCAAGTGCCTTGTCTGTGAGGATCCAAGAATCTCAGCGCATCAGTTTTAAGGTGAGTGAAGCTCCTCTTGATGCGTTTTGGCTTTGTCATAAAGGTTGAACGCTGGACTGGGGGAAACGGCTGTAAATGTCAAGCCAGCTAGGACAGCTACGCGCTGATTCCCATTAGGCTCAAATCTTTTATTTTCCATTTTTTTAACATAACATTCCCACCACCACCATCTTTATTAAATATGAAAGAAATCAAGGTTTGGAAAGTCCATCAGGTGGCGTTCCAAGGCAAACATTTTATATATTGATAAAAACAGACATCTACACGTATACACCCACAAACGCACAGACAGATATTAAGTATGTCTTCAACTGTTTCAAATATCTCTTTGGTGATTGATTCAGTTGTTGAAAAATGCCAGTGGCTCAGCATTTACTTTGCCAAGGATTGAGATTTCTTACTTTCAAAAAACAAAGTTGCGTGTCCCCTTTTGGAAACATGCAACAAGTGGCTGACCAGTGTTGCAACAGATTTCTTTCTGGAGCCAAAAAGGCTAAAAACAATAACATTTTATTAACCTCTTCACTAGACTTTTCTGTTGGATCTCTGCTCTAATTAGCTGGCAAAAAAGTGTGTGTATCTTTTATTAACGTTTCAAGGTTTTAATGTCCAGAGTTCATGAACGTCCATGTCCAGCTTGTCCTCCACTTTGACCCAAACATTAGCGCATACACACACGCACACAAATACACACACTGTCCAAATCCCCCATAACAGATCCTAAGTGTCCAACATGATGTTTGTGTTAAGCAGTGTATTATAGAAGCCGACTTCTGGGTCTTGGGGGGAATGTTAAGCATGTTAATGAAGAGTGCATACTGAGGCTATTACTCAGTGTAATATGGATCCATTTAACACACTTATTGCACAGCTCATATGAGTCTCAGTTTAAATGGAGAAAAGGGGTCCTACATTTAATCGTGGCAACAGTAAATCAAGGAAGAACAGAACTGATTGTCTTCACCAAAACTGCTTAAAGCAGAATTGTGTCCTCATTTAGGATTATAGGAAAGCACTGCCAAATGAAAACTACACAGCTTTCTTTCCAATGCAATTTGATGTAGAGAATCTAAAGCAGACAGATGCTACAGGAGACAGAAGATAACAGATGTCTCCACTGTTTCCAGTGGAAACTTCTGGACAGAGCAACCAGCTCATCTGTGAGATGCGGTTTCCAGTTCCAGAGGGTGAAATCAAGCCGACGTCTCTGGTAGGCAGCGACATCAGCACAGCAACTACAAGCCAATGTCATCTTAGATTCTTTCAACTCCCTGTTTGGCAACCGGCCTGTCAAAGATGATTAAACAAAGACATTGACAGAATGACAGAATAAATAGACAATCCCTGGATTAGCAGAGAAAAGAATATGACTCAACAATACTCACTCTCCCCTTTAAAAATGTTAAAGCACCCTTTAGGCACTCAACCTCCATCTGTAGTTGGACAACTACCAGGTGTTAGGGTGTGTGGCTGTGATGAAGCAGTGCATTCTTGTAAAAAAAAATAAAAAAAATCAATTTTAACAAATCTTTAATAAAATAATACAAGTCAAAAGTACTATTGTCTTGCTTGCTGGGTCAGTACTACATGGGGAGTTCTCATACAGAAGATATTCCCACACAATGAAAAAAAACTCGCCCCACACTCCAAAGCATAACATCATGGGAAATTGCATCTTCTTATCACATACTTTATCTCCTTGCTCTGATATTAGCCCACTGAAAAACAGCCTTCCCTTTCAAATATAATTGTCTTTAAAAAAGTCTGTAAAAATAACCCCAAGCATGACAGATCACAGTGCTGGCATAGAGCCTCTAAACTTTATTAACATCCAGAGTCGGCCTGGCCAGGATCCCAGCTCCCTGCAACTTGGACTTACAAGCATTAACCTGAACATGGCACCGGCCTCACTTTCCCAAAATCCTCCACTTCCTCTCATCATGTAGCACTGTGCTGTCCAGATTCGCTACTAAAAAAAAAACATCTTGACAAAACACCAGTCCACCTGTGCCACAGTGTTGCCTGTGTGCTGACACTGGATGAACAGGATGATGTCACTCTCCGTGCTTCAAGCTATACATAAGCTATAATACATTTTGACTCACAGATTTGCTTGCCAGCGCTTTGAAATATATAATTGAAAGAATAATTCAATGATATTGACGCTGTGTGATGAAACTTGGCTCTCCATCTAGGAATAATGTGTACAGATCTATATCTGCCAAGACATATTGCACATATGAATATCTGAGTCCAAATCAGCGGAGTACAGAAGTGCAAGTTGTCACGCTCAGGGATCGTGATTGATGTCAACCCACATCATTCACGAGAGAGAATACTTTTTTCTCTAAGAACCTTTATTCTGTCGTTCCTTTGTGTACTTATTAGTCCTGGTGAGCAAGTTAATACAGCGCAGGGGCTGGACTGCGTTGCACATGACTAGAGAATAAGTAATTCTTCCAGAATGCTGGGCTCCTATTAACAAGCACTAATAAAGTATATAAACTGCACTATTAGACTTTATAATGTCTTTCATAGTCCTCTGGGGCAGAGCCAGCCAATGGTGCAGTGAGCTGACTGGGCACTGCCCCATGGCAGCTTCCTGGCAGAGACGGAGACAGAACAAGAGTGAGGATAAAACTCAAGCTTTTTGGCCGCTTTCTCCTCCGCTCTAATGAAGGCATTAAAACAGCCTCGGCTCGCATCATGTTTGCCCATTTGTTTTTGACCACTCAGTTGAAGCCAATGTTTGATTGGCTGGCTGATTAATCTCCGACATGCCCAGCCTTGTAAAAAAGAAAAAAAAGAAAAAAAGAGCCATTTCAGACACCATTAAAACAAGTTGAGCTGAGCATTCGAGCATTTGAAACTGTCCCTGGAGCAGTTTTAAATGGCGATCTGTTTACAAAAGCACTGATGCACACTTAGCAACTATTACGTGTTGTGAATGTTACTCACAGCTAAAATGAGATAAACTGCTGATACAGTAGTAGCATAATCTCTGGTGGAACAGATGAAATGGAGCCTCCTCATGATTGACTCAGACGTCTAAAACTGCCCTTTCACACTCAAACAATCTGTGTTCTTGCAGCTTGTTTAGGGGGGTCAGTGAAGCCCTGATCCTCATGGCCACATCTCTCTCCTGCCATCTCTCTCTCTCTCCCTCTCTCTCTCTCTGTCTCTCTCTCCAGCTGACAGCTGCGAGGGCCCAGTCAGCTCTCGGCCCGGCTCTGGCAGAGGCAGCGCAGCGGCAGACGTCCGTCTTAACTGCCACAGTCAGAGTGGAGCGGATTTTTCTTTGATGAAACACAGCAGCATCGAGCCAAGAACAGCAAGTGGCACAGCCGAGATGTAAATCAAAAACCCACCCGTGTGCTAAGTCATACACTGAGAGGTCTGCAAGAGGAGTCGCTGCTGTCTGAAAATGCATGAGTAATACAGACTCTATAGACGTGCGGTCAGCTGTGGCATGTCTGTCCAGGCGAAAAAGAATCAGACAGAAGTAGAGAAGTATCTTTATCTTTTGCTACAAATAGTTAAAAAGGTATAACAAATCTGGTCTAATTCACAAGACCTGGCAGCTTGCTCCCCTCATCAGCGAAAGTGTAGTGCGTGAAACTTTGTGAGTGCTTCTCAAGGCAAGGTTAAGGCTAAAAATACATTTTTTATGATGACATATCTGAGCCAACTCTGCAGCTTTTTCTTGATTAAACTGAGGCCCAGAGCACATTTCTTCTGGTATTCCAGTGATATTTCGACACTTACTCAAACCAGATCATATTTTTGCTGTGTGACTGGTTGGATTCATTGGCAGAATGAAAAGTCAGAATGCCTTTGGTTACAGTGAGATGCCATAGTCATACCACACTGGTCACATAAGAATGAGAACATTTGACCTGACTGACACCGACTATGGAGAAGGAGAAGGACAGCAGCGAGGCAGCAGTGCTAAAATTCAAGTTTATATGTGGGTTCATACAAGCACACAGTCATTTTGCAAATTCAGCAGACTGATCAGAAGACACCTCCCATAAATCTCCTTCTCTCTCTGTGAATCCGACCCCAGTCAAGCTGATGCAACACTCATCTCTTCCTCTGCCACTTATCTCCTGTTTCCACACACGTCATGCGTAATCCTGGCCAAGTTTGATTGAGGTGATTCAGCCAAGCAGATGCCAGACCAGGGGTGTTCTCGCACTCTCCCTTCTCTAGTGGCTGTGACTCAGGAAGCGCTCTCATTCCATTACCCAGCATTCCCTCGTCAGCTTCTCAGCCAGACAGAGGTTTACGGGAATACCGCTGCGGAATCATCACCGGGCCTGAGCTTTATGAATCAATGGAACATGCTGCAAACATTACACCCTGCAACACCCTTCCCAGGCAGCACCCTCGCATTTGCCCATAACTCACTGCTGAGCTCATACAAGACGTGGGCTGAGGCGCTCTCTTTGGCTCATGGGAATGTACTGATGGGTGAGAAAACTTGGGAAAAGAATGTTACTATCACTGTGCTATTTTACATAAACAGGCCCGCATGTGTAAGTTCCACATGATTTAGAGGCACAAATGCAGAAAGAGAGGATGCCTGGCTGTTTGTTAGTCAGTTCCTGTTGGCAAATTCTATGTAAAATATCACTGGGTGCAAACTGACAAAGTAGTGCCAAAAAATGCACTATATAATCTTTTCACATTCTGGTAAAAAAAAAAATGTTCTTGGTTAACCTCTGCCGTGAAACTAAGAAAACCACAAGTTCAATTAAGGGTCAAATCTCTTTTAGCAGCAGTGACAGCAAAATGTTTCCTCCAAGGGTTCATCAGTGTTTCACAACATCTGGGAGGAATAGCTGCTATAACCTTGCCTCGCTGCTACAAGCTTTTGGCATATCGACCGACAGTGATGTTGAGAAGCTCAGTTACACTGTCAAACCTCAACTGTACTTAATAAATAGACATTTTGGTTCTTAAATTGAAGTATTCTCTTTTCCACTGAGAAAACATCCGCAGAAGTGGCAGGGATTCAGTGTCTAAGAAAGGAATGATTATGTTGTTATACTCCAGATAACAGGGACACATGTAAATGTGTGGCACAAAAAACAACATTTTTAGATGCTTGTGTATCTGAGGATTTGCATAGCAGCAATAATTGATTTTCAACTTTGCTATATAATCAAAAATACAAAAATACACATTTTTAAGAAAGAAGAAAAGATTTGGTTTGAGCATGAAGGTTGCTGTTACATTCACACACAACCTAGAGCATGTTACATCCATACAATATAAAAAAGAAACAATATGCCATATTGTATGCAGTATATATAGAAAAAGTTTTTTTTTTAAAAATGCCAATTTAACATCTCAATTGGATGCAGTTTAAAAGATTATTAACCCTCTTTTGACTGTCTATATACTGACTATACCTTATATACCGAATGGCAAAAGCTCATATTCCTTGTAAAGGGCATGATTAGGGTCAGACAAATTAGCTTGCTCAACAGTTTCATCCTCAAATATCTCCTGTAAAGATGCTGGAGGCAAAAGACCTTTAATTTTCCTGTGGTCAAATTGTGGACTTTTTTATTCCACAGTTGGGTTGTGAAATAAAAACCAGACTATGATCATAACGACTTACTGATTCAACAGTCGCCCCATGGGAGGACACCATTATAATGGTCCGGTGGTTCACCAGGTAGAGTGCGTACCACTCAAGGCTGAGTCCAGCTCGGACCCTTTATTGCATGTCATCGCCTCTCTCTCCTGCCTTTCCTGTCTCTCTCTACTGTCCTGTCAGATTAAGAGAAATGCATATATATATATATATATATATATATATATATATTATTGCTCCCATTTAGTCCACAGAGCCTAGCCTACATAGAAGATGAAACAAGGATTGATTTAAGATCATAAAAATTTGTAATGGTGCCATTAAGTTCAGCTGTAGTCAAAAGTCACAAATATCTGCACTGCGTCACCTGCTCAGTCATCAGATCAAACCATACATCAGGAATACATTTTCTTTTATTTTAGGATCTAGTACCATTTCTTTGGTCTTAACAAACCACTGCTACTATTAAACCACCACTTAACAAACTCTTGAATCACTTACTTAGACTGCTGTCACACCCCTGATTCAGCAAAATGGTTACAAAATGGTGTCACAAAGGACAACTGGCTCACAAGCCAAAACCAAAACTAAAATAACTCAGATCCAAGATGAATGAATAATATGATCAGTGCATACATCAAAGCCAAACTTAAAGCAATTATAAGCCTGAAGTCCATGGTCATTTAAGAAATTCAAAACCCTTTGAAACAGCTGAAGCAAACATTTTCCCAGAATTATAGCTGTATAAACATTTTATGTGACACAAATCTGAAGATTTACTCAGATGAAAGTCTCTAGACAACTACGCAAAGACGGCATTGGAACACATGGATATTTCAAATGTGAACACCAGTTCCCTGGTAGGTGAGGCTGAGGGCCATATTTCTGATTACTCTGAAGATGAATAATTATCACTCTTCTATATCTGAATTTTTTATGAGGAGAAAATATTACTTGGCAATGAAATCTATCCCATGCAGCATTTCTACTGTCTTACATAGAGAACTAATGTTAACTTCCCACTCCTCTTTTTATAAAGAATAATAATAAATAAACCACATAGTTTGATTAGAATAAGTGACTTCGCCAAAAGCACTTAATGTGCCTCTCATAACCAAAACTATTCACAAGCTACTGGGAAGCTGTCATTAAGCGTTTGACACAGCAGAGGCTCAAAGCGGGGCTGTAATGGTCGGTTGTTTCTCATAACAGTCAGATTATCGCCCCGCAGCCTGACGTCTACAAATGCTGCTGGGGAAAACACAGGAAACTAAGTCATTTTGAGGAAATTCAACATCGGTGCCAATGCCACTTCACCACAAAAAAGAGTGTTTGTGTGTATACATATGTGTGTGTGAGTATGTCAATGTGCAGCATGTGTGCATAGTGTTTGTGTTCAGCATATGCTGGCACAGTGTCTGCATGTATTAGCAATGGATGCTGGTGGGTTTGTGTGCTTGCACACAGGTGTGCAGGTATAAATATTGTATGTACAGGTTTATAGAAAACATGTCACGATGATGTGTGTTGGCAAAAGACAACAAGCAATAGCCATGGCAATGTAAAAAGTCCCGACAATGATTAAATCCAAAAGCCCATTACTCATCTCTTTGCAGGCTGAATCAACAGACAGACCTCTGCATTTATCTCGGAGAGCGAGTGTGGGACTCCAGCACACTCCTCTAACTCAAACATTTTCCTCAAATAAGCTCACACTCTCGGCAGCTCCGTCCCGGCCAGGAGAAACTTTAGTAAGGTATCGAATTATACTAGAGTACACACTTCATTCAAACCTGATATTCTTTTTCAAGAGGGGTCAAGTGTTTTTCTTTGCAAGAAAAATATTTTCTTTGCTGGTGGGCACCAATATTTATAGCACAGTGGACTCGCAGTGTTAAGGATGATCAGCCGCTGTTCCACTCACGAAGAGCCATAGACATGGTCTCCAAGCCGACGCACCACGTGTGACATGAGTCACTGTGATTTGTGCTTCATTCAACTTGATGTAAAGAAAAATGTAGAATAATATTCCTTGGATTTATGCTGGGAACATTTCTTAAAATGCAATGGCACTGCAACGGCTGAATGTGAAGTTCTTTTTTCATTCAGGATACCTGGCCCGTAAAAATCAAATCCAAGTCTTTATCGAGAGTCTACGCAAGCTCTCTCACTCACTGTCACTCTCTCTCTCTCTCACTTATGTTTACACTTGTAAACACACATGGATGCTAACAAACTGACATAATAAAAAATATATAGACAGTCTGGATTTGCATTTTTGAGAGTAATTATGAAATTGGCAGAGCAGTCCTGAATGCAAATGTGTCTGGTACACTACAGCTTCCCTCCCAAAATAGTGCTACATTTAGGATTAGATGAAACATCAGCAGTGCACTATATTTTATCACACTTATCACTGAGTAATCGTTCACATTTTGCAATCACAGGGTACATGTTAAAGGTCAGAAATCTCCCGTCTAAGGTAAGTTCCTCCTCTACTGCCTCACTTCCATCAGGATAAATATTACAGTCTGTGTTTGTTCCGAGACTCCTTTCAGTATAAATCTAAAGTAATGGTTGAGAATGCAGTTTAAACTCCGGCTCTGTCCTCAAATGGGAGTCTGTAATATGATCAGCCTGAAATGAGGCATGGTACAAAAGACTGATGAGTACTGAGATCACTTTCAGTACTCCATGCTCACCATAAGAGACTATAAAACAACACAAAAATGCCTGGAATACAGCGCACATTCATGCAGGATAGAGATAGCAACATTAGGAGTACAAGTTGAACTGAGTAAATCTTTTCATGACTGAAATATTACAGTCAAATATAATGTGGAAATGAATAACGGCCAAATCCTGAACGTGTAATATATTTTGGTGTGTAGAAATATGTGTTTACGGAAGCAGATGTTGGCTTCTTTTTTTCCACTCCAAAAAGGAGGCTGAAAACTATTTTAATTCATAAACCCACAAGATATTGAAATTATTAAAACATCACTCAATTGCCTCGCAGAGTCAGAACCAAACAAACAGATATGTATGCGTCTGCTTCAATGTTAATCTGCACAACACAATTCCACAAACACATAACACATCTTGCATTCCCACAATTTACGGGAAGCGAGTTCAAAAGCGTTGCAAAGACAATGAGACGATTCATTCTGCTGCCGGGATGCTGGGGATGGAGGGCTGAGGGCACAACTGTGCTCCAAGAGAACTCATAAATGCTGAGACACATTCAGCAGACATATGGTTTGTGTTTAGCAAGAAGAAACAATAATCAAATCCGTTGATCCTCTTCTTGCTGCAAGGATGATTGCTAATATAAAAGTCTGTTCCGTCTAATCATAATTTAGGATGGGGCTGTAATTACCTCCGCCCTCTCACAACAACACTCTGTAAACAGGATGGAGCAGGCTTCCACACAGACTCAAAGCCCAGTTTCCACTATAGCTGGATGCTATCTGCATGACAGTGCTCATTTCATCTATGTAATTGTTTTAAAGGTTTCACTGATGAGCCTGTGTCAGAGTTTATTCCATTTTTTTTGTAAGGCACCAAAGGAGATTCAAATATGAATTTTGAGCAATTTTTGCATATAGACTTTACTATTTACTACTATTTTTAAGATTAATATTGTTCTATTTAGAGAAGAAAACATGAAAAAATATATTTCTAAATTAATTACTCTTTAAATTATTGTTTTAAACCGACAAAACTTCAAGTTGCCAACTTTTCCATATTTAACTAAATGGGCCAACATCACACTAATCCTCCCGGGAACTAAACGCAGCCATGCCTCGTTAACATCCATAGGAAATGCGCACTGGCTTGGCAGTTGTTCCACATACTGTACATCACTTCACATGGCCTTCGTGTGCAACAGAGACTTTGATTCTGGTGTTATTTATGAATTGGCCAAGGATCCAAGAGAGCTCTGGGTTTAATTAACAGACCTAATCCTCAACTGCAAACAAATACACAGCGCAGCTGCATCAAAGGATGCTCTTGAGGGCCATATGGAAGAAGCTTTATTTTAAATGACGGATTTTATCAATCGCAAATAACCGCTAATTGGTCAAATTGGACTGTCACAGCTGCTGTTTGACTGAATTTGTTATTGTTATCCTCATAGTTTGTTTTACCGAGATCAATAATCATTACTATAATAAATGTTATTCCAATTCACCGTGTTCAGAAATCACTCAACTTTGTAACCTCCAAACACCTCAACAGCATCAGTTACAGACTGGAGGGCTCGTGCTCACACTTGGACCTACGGGGCCTTACCTTGCACGGGTGGGAGAGAGAGGCACGAGCGCGGGGCTTTGGCTGACAGATGGGCTTTGTCCTCGGACGCGCTGAGTCTCTTCGGGCCGGCGCAGTTCATGTGAGTCGGGGTGTCATAGGAGCTCCGGCAAATCTGAGATCCAAAACCGCCGCTCCCGGCTCGCCGCGTACAGATGTCCGCCTTGCTGCCGTACACGGCGAGCGACAAGCCGGAGAAGTCTGTGAAAGTTGGGGTCTGACAGTGGCTGACCATCCCGAACAGCGCGGAGGGGTTCTGCATTGATGACTCGGCTTTCCCATGCAGTGTCTCACATTACCTGCGCACATGAAAAGACAAAACAAGTAAATCACTGCAAACTGCATCAGCAGGAGGACAAGCGGTTTGTTTTAGCCCGTGCAACCAGGCATCCACTTGAACAGGAAGAGTCAACACATTGCACAAAACCATTACACTTCACTTGGTAACACCTACCTTATCCTATTACCCAATGAGGAGCAGAAAAGGTCTAATGGTGCACATCAGCATGTCTATCAAACTGGAGGGGAAAGCATCTGCCAGCCTGATCGATAGCATCCTCTCAGTGAGGATCAGTGATCAGCATCCCATGCGTCTCTCTCTCTCTCTCTCTCTCTCTCTCTCTCTCTCTCTCTCTCGCTGATTGACACCCGATAGCTCCGCTGCAGCACCAATGGAGACCGTGTCCGTGTTTCTGTGGGAGGATAAGATCTGGCTCAGGACGGGGCTGTGTTTGTAGTTCTGAGCTTGGATGTGAAGTTTGCGAGCTCCTGCATGCGCGTGTGCTGCGATAGCTTGGCGTGTCACCAGCCTTCAAAGCTCGATGTCCAAAAAATGTAAAAACAGGCCATTCAGCAGCGGTGTTCTCCAGGCTCTGGTGCAGTGCGTTATCACACTGCATCAGATCACATCAGACATTGCTCTGCTTTGTTTTAAAGCATGTATCGAGGGACTATAAAACCGAAGTGCCATTTCGGAGATGTCGCTCAAACTCCGTGTTTTATACCACATAGACTATTTAGGAAAAACTGCAAGTAATTATGCTACAAACAGTTATTTTTGGACTTTCATATTGCGATTTTTATGAGACAATGTAGCCTATGCACTCACATTACTGCAGCTGTCATCATATATGTTCTATTTGTTTTCCATCCCGTTTTAAAAGGCATAGAGAGATCCATAAGAACATGACGACATAGTTTAGGTTATTGATTGGATATTTTCCACACAGTCCTCCTCAGAAAACGTGAATGAAATGGTGTAAGGAACTAACAGAGCTAGTATAGCGGAATCCACACACTGAGAGGCATTTTGTTCGGCATTTGCTGTTGTTTTGTTTGAGCTATACATTATTTCAACTGTATGATTCACTGAATTATTGTTTGGATCATGGTTCATTACGTCTGATTCACTGCACTGAAAAATGTGTAGGGACGAAAAACTACTGCTCAAAACTATCCCCTGGATATCTTTGGAAAACTGGATTTAAAATTGTACTTTCTGAGTAAAAACCGGCTACATTTTAAAATAAAGAAAGTCTTCCCAATGTTCGTAGTCACGCGTTAAATTCCTATGATATACCCAGTGTTGAGAGAGCTAGTGTTCATCTTGAGCAACATTTTTTATGTAGAAAATGCTATTCTGTAGCGCCATCTAGTGGGCTTTACATGGAAGGTGTCAGAGTTGACACTGTCAGTAACAACACACTTGCTGGTTGTTGTTATCATTATGCAGATACAAGGCGGTGAAACAAACTGTCAGGTGAAAGTTTCTGAATGTTGTGGAAGACGTGTGGTGGGGGGTTTACTTTTAGCACAATGTGAAGTCTGGGCTGCAAAATGCGGAAATGCGCGACGGAATAACTGGATCTGATGCTGCCTTTGTGTGCTGTTGGAAATATGAATGCTTGTAGATGGCGTAGCATGGTCGACCAGAGTTACTGAGATATGCCCTTCAGCAGGATAAAGAGAGAGAGGCTGACAGTTTAAGCGGTGGATAATAAGTGTTATTTTTGGCATGTAACTACATGTTCCTTCACTGACCTTAACGTCATGCTGTTTTATTTTCATTAAAGAAGTTTAGAAACCATGTCCTACAGGATCTAAATAGCCACTAATCAACAACAAGTAGTGAACAGATACAGATATACAACATCCTGACTGCCACGCGTAATTTTAATACTTACAGCCTTTTCCATAAGCCTAGTATACACACTGTTTACATGCAATAGGACTCTGTTACATATTTTGCCTATTTTTCGACATGCAGCGTAGAAGTAAAAGAAATGTATAGAATCCACATCTTTAACTTTCAAGTCATTAAAGTTGTTTTAAAATTGCCTGCACGTTCCTTGAAGTGTTGGGATGTTTCCCAATTCTTTTATTCTTGCATGTTTTTTCTCCTCTTGTCACCTGCCTTGGAGGAAGTAACTTGGATAATATGGGCAGATAAGGGGCCTGTGGCAAAAATGAGCCATGGACTCCTATTGACCCTCGCAGTTCTTCCCACTCGCTGTGCTTTAAAAGTGCATAAGTACGTATCAAGTACAGTGCACACATTGCCTGGGACAAGTACTGCTGGCAAGGAAAGGACGTGAGGCAAGTCAAGGAGAGAAGGATAGGAAGTAAATCATGTACAACAGCTGTTGGCTCATATCATGTTAGTGTCCATTACAGGTTCAAATTCATTTGTGGGAAGTGAGTGTACAAAGAGATTTAAAGCTGGTTTCATGGTCTAGACCAGTGATTCTGAAGTTATGGCCCGCTGGCTGAGGGTGCCTGGCGGCCCGCCGACCATTTTCTAATTCACAATGAAAATCATTTGATTCGCACTGGGGTTTGTTTTGTTAATGCACCTTGGCTGTTACTTGGGAAGTTGCATATTAGCCTATCTGCGATCTGTGCAGTGTGCGTGAGCGGTGACACAGGATTTCTGTGAAAAGTCCATGTACACCTGACCTGCACGAGGCACGTGGGAGAAGTTTGCCTTCAAGGCTTTCTGCCAGAAAGCCTTTATGAAAACTAAACTAAAGCTAATCTCTGTGGGTTAGTTCGGTGGTCTCTCTGTTATAGACCTCTTGTAGCTTCGAGTTATTGCAAGAGATGACGCTAAATCAGTGGTGGAGATAACCAGTGTTGTGGCTTGTAAATAGGCCGGTGGGACTCTTCCTTCTATTAACGAGATATTGAATTAAAATCTTGGTTTCAAACTTTGAAATATTTCGGGTGGATAAGTGAACATTTGTGTGATTAAAAAAAATACCTCTGCGGATGCAACCAGCTGCAGTATAACGTTAACAGGTAAACTAAATGACGTTTTGACAGCTATGCAAACTTTAGGGGAAATATCAAAACGTCAACAGTTAGAGTTTCCAACTGTTATCTGAGCGAATCACGAGGTGTTGAGGACACAAATCGGGCCTGTCCCTGGATATCAAATGCCATTTTCCCCGTTGTCACGGGACTGATCAACTTCTATGTTTCTACTTTATGTGATAGGGCTAATTCCTTTTGTCGTCTCTTCCAACAGGGAGACCTTGAAGTATCACGATTTGTGGGAGGTGAGGTAAGATGAAAACGTGAACATTGATGTACGGATCAAACGGGGAGGGGGGGGGGGGCGTAGGAAATAAACAATTTAAGGGAAACCGAACTCACCCTTACTTTGCATGGCACGTTTGCTGCTTGCGATCTAGAAAGTACGAGCTCTCTAAGAGGCATTGAAGGCAGCTGTTATCAAACTTGAGCCGAGTGGGCGTCAACCGACATGTTTAACAATCCGATGGCAGTTCTGCAAGAGACGCTGTGAAAATGGGAGTTCACCACCAAGGAGCAAGCATGTTTTTGCAAAGACTAATGGTCTATTTGACGATGGTATGCTTGTTTTGCGTTATGATAGGACTCAATATCATAACCAGGGTCATGCATTTTATTTCACCAAGCCTCACCAAGATGATAATCCTCAGGATGGGTGAAAAGACGACCATGACCCAGAATCCCAACTTTAAGTATGAAGATTGGGGTCTGACATTTACCTCACTAAACTTCATGAAAACCGTCTCTCAGCACATGTGGTTGTCCCTCGGACAAGAGGCTTTCGGGGGAGGAGAAGCTCCGGACACACCTGTGTTCAACATGGAGGGAGAGAAAACAAGTATCTGCAAGTATTTAAAAGGTGCGTTTCGAGATTCAAGCTTTCATGCTTTTGGTGCTGTCGTATGTCTCTCTGTTCTCCTCAAATATGAGCTGTGTTTTCTCTGCAGACGACCGACCGCTGGTGTTGAGCTTTGGAAGCTGCACCTGACCCCCGTTTATCTACAAACTTGAGGAGTTCAAGCAACTCGTCAAGGACTTCAGCGATGTGGCTGACTTTCTTGTGGTCTACATCGCCGAAGCACATTCAACAGGTGAGTGAAAGTCACCAGGTGAAGTCAACTTCATCATCATCATCATCATTAAATCTATTTGTCGACGACAAAGTATGCTTCCAAAGTCTTTAAGTGGAAGGTCAAGCAAGAGAGCAAGCAAACTTTATTTATCAGCACTTTACTGAAATACAAAAAAGTGCACATTGGACAAAATATACTATAATAATAATATAAATGTTTTGAAGATGGATGTGTGCCTTGAAGTGCTTTATTTTCCTTCCCCTCAAATATACACTATAATCTATATTTATTAATGGCCGTCCCCACTTTACATCCTTATACATCATTTAGTACGATGATGAGTTAAAACTATAAACTACGATGTTTTCTTTGACAACAGTCGATTGTTCACCTTAATAAAACTGCTTTAACTCGTAATGCAACAAACATAAAACAGGATTCATTATATGCTCCTTAATTTTGATGTCCTGCTGCATTCAGTGTCACTCCAGTTAAATCACATTCTTTATATCTGTGTCAGACGGTTGGGCCTTTACCAACAACTTTGACATCAACCAGCACCGTAGCCTGGAGGACAGGCTGTCTGCAGCACGGATCCTGGTCCAAAAGGAGCCCCTGTGTCCGGTGGTCGTGGATGAAATGAACAATATCACTGCCATAAAATATGGCGCTCTGCCTGAGAGGCTGTACGTGCTGCAGGCTGGTAAAGTTATCTACAAGGTGAGATCTGTGCACCCACTGACACCAAAACAAATTCCTGTACTTTTTATTTTTATGTGATCTGGTTTGCTCCTCTCATGCAATCGCGTGATTAGAAGCAATACCAGCATTGTGAGTGTAAAGGTCCCTACACAATATCTCTTCTCATGATATCGCGTGAGACGGAGCACTGAAAGAAACAGACACAACACTCGAATTCTTGGCATGGAGCCAGACTCACGTCAGCAGAGCCAGAAAAGTAGAATTACATGTTCTCACATGGCACAGACATGTCTCTGATGTCTTATGTTGGTATGTTCTTTCTGATTCTGATTAAAGTGGTATCTAAATGAAAAGGTTGTTCGTTATGAGTCTTTAACTTTCCTTGCTCTGTGTTCCCAAGGGTGCGATGGGGCCTTGGGGCTACAATCCACTGGATGTGCGTTCGTTCCTGGAGAAGATGAAATAAGAAGGTTTCAAGTCAAGCCGTGCATTTGCCATCCGACCAGTCTTACACGGAGGGGTCTCTGTGTTCAGTAGGGGATAGGGGTGTCCTCATTGTAACCAACATATGTTACTGATATAACATAATACTATACAGTTTGTTTTTTAATTTTTTTTAATCAGACTGAAATCAATACACTGCCACATCTACATGTAGTTCTATAGCTGCTCTCTGGCATCTCTTACGTCAACCATTGGATGAGTAGAAATACTATAAACCCTCAAAACTTGCACTAATGTTGCCTTCAGGCTCTCCTGTACTCTGAAAACATATCTCAACTGTCAACCTCTTGAGCTTGAACTCACCCCTCAGTGTTTCTTAGTGACGGCTACAGATAAAACCATTGGCCTCTGTAGCCAGATGAAGTGAAACACAGAGAGACAGTCCAGTCAAGGGTTTGTGTTCGAGGTATCGCATAATGTACAGGAGATGTCACAGATGTTGTCTTAACTCCAAAGTTTAAAAGAACTTAAGATTAAGTCAATGAAAGCACTTGTCTTGCAGTTATCAGAGTGTGTACCATCAGCTTTGTAAACTGTATTAATCACTAAGGTTTCCTATTGTCTATGAATGCTCCAAGGTAATTTGACAGGAGGCTGCTTTTTGCATGATGATTACAGTGCAAACCTCTGGTAACTGTAATCTGATGAAAGATTATCAGATAAAAAGTAGGCCTTTCTCTGAATTACTTAGGAGCATTTAAGATTTGAAACATTAACGTATAATAAGCATCTTGTTAAACAATCTGCATTTCCTTTGAATGTTCTCACATCAAATTCCTTTGAATGTTTGCATTATAGTATAATAAAGAATAACCTGGGAAGACTCCTGCATGAAGTTCTCAATTTATAAGCAACATAAAGTGTGTTGCAGTCGATCTATTCATTTTCTCATATGACACTGGTTACCAAATGATCAGTTAGCCAGTTTCCATACGCCTTCCTGTGCAAGCCAATGTAACTGGATGGAAATTAAAAAAAAAAAGCTGTAGTCACATTTCAAGTTTTCACTCAAAAAACACTCATGATGAAGTTAAATTATAATAAGAGAAACACCACAACGGTGTGTAAGCCGTTGTTTGCCACATGTCTGTAGTCATATTGCCCCCCCCCCCCCCCCAACACATTAAGACAAAATAAGATTGTCTGGAAAGCTCCAAAGGTTTTGATTTTTACATCATGTTTTTTCAGAGAAAATGGCTGCAGGGCTTTAA
Source organism: Enoplosus armatus (assembly GCF_043641665.1). Classification (NCBI taxonomy): domain Eukaryota; kingdom Metazoa; phylum Chordata; class Actinopteri; order Centrarchiformes; family Enoplosidae; genus Enoplosus; species Enoplosus armatus. The sequence continues at coordinate 11,981,540 of NC_092186.1, forward strand.
TGTTGACGCAAACAGCAGTCTTCCGCCACATGACAATCTGGCTGTTGTTTGCTGTCTTGTCTGGAAGTGATAAATGGTAAACGTTCTGTATGTGGGTCACGCAAGTTCAATGAATCCAGTGCACACACACGCATACATGTGAGTTGTGGAGTGTGGCATTCAGCCCCTGATGTGAGTTAATACCTAACTGTCTGATCTTTGCACATCCATTGATTTTGGCCTCCAGAGTATCTAATATGACATAATGTGTTACATAACAATCTAACCAAATGTGAGTTTTGTGGTGTTTCAAGGTCTGTGTTTTATTGATGAGAAGTGGTGAATGAGCACAAAGTGGCTTGTAACTCCTGTGATCATGGCAATTAGAGTAGATGCAACTGTCAGATATTTTAATTTCCCTCAAGGTAAGAATAATTAGACTCCCGACTGTTTAACAGTGTTTTTATAATTACTTTTATTGGCTTTCTTTGTTATAGCTTTTCCCTCTTCCTCTCCACACCAACATTAATTAATATATTTGAGTGCATTTTAATATGTTTTCCTGTAATACTTTTCATGATCCACACAATAAAAGAGCAACAGTAGTGGTAATGTGGGCCTTGGCTCATCTGATTAGTGTAAAAGAGACTGTGAAAGTAAACCCTGCTGAAAAAAAGTAAGGAATATCTTAATATATGAAGCACAATCGTACCCTGTGACTTATCAAGTAAGACTTAAAAACTACAGGATTATAATTCATGGATACAAGTCTTCTACTAGGAAATGGTAGTGAACAAAGCAGTTTTGTGTGGCTACAGCTTTCATAACATTAACTGTGTGGCTCTGAAGGAGAGGAGGTTTGGCTGCTGCCCAGCCAGGCCACATCCTGTGGAGACCAGCCAGCAGCAGCTCAGCCTCGTTTCCTATTGTTAGACAGGAACCAGAACACTGTCGGATCCTCCCAACCATGGACTTTTGTTAAGATTCACGCCTGAATCTTAAAGTAAGAACCAAAGCCAGCTTGCATGGTATGTTCAGTTGCTTTTAGGGTGTGTAAATATTGCGTCTAGGCCAGAGGTCTCTGCAAAGCAGGAGAGTCCACTGAAGCCCACCAGAGGGCAATGTGAAGCCATTTTTACTCCAACAGGGGAGCATGAAAAACATGAGGCTGTTTTTCTTACAGGATCCCAGACTTTGGAGTGACCCATTTGGCTGAGTTTGTATCATCTTCAGAATCAAGTGGCCCACAAAAAAAACTATTAACTTTAATGTAATAATAAAAAATAATAATTTAAGCTGCCTTACTCATGGACAAATCCAGAGCCGCAAGGGAGCAGCAAGGTGAAGAAGGTTGTTTGCATTTAGCATGCAGGTCAGATTCTGAAAATTTCAGATGCCATGCATGCATCCACACACACTATCCTGTTTACACCATGTGAAAAGTTGCAGTTTCAGTGTTCAATATATTTTCCTCGTACTGGTCAGTTGCTTGTGTAGAAATAAAGGCCTGAGGACGTGTGGTTATGTTTTCAGGCACCAGTTTGGGGAACTGCTAAATGTCCACAAGTTATCCTTCCTAAGCCTGCAGGACCTATTGGACTGTCGCTACACCACCTATTGAGCCCAAATGTGTTGTCATCCCATCAATGTACAGTGAGGAAAGTCCAACCAAGGAGACTCACATTTATGGTAAATAGACTGACAATGAGTTCACAAGGTAGTTCCCACCTTTTGACTAAAACTATGTATTTCACAAAACAATCCCCAAGAGATTTTTAAAATGTTTATACTTTTGTGAATAGAACTTTGCTTTTTCGTCTTTCCTATCGCAGTGATCGTCTTGTCCCCCAGGTTGGCAACCACTGGTGTATGCAACAAAAATAGCGTCTTTCGTCCTTTCTCGTGTCAAAGCGTGCAGAGTGTTGCCCTGTCCTGTCACAGTCTCCCTCATGCTCCAGGATTTCCTCGTTGGTCTGGTGGCTGTGCTCTACAGCACCCCCTGGCTCCACAGCAGGCACAAATAAGTGAAGAGATCAGTGATCTGGTGATGCCGGTGCGTGTACATGCGAATGTAATGTTAGCCACTGCCCATTGGACAATTGGACTTTTACACCTTTTGCACCAGCCACAACAATGAGCTTTTTGTTATGCATCAGTTGAATACTTTGTATATGTGTAACTTAAGCGTTCATTTAACATTACTCGTCATGTCCACAGCATAAAAAACTCAGTTACTCTTGAATCTAATGTGATATGAATCTACGTGAAACAAAATGAAAACAACCCACACAGGTAATTAAGTTATTGTAAAATTATATTAACAAGCAATCTTTCCTCAATTTGAAATAAAAAAATATCAGCAAATAAAGGCAACATAGGACAGATGTGTATAATGCGTAATGTTCACAGGAAAAAAAAAGGAACAAAAATTATCATCACATTTACAAGACTGCCGCTAAAGTTTATAATGATGCCTACTAGAATCGGTTTAGAAAGCTTTGACTAACTCTGAATAACTGGGGCAATATATGTAGTCAAAGATTGTATCAAAATATAAAAAAATGTGTGGGCGAGAGGGGAGCAGGGCCAAGAGGACGACCAATGATACAGGAGGGAAGTATGAACAACCAAGATGTATGAGATATTACAATGGGCAGCTCATTCATAGCCATAAATCAACCAAACTGGAAATAACACAGAAGGCTACGACGATGAAGAGCACAGAGTGTTAAGCACAGACAGGTAAAGAGATATACACCACATCTTAAAGCAGGTGTCCACATAGAGAAGAGCAGCACTAGGTAGTATGTTGTACACAGATTCTCAGCATTCATGCACTCACTTCTTATGCCGAAGTCTGGCTTCCTTTGACAGAACGCAACAGCAATCCAGCTGCTTAAACTAAACAGCAAAGAGTGCAGAATCGCATCGCTGTCAACAATAAGAGACTGAAATTGATCAAACAGGGATCAATTTGACAATGTAAGAAGCATCTGAGCACTTACACACGGTGAGAGGTCATCACAATAAAAGCCGTATTCTTTCAAGTCTTTCCCCCTTACAAACCTCTTTAAATAGAAGGGTGGGCATTGGGAAGATGAGTACATGTTTCATAAAGGTGGCCACAGAGTAAAAGGCAAAATCTGAGTCCTATGTCAACTGACTTTGGTGACACAGTATGCATGGCGATAAGTAAAATGACAAGACAAAGACTTTCCAAGCTCACAATGCATATACACACTCTCCAGTGTTTTAAGTGACAAAAGCGGAGACATTTCCTGCACATCTTGCACCACAAAGCAATAATTAAAAAGTACAAGAGGTAAACTTCAACCATTATTTTTTCTCTTCGCTCTAGGGTTGAGGGGACTGAGAGGCTTAATGGGGGCTCTGCAAAGAACATAAAATGTGTCATGTATGCATTTTCAGTAGCTGGTTTTTGTCACACTTGGGGGTTGTGGTAAATGGAGAAATTGTCCTTCATTTTGAGCAAGGAGCAGTAGTCGCCAGCCATTTAGATTTTTCTCCGATCAGCATTCTGGCGTTAGTGTGGAACCAAAATGGCGCCTGTCCCTGATTCGGTGCTGATGTGTTTGGCCGTGTCCTATTGTGAGTTCAGATCCTCGGAATGATGGCAAATAATTTCGGGTGGGGAGGGGGGGGGTCACACACTCATCGTCATGGTTGGAGAGTACTATGGAGGCACAGAGAAGAGAGGATTAAAAACACACCTTTTCCCTACCAAGTTCTCCTTGGTCAAACGCCCAGCTAGCTCTCCACACTGCTACAGTGACGTTAATACGCTGTGACTGTGGCTTTACTGTGTGGTCAACAGCGCTCTACCTCTGGCTTTATCAAAGTACTATCACAGTCACAAACAGTCAAGAGATGCTAGTGGAGAAGAGGACCTGGCAAGAAGGGAGACTTACGTTCTCGCTCTGAAAGGAGTGGAGGAAGTTTCCACTCAGCTCCCCGTCATCCCTTGGGGTCCCAGGAGGATTGCTAATGCCACTTAAATTGTTTGGGGAATTCTGGACACAAAAGAGTGCACAATGTTTTTTTAAATGTCTAACATTTCACTTACTCAAGATTAAGCTCCAAATGCAAAGACTCTCTGCATGGTTTTAACTTACCTTGTTCATTCCATCCATATCACCAGAGCCTAAGTATGAAACAAGAGGGTAAAACAATGAAACTACGTTTTTATTCTATGAGTAGTAATAAAGCCATTTTTAAGCAGTGGCTCTACCTGAAATACAATCTACTGCTCTCTACTGAAGTATCAAGTGACGTAGTGGACAAAAGTATACTCTGAAATCATTTAATCCGCAAGAATGCAACCCGAACATTTCTGTGTTGTGTCAGAAAGTGTATTGTGCTGCATGGTGTTACCTAGTGACCCGTTCATGTGGTGTGGCTCCATCCCAGCCATGGCTCCCAGGGGTCCGTCAGAGCCAGGGCCCATGGGGAACTGGAGGGGAAACAAGACATGGAATCACTAACCACATCTCCACAGCACAGTTGGCATCCAAGTCCTCAGTTACCAAGGTCTACCAGGTTCAAAGTAAAAGTGACTAAAAATAACCAGGCTCAGTTACTGTGAATTTCAGTCCCTCTTTCAACAGAAAAATCCTCTTTCTGATCATTTCCGCTCCAAGAGAGTAGCTGAAACCGTAGCCTACAGTATCAAATTACTCACAAACAAAACCAGTATAACAAGTGCATTTGTTTTGTTTCTACAAAAATCTCGTCTGTACATTCCTGGGTGGATAGTGCAAATCAGGAATAGTGCAAATGTACTTTGGTGAGGCCAGGATACTAGTGTTTAGAAAAATAGTTTTTCATGCTCAGGCCTGCTCTATCTATGCACAAGGAAGAGAGATTTGCTAAATAAACCATTTAATAAACCATAAAAATTAAACACATAAAATTATTATTATTTTTTTTAAGATGATGTGTTTCTTGTTGCAGTTACTTGTCCCTCAGCAGCAGTATGCAGGGGCTCGGGTTGAGGTTTGTGTTGATCTCTTTGAAAGCTACTAGCTCTTACATCCTATGTCAAACTGTGAGAAAGATACAATACTAATTTAGATCTTATAATGTAGGCAATTTGGTGGTACGGGACATTATTAAGTAAAATCTCAATTCAAACCAGGTTCAGTCACTTTATCCTGTGGCTGGCACCAGAATCCATAGACGAATTGTACAAATTTAGTTTGAACAAAGATTGTTTGTAAGCCCTTTCGTACTTGTATAGACCAGAGGATGGGAATCCTTACTATCTGCCACCAGCTGCAAGCAGTCAATAGACAAAGGAGTGTGCTGAGATGGTAGAGAGGTAGTGTTTAGTTAATGGTACATGCTTTTCCATAACGACCAGGGGAGCTCACAACACTCAGCCTCAGCCACTTAATTGTTGTCCTCTGTTAAACACTGTTTTACTAAGTAACCCCCATTAAGTTCACAGGGCTGACCCTCATGTTTAGGTGTGTCGTTAAAAAGGTCCGGGTCACTCTTGAAAAACAGATTTTAATCTCAATTACCTGGTTAAATAAAGGGTATACATAATACAGACTGCTTGACAAAGGACAACATATGGGTTGTGGGCTTGGTGCAAAAGGGGTATAAGTAATTAGGTAGTTAGTGAGATACAAAAATACATCACTATTTCATAACTGGACTAATATTACTTCTACTTAACTCAATGATCACAATATCCCCACTTAATGCAGAACGAAGAGAATGATGAAAAGGAACTTACATTATTCCGGTTGCCGGGTCCAGTGTTGATCATGGTGTACAAATTGTCACCAGAGTTGTTTGAGTCTGGAAAAGGTGCAATCATACATATAATTGGTACTGGATAGTGCATGAAAAGGGTAATGATTGACAACTTAGGTCAGGGAAGCACTAACCTGCAGGGCTGGGCATGATGGGAGTTCCTGGGGGTCCCCCACCTCCAGAAGCGCCCTATGGAGAATAAGTCAAAAAATAGACATATTACAAATGAAATGTAAAAACATGTATATATATATATATATATATATATATATATATGTTATGTTAAATGTTGTTTTCCTAAGCTGAAATTCATATAGTATGTGCCACGATGTGCTCTCACCCCATATGCACCAGGAGAGGGTGATGAGTAAGGCATCTGAAACCAAAAACATAAACATTACAGACCAGAAATGGGTGAGTGCAGATCATTTCTATACCTCAAAATGTCATCATTCATCATTTGATCATCCTAATACCATTATGGCAGTCTGTCTGACTGTCTGTGGAAACCGTGACACATAATACCACAATTACATCCCAGACTAGAACCTTGGAACACATTAGACCTCGACAGCTCGGAGAGGAGATCCGACTGCAATCTGAACCAGCATTTTTCTGGGTGTGTGTGTGCATTAGTACTCACAGAGTTGGCATTGTTGGGATTGGGCCATGGCCGACCAGTCCCTGGGCCCCTAGATGGTAAAACCAAAAGAAATTTAGTTAGATAATGCATTAAGGTAGTATATAAAATGTAATAATATATTTACACATTTTTAAAAAAGGCTCACATGTTCACTCCTGGCATACCGGGACCCATGGTGTTGTGTGGAGGCCTCATCCCACCGCCGAAGTTCTGAGAAGACAACCAAAAATCCTAAAACTGTCTGTGAGAATTGATTCTAAGGATTTAAACCACAGGGTACAGTAATATGCCAATTTATATGGCCATTTAGACCATCAAAATAGCTTTGGTTTGGATGTGGTTGGTACAAGATTTACAAGACATTTTACCAGTCTAGTAAAGACCAATGACCAACAGGTCATCAAGGCAGTGGTGATATTATTCTATGTAAGTAGAATAGCCTACCTGAGGGCCGGGCCCCATGGGTCCCATGCCTCGAGGGCCGCTCATTCTCTGCATTGGCCCCAAGTTAGGATGGCCTGGAGGGAAAAAGGAAATTTATATGAAGAGAGAAGCCAGGAAATCATTCTCTACTGCAGGTGTAGTGCATAGTTTAAGAGGACACAGTACTGAGTCACACCTTGTGGTCGTGTAGGGTCCATGTTGGGCAGCATGGGATGAGGACCCGGTCCTCCGCCTGGTGGCTACCCGGGATAAAACACAAAGACCCAATGAAACTGCATTTTTAAATATGCATATGTGCTATGTATTCTGCATCTATGGTGTGTGTGTGTGTGAGCTCTACCTGGCTTGCCATCCTGATGGGGGGACCTCTTGGGCCTCCAGCAAAGCGAGGCGACATGAAAGACTACACAGAAACATCATTGCTCCATGAGATTTCAGTCAAAGGTGACATAAATCTCTCAAAATGTAGTAGCATTCTAATTCCTTGATAGCATGTTTGTGTGAATACTGAAAGCAGCATAAAGCATTAAGCTGAGACGAATGCCAAAGCATGAAGCATCAGCACTGAGAACCAGCGTTCCCAAATGACAGCAGATAGCAAACACAGAGAAAAAAGAGAGAAAGGGAGAGGGAGTGTTACCTGACTGTGAGGTCCCATCATACTGTTAGGGGGAGGAGGCTGAGGGTGAGGAGAGCCCTGGGGACCAGGAGGACCCTGTGGCATCACACAAAATAAAAGAGGCAAGGAGTAAGATAGAGGAGGGAGGGAAGGAGGGAGGGGAGGATGAGACGAAGAGAGAAAGAGGGAGCGAGAAACAGAAGTGACAAAAGAGGGGCACAGAGAGAAGCAGGGTTACTGCAGGGCAGAGGACAGTTGGAGTGCAAGAACCAAAGTGTGGCGCAAAAAATGTACAAAAATAAGATTTTCATGTACTGAACACTATAAAAGAGAGAGACTGAGCAGAAAAGAGCAAGCAAATGACTTAGCCTTGAATGAGAGCAAAGAGACAGAGAGATGGAGAGGATGTGTGCTCTTTTGCCTGTCAGTCAAGACATTAAGAAGCCTGCTGCATGCAGCATGTTATCAGTGCTAATTTCCCTGAATTAACAGCCCCAATTAAGCTCTATGCAATTAGCTGTATAACAACACTAAACACCGGCACTGTGTCGCTAATGTTGCTGATCTGACAGAGAGTGAGGGGTCTAATTGAGCCTCCTCCAATGGATTCTGGTATGTAAAGTATGAGTGTGCATGTGTTCATGTATCAATGTCAAAATGTCTTTCCTGATATTAACGTGATCACATAATGAGTCACGCATTTGTGGCTTGTATTACATAATAAGCTTGTGGATTTAAAGTGACTAGTTTGGTCTTGTGGAGGCAGAGCAACATCGTAATTTTATGTCACCTCTTAAAGCCAGTTCCACACAGTTGCCTGCCAAGAGTTTATCCTCATGAGATATTGATTTACAGTAGGTGCTGCACCTTTCGATTTCTCCATTAGGGAAAATGGCCAGGCCACGCCTGCCTGTTTACAGCACTGGAGGGGCCCAGGCAGACAGAACGTCTATGACGTTTAATACAAGTTCACTGAGCAGAATGGAGCAAAACAAAAGACAAAAGCAATATAGACACCAATGTGGAGACCTACAGCTTCATAAGATTAACAAAACCCAGACAGCATTTTACAAAGCTGGAGCCAGCTGAAGTGCAGCTAGGAAAATGATCAGTCCACTAATTCATTTGTCCATCCACAGCAAGCTAATTTATGACAAGTTTGATCATTGACTATGAAGTGATTTATCAAGAGAAAATAGTAAATGTGGGGGTGAAGTCCATTTAAGAGTATTCCTAACGGTAACAGACAGCATCTCTGTGGCGATTAGCTAACCTGGAAAAAGCCTGGCGGCATAGGTCCTCCTGGCATTCCCTCACCAGGGGGCATCCCTCCCATCACAGGACTGGGTGCTGCTGCTGCACTCTAAGAAAAAAGAAGAGACAAAACAGCAACGTTACAACCTCTCAATGTGCTGCACATGTTAAGTTGACCAGTTAAGACCAATTACAATCTGAGTACACGCATGGAACTTTAACACACAGATGAAATGTTATTGTTGGAAGCCGAGACTCTTGGCACAGCTGGCCACAGGAGGAGCACATATTCTCTTGGACTAACTCAAGTGTCGTAGGCTAAACCTGTGTTGGCTGTCGTTCCTCAACTCATCTTAAAAGAGGAAGAAACAGAGCACCGAAATGCATTCAGTAGATCATTTGAAAGGGGTGTTAATGGGGTGCTTATTGAGGCTTCTGTGCCCTACTGATCCAGGATCTAGTGGATCAGATAAGTATCAGTGGGAATCACTGAGTCAGTGGCTCTAAAGTGCTGCTACACAGCAGGGACTTGCTGGGCCAATATCCTGCTCAAACCACAGCCCTAATTCACTAATGTGCCATTTGCTTCGGTCACACGCTCCTAATTGACTGAGTTTGCCTTCCCTGTAGCTGAAGCAATCTGAGATGGGCTAATGTCTTCAGAGCTGTGGGGTTTAGCTTCAAAAGAACGGCTACTGAACGAGAGAAGCTCCTTCAGTCCCATTTGTTAATGCGTAGCTCACTTATGTTATAGTGTAGATGTACGCAAACAAGCAATGATTACTACAAGGATGGATGTACCAGAACCCACACACACAAACACGCCTCGTCTCTGTCCAGAGCTCTACAGCTCTACAGACATCACTGGTCAATAGCCAACACACTCCCTGGACTGCACCTCCCCCTAATTATATCTGCTCAGGCTGCCACTGCAGGGCCACTGTGAAATGCCTCAGCAGGGAGAGAAGTGAGGCCACAGGGAGAAGTCACGTCTCATCAGGCCTCACCACCACTGGGACACGGACACAGAGACGCACGCAGCCTGCAAATCCTATTTCTTTCCTATGTGCTGTCATAGGATGGTGCAGAAAAATCAGCAAGCTGCCGAGTGAGAAATCCTCAAACATGGCAAACATCTGAGTCTTTATTTAAATAATAAATATACTTCTATAAACGTGTAGGAGAATAAAAAAAATTTAACAGAGCAAATTTGCACTCCATTTCCATCTTGACCAGTTAATCAACTACACAGACCACTCAAGTAGAAATGGTTGCTCACCGTGTATAAACTAAACTAATTCAAACTTAATTTTCACTGATTAAGTTGTAAATGTCACACAACATACTTAGACCTGCAATGACTCCAGCCTGACAGCCTGCTGAGCACCTACTTTAAAAAAAATTGCTCACATACAACGTGTTCCCACTGAAGTGCACGCGGCATGACCTGGCTGGTCTGTGGTGCTGCTGTGTGACAGTTTGTACTTCTCTCTTCAGTTTTCAGTTTGTCGCCTCAAGTGTCCACTACTTTATTTAAAACCTTGGACACATTTCAAACAACTGAAACACACTTTTTTTTTTTTTACATGCATACACACACGGTCACAATAACAGCATCGAGAGGATGTGATGATGGGACCAAATAGAGCATTGCAAATGAAAGTTCTCAGCATCACCCATTCTCTCTACATCAGAGTCGTCATATGTCTATATAAGTATGATGTGCAGCTCTTGGTATGCATCACTTAAACTGTTTTCTACCTCATCCAATCTGCACATATTTATTCACCAAGTTATTTATCTCTGCCTGACATGAGGCAACATTCATTCCAACCTCCCCATCTCAACTCTAGGATACTAACTTGAGCTATAGGCTCATTGTTATCACTACTATTTTACTGTTTTATGCTATAATATACTACTTTACACTTTATGACCAGAACTAAAAAGCACTGAGATCACAGTTCAATGAACTGGCCTCCCAGTTCATGGTATTGTTGCAAGAAGAGGAACAAGTTTTTGATGAGCATATTTAGAGGTATTGTGATCAGTTCTCAGCCTCATTAACATCTAGTTAACTTTTTTGCTTTGCACTCTACTGAATATACCATAAAGACTTTCATGAGCCATTTGCAATATTTGCATTATATTGTAAAGGGATTACACGCATATACACACACACATTATTTTTAGTTCTGACTGCTTTTCAAAATTCATGGTAACTAGTACTTTGCAACTTCCTGGCAAGCAAAACCACCCTTGTAGCGATCTCATTTCTTTTACTGACACAAAGAATTTATTTACATCTAGCATTTCTATGTTTTAAAGCTCATGAAACAAAGTAACATGTTTATTCCAGCCAGGTTTAATCATCAATTACATGCTTTGTTTTTACATTTATAAAAGTCTTCACTAGTCATCATAGGATAATTTAAATTGTCACAGGCACAACATTGATCCCTCAATTTGTTAGTTTACATATTTACATAAAAGGTAGCAGAAATTAATCTGTGTCCCAGACTGCACTTTTATATGTCTAAGAATTATTTAAGTGACATAAAGGCAAATTGGGTTGATATTCTCGACAAATGTATTAATTAAAGCTAGTCATCCTCATTCTGATAGCATTCGAATAGCATATAAACTGTCACTCCTCTGGGAGAGACACATTTTGTTTTTTTAAATCAAGATCGATAATGAATTCTTCAAAACTATTGCTTCTAAAGAAAACATTCCTGATGCAACTGGAAGAAGAAGAGGTTACTCAGTTTGTCTTAGATGGAGATTGCTCTTCAGTTTATGGCTAGTTTCAGAGTAGAGTGGTATACACTCATACAATAACACTGTCTGGTCCCTTCACAGTGAAACAGCAACTGTAGTTAGTTTTGTTCCTCTACCATTAAGTAGCTCATTCCTGGAATGAGGCCTGCAAAGAAATAATGAAGTAAAACAAAGCTGTATTTAAGGTATTGACCACAAAGTCATAAACAATGTCAACCATCTACACAGCTCTGCAGAAGTCAGAAACTGTTTGCCAGACTGAAGAGCAACGTGCATGGCGGGTTCCCAGGCATGTTATGTTAGATCTTTATCGTGTCCCTCTAAAGCCCACAGCTGTGCTTACTGGACTGTCCCAAACAGCCTGATGCTGCTTTCAGTCGAAACGAGCCACGTCTCTCGGCAGACTCTCTGGTACAGGAAAGGGGCAGATGTCTCAGCCCTGCCCCGGGCTATGAGGCTCTTGTCTGGGGCCTTCCTTACAACTCCCAAGGGGACCTCCTTTAAGACAAACTACCCCCCCAGCCACCATGATTCAGCATGTATATATGTGTGTACTTAAGAGCACACGAGCAAGCAATCCCAGCCAAACAAATATTCCCCTGTTCTTGAAACACTGAAGGAGGTTACAAAAGGCTAGAGTAGCGGCGGATGTGCTTGTGCTCTCTTTACAAAAACAAAGAGAGAGGGGGATATGGGGAACACATGGGGGGAGAGAAAGAAGGAAAGAGAGAAGAGAGTGAGGATGAGGTAACTGCAGAAGGGGTATACAGAGCGTGACACAAACAGACAGAAGACAAAATGTACGATTTAAATGGAGATGAAGGAGAAATTATGTGTGTGTGTGTGCGGGGGGGTGGGGGGGGCTGCAGCACAGACCACCCATCTGCTGGCTCCTGACCTAGTGTGCTCTTAACAGCCTCACTTCTTCCACTGGAAGCAACGTTCAAAAGAAACCAGCCCCTATGTTTAGCTTGTAAATGTTTAACCATCAATCAACATCATAAAACCCACTCTGGATCCTGACTGGATGCTCTCTCTCTCTCTCTCTAGTTACTTCTAGCAGGTCCCTTCCACTCCTCATCTCCCTCCTCTCTTCCTCCCCAACCCCCTCCTCTTGTATATTCCCTCAGCTCCTCCGCGGTGGTGGATGCTGGGCATATGCCACAGTGCCACTCCCCTTTCCTTTTTTTCCAATCTGCCCCTCAGCTCCGTGACAGCCATCAATCAGCCGCCGACGCCATGGCGACGGGGCCCCTCGGGGAGCGTTCATCAGGCCCAGCGTGAATACTCCGGGGCTTTACGAGCGCTGCCGGCTAACAGAGCAGCACTCACCTCCCCCACACCTAGACAAAGGCTAGGGTCCAAGGACTAGTGCTGTCCACACTCACACATATATACACACACACACTTGCCTGACCCCCAACATCCACAAATGAACACAAGGAGAACCAACATCAGAGCGAAGGGCAACCACAAGATGTCGGGGAGAGCCAACCGCACAAACTCTCAAAGCTCCCCACCACAGCACCCAGACTGACATTTCACTGTTCCCTCATTTGCTTAATGTTTTCCATGTTATGAAAATGGTCTGAGTCAAACCAAGGGCTGCAATCTAACAGCTTATTTTGTGTCGTTTAATCTTGCTGGCCTGGGGATATTTCCTCGTTATAATACAAGGGAAATCGCAGAACGATTTTTAGAAAAATGGGTTCAACTGTTCTTACACCTTTGCTTAAAACGGAGAAAATTTTAAGAATACAATGATATGTAAGACTTCTAAAATCTGACACTTTCTTGTAGTCTGCAATTGAAGATACAACCAAACAATGCAAAAACATATCCTACTAAAACAAGCAATCAAAGATATCGCAATCTTAGCGTAGGCTAGGTGAATAAAGGCTGGTTTCAAACAAAACGCACTCCTCCTTTGTCTTTACGAGTTAGAAAAACAAAGAATGTGGTTACTGAATGGGCAGAGCCACGATGTAGCCTCTCTCCTGGCTCCCAAGTCACCTGCCAGATCAGGAGGCCTGTTACCCTGACAACCCTATCTGCCAAGAGCAGGACCAACATCTCCGTTTTAACCCCTTCCTGTCCGATACCAACCTACTAACAAGCTGGGCTGTGTATCAGTCATCCTGTGAGGACTCCTTAACCCTCAAATGTCGTTCCTTGGCTGTGCGCATAAAGCAAAACTTAATTAGCATCTTATTTTTTTATGTTCACATCAGCTACACGATACTCGTCTAATCTCTTCAGATAAGGCCGGAGAAACACGTGGATGGGAACAGCAGAAGCCACCGACAAGCAGTTCACACTTTCTTTGATCCTAATGAGGCTCTTTTTGATCTTCTTTTTTAGTGCTGACTCAAAGCAGGAAACAATGCAGCACATTAAACACATCTCTGAAATGGTATAATTATAAAGATGCAAAACACCCATACCATGCAAATATGGAAGTGCTATCATAAGAGGAGCAATGCACTACAGAGTGATGCACTTGTCCTGTGCCACATGTCTATATATATTTGGGATCCGAGACTGCCTTTACAGTTATTCAGGTTCAAATCATTAGGATATGTTTCAACATGTACTTGAGCTACCACACATCAGGACAGCTGGAGGCATTTGTCAAAAAATCAACTGTGTGTATAAAGTCTCAGAAGTTGTGCTGAACACACAGCAGGTTATTTTTCGTCTTCACAACTGAGGGAGCGAGCTAGAGCGTGGATAAGGGGGGAGAGCGCTCGACAGGTCTGACTCAGGACATGCTGACATCAGCATCATTTTCCCAGAAGCCTATAAAGCTCATTGTTGGGCACATCATTCGACCCAACGACAGGGCAAGATGACCGATCGTAAATTCAGGAGAAGGAGTGGGAAAAAAAAAAATACTGTCCCAATGTGCATTAGGTGGTTAAATACAGCTACAGAGTAGGAAACACGAAATTACTTACATCTCTAAAGCAAAGTGCAAAACACACTAAAGAAAGCATTAAATAAGCAGAAATCAGACATCATTTTAGGGTGAATCATGATCATTCTTCAAGCTAAAAGGGAATCACAATCACCTGAAGTATGGCAGCTGTATCACTTTTGAAGGGGAATGTGGGAGATTTTGTCAGGACTTGAGTGTTGACAAACAGAGATTATGAGGACTTTGCTCTGATGGCTCCAACAACAACAACAACAAAAAAAATTGCACAACCCCAGTTGGAGTCGCATTACTCACTCACTTCTTTGCCATGATAGCAAAGTTGTTGTCTTCTTTACCAGAAGACAGAGCAATTTGTGCAACAGTTTCCATGTAAACACTACTCACGTAATCATGGAAGGCTTTTGCTTCGCTGGAGTGGTCACATGTCTCTCTCCTCTCTGGTGCGGCGCAATACAAGTCCCAGAATACACTGTGGACAAGACAGGTCATGAAGCAAACAAAAACCACACAGACAACCCCTGGACATGTTTACAGGGAGGCGAAAATATCATCTCTTACCACCACCAGGAATGTAGGAATCCAGGGGGTTCTCCGAGTGTTATGTTTTTCTCCCATCGGATCTGGAAAAGGGGAATTTCAATAATTTTCCATGGATGTCAATTAAAAACATTTCAATATTGTTGCTCCTAAAAAGAGCACAAGCAATACATTTACATAAAAATTAGGTATTTGAAAATAAAAAAAGACATTGATGATTTAACTTTTTCCCCAAATTCCACACACCTCTGATAAAAAGGTCTGTGCAGACTTCTGTGCTCCTATGTGCAACAAATACTCGTATACGTATAGAGCCAACCTGTGTGAAAAAAAAAAAAAAATTTTAGGTTTAATTCAACAAACATGACCAACAGGCAAAAAATAAACGTCAAGCAGCATGTTATATCTTCTTCAACGGGCACACTGAGTGACTAGAGTCGGGTACAGGCCCTCTGAACAATGGCTGCCAAATAGCCTATGCCAAAAAAATGAAATGGGGACTGTGTAACCAAGCCAAAACCTGGTTAAGATTCACGATAATGAGAAGGTTAAGAGAAAGTGCTAAAGCAACAGTGTAATTTAACGTCGTGATGTGAAACGTAAAAAAAACACACCACCAGCCTGCTGTGTATTAGCTAGGTACAGTATCCTGGTGGCACTGATGGGGCTGAAGGAAATAAAAACGCAGCATATCCAGAGCGCAACAGAGAAAACAATGTACTGTGAGGCAAGGCGATGTTATTGTTTTCTCCTCCCCGTGCTCTCGGCTGAATAACCGCAAAAATATGAGGCAACCGCCGGTTGAAAACACAACCAAACTGAACTCGGAATCGGCGGGTACGGGTTTAAAGAGACGGCAATAAGCCAAAGGTAGCAGACACACCACTCGGGGAAGGAATGGCGAGCAGACAAGGCGGTTCATTCAATTCCATTCTCGGTAGGAGGAAATCGCCTCTTGCTGTTAGCCTGTCCAGCGAACAACAGAGAGCGAGAGGGAAAAACTTACGAGGCAAAAAACACACAATAATAAACGTTTCTGAGCTTACTTTTCTCGTGCTTGGCCGTCCGACGGCACCGGGGTGCCTTTGCCTTTGGGGAACATTGTTTTGTGTGGGAGGACGCCCGCCTTCTCTTTCTTTTTTTCGCTATTTCATCTGTCAGATCATCGCTGCCGCGACCCTCTCGCACTCCAACCGCACTCCTCCTCAACCCGACGACTCAACCGAGCCTGGTCCGGGGGGAAGAGGCGGGGCCAGGCCTGACTGATGCTGCCGACAGCCAATGGGAGCGCGCCGTTGGCCTTAAGGTCTGCCTTTTCGTGCTTTCAGTTTGATGTTTTGACGTTGATAGCTGCGATATCAATGAGCGTAATTTAATGAAGAAATTAATATTTCCCATGTAATTGTTTGCTTGACTTGATTCTGACCTATGCAGTGTAAATAAACTACTCTGGTAATTAACAGAATTGTGTTTTTTTTCTTTCCAAAACAATGAAATATATTGATATATTGAAAAGTATCTATAATCGAAGAATATTTCTAATATTAAAGAATTGTGATCTAAGACTCCAACTCCAAAATATGGAGCGGCTTTTTTTTACCATCTAATTGGAGGTTAAAGGCAAAATTTTGTTTCCTTTGACCCTCCATTTTGATTATTTAACTTTTTAACAGTATTCATTTTATTAGTTATATTCAGGCCCCAAAAAGGGCCCTTTATTTTTATATTCTATGGGCTTTTAAGTGTATTAATTATCAGCAACTTATAGGGCGAACAATTAAGTTTTGCCTCATCAGAACCAAAGAAATGGTGATGATTTGGAAGCCAATAAGCAAATATATATGCCCTAAAATACATAGCAAATCAATAAAAAGTAGCCTACTCTTAAAAGGCTGGGTTCCTCAGAAGAGATTTTGTTGGTTCTCCTTATTATAAAAATTTCAAGGGTTTAATTACCTTTCAAAGGTCACTTGAGTATGGAGGCGGTTAAAAATTGTCTTCATATTGAGGCTTGGTTAAAAAAAATACACCTCACTGTTTACAGTTTTTCTAGTTTCCATAAAATAGAGTTTGTGTCGTTGTGAAGTGTATGGACGACATGATCCACACTCAAACATCCCTCCTAATTGTACATTGAATGAAGCAGACCATTAAACATGAGGTCAGGTAAAGTTCCACCTTAAAAATGTGGACGTAACCGTAACCACTACAGGGGATGGTCTCTCTCTCCCTCCCTCTCTCTCCCTCCCTCCAGTGGTGAAACCCTTTAATAAAGCCGTGGCGTGTGTGTGCATGTGTGTGTTCAGTAAGTTGTTGAGAAATGGGTGAAATGAACAGAGCCACGGTCCGGGTCGCAGACTGCAGTTTCTCAGCCGATGTTAATGTTTTGTAGCCGACGTTCATTGACACTTGAAGAACTTCCACCACCAGCAGTAACTTTTAAACCGGGTAAGCCATTTTATTTAGTTTGTTTTCAGCGTGAAATACGTGTGTGTGTGTGTGTGTGTTAACCGGTGACGACTCGTGTTGCAGAACAAATATCAGGCTTTAATACCGCTGACTCTTTCTTATTCTCTTGCCACAGAAGTCCTCGGTGAATGTCTCATTTCTCTTGAAGTCAATGCAAAGGTCACTGCAGCTCCTGTCAAATAACAGGAAAGACAGGTGACCACTGCGCCCCACTGGAGCACACGTTGTGGTCAAACACTTCTATCCCAACAAATAGTTTCCATGAATACCCCATTCAGCGACTTGCCTTAAAATAGTTTGTACGTGCCTTGAATTAGTTTCTGCGTCAGCTTGATTAAAACTGCTCCAAAAAGACAAGCCCCAGCCTGCAATTTAATAAAAAGAAATTGCATGTAGAATTGCATTCATTGATAGCAGAGAAGCAGCGACATCAAATGCTTCATTACATAAGTAGGCAGCTCAGGTTTTCCCTGATCCTTGAGTGAGGGGAGAAATGTTGAGCAAGTCCTCAGAGGACAAATTTGAGTTGCAGATTATTTAAAGCGTCTTATGTTGCAGCACTGGTCCAAACTGACTGTGCAGTTTTCAGATTTAGTACTGAACAAAAATGTAGGCATGTCGACGTTGCAAGTGTCTGTCTGTTGGTAGTGGTGCTTCTGACTCAACTCTTAAGTTACTGTTAGTGAGACCCCTTAACCACAAAATGGATAGTTTATGTGGGACTAAAGTGTCCCTGAATGAATTCCAAACAGATCTGACTTCCATCAACTATCTATCACAACTGATGGAGCTATTGTTGCTTTCATCTTTTTTTGTGGGGGGAGAGGGTTCAAAATGATATTGTTTTAGGATACCAAAATGTAAAAATGAAGTGTGTGCTTTTCTTAACCATTATGATTAAAATGGAGACCTGGAACTGGTGTTTTTACATCAGGACATGTTTGATGCCAAAAAGGCCCCTGTTTTACTCCTTAGTTTACAACCTCATTGATCTAAGCACATTTTGACAGCATCAGAACACATTGGGGTTTTTTTCTCAGTGTGAGTCCAAATCAAAGTGGACCATGTCCTGGTTCTGTTGTAACACATGTTGTCCTGTGTTTCCTGTCGTCTCTGTAGTTGTGAGTTATGATGTCAGAGTGGAAACACGCAGACACTATGCTGGACCCTCTGTTCATTCAGGAGAGTGAGGAAGTGTACAGAAACCCCACTGAAGTGAAGATGAGTCAGATTGTGCTGCCATGCCATGCCAACCACTGTGGAGAACTGAGTGTTGGACAGCTGCTGAAGTGGATGGACTCCACAGCCTGCTTGTCTGGTAGGCAAACATCAGACAACCTCTCACTTTTACTGTATAAGACAAATTGTTACTTTCAAACTCTAGTTTTCTTACAGCATGTAACTCATGATATAATAACCGCTCACCAGGAGACCATATGGCTTTAAACTCTGAGCATGCACCATGCTAAGAGTATCCCATCATGTCCACTGAGGTGTTCTAGCAGGAAATAGTGGACATGCAGCATAAATTTAATTCTGATAATGTGTGTGTGGTGCCCTTTGTTTTGTAATGGAAATCACTACACAGCATTTTACTTGTAGATTTTGGTGCATTGCATCTTTCAGTTTTTAAACTTTTAGTCATTCAGAGCAGGATCCCCCCACACACACTTCACTTCATATTCACACATACACACTCTCACCTAGAAGCAGCCCAGTGCAACTACTTTTGTTTTCTGTCAAACGGCTGTCTCCAAGGTCAAGAGTGAGTACTTTGTTCAGATTATGTTCAGAAGTTTCATACAAGGAGTGAGCGATACAGATAATATCTTCAACCACGTTACATGAAATGTTGTATTTTCTGTATTCATATACATCAATCAATACATCAACAATATAGTATAATTTTCTAGAAAATCTATTGAGGAACTGTTTAAGGCACTTCATCACATACAGTATATAAAAGTCCAATATTTCCTAATTAATCCATAAACATTAAAGAGATAGCTACCACAGCATAAATGGAATAGAGAAATCAGTGGCCGATGACAAATTTATAACACTTAGGCATTAATATATTCTGGTGCTGTATAGACCAATCAATTGCATTGAAATTTGAAACAGGTCTGAAGTCTTTCTGTGTGATAGATTATTTCTGCCTTCTGCTTTCACTAAATATCTGTGTGATCTGTCCTCTCCCAGCTGAGAGACATGCAGGTTGTTCCTGTATCACTGCATCTGTGGACGACATCCATTTTGAACACACCATAGGGTAAGGTATTAACCTTAATGCTGCTCTACCCAGGTGTATCTCCAACTGAGTAGCAGAGACAGACTGCACTGCATGCATTGACTGTAGGGGAGAACAAAAGGGATCATACGAAGTCAGACAAAATGTCTTTTGTAGTCAACTTTCACCAAAGCTGGAAGAGGAATGCTACTAAAAAGTCAGTTTTCTGTTACTAAACGTTGGGAAAAATACTAGCAAAACCACTGAAATCAATCATCAAAATCACGCTAAAAAAACACTCAAAATTCATTAATTTAAATAATGAATTACTTCAAATAATATTAGCTGCTAAATGGAAGTTACAGGCAGAGAAAGGTGGAGACTGACGAACAAGCTTGTCTTGACACTAACTGAATATTATGTCTCACAGTAGAGAGGTTCAGATTGTGTTGGTACTATAATCACTGTTCCATGTTGATAGTAAAGAGAAGCATCTGTGTCTGTCTACTCCAGGGTGGGAAAGGTAGTCAACATCATAGCTAATGTCAACAGAGCATTCACATCCAGTATGGAGGTTGGTGGACATTGTTTTTTTGTTTTTTTTAATTCAGCATTAGTGAACATTCATTTTATGTCAGAAAAATGAATGTTGTGATTCTGTTCATTTCAGGTGGGTATATTGGTGACTTGTGAAGACCTTTACACTGGCAGGCAGTGGAAGGTTTGCCATGCCTTTGCTACCTTTGTTGCCAGACGAACTGAAGCTGGGAAGGTAAGAGACAATAACCAAGAGACACACAACCATTTTTACTAAAGCTGGTTTAACACCGCCTGGATTTATGTGCGTTATGCATGGACAGGTACAGCTGAAGCAGGTGATGCCTCGCACACAAATGGAGCAGATGGAGTACAGCCTGGCAGCAGAGCGGAGGAGGATGAGGCTCATCCATGCTGAGATCATTACAGACCTACTGAGCAGCAGCACAGCTCAACTGGGTACAGGCTGTAGACATAAGGCTTTGTAACACAGCACTTGGCTACGCGTCTGCACAATCTGATTGACTAAAGTTCTGTGTTTTTGTGCTCTCACTAGGAGAATGCCAGGAGTATCAGGACGCTGTGCCAGCCGAGCGGACGCGAGTGGAGAGTGTGGAGCTGGTGCTACCGCCACACGCCAACCATCAAGTCAGCACCTTTGGGGGCCAGATTATGGCCTGGATGGAGAATGTGGCTACAATTGCAGCAAGGTATGTGTCTCGTTTTTCAGTGTTATTTTGGGATTCAACTAGCTTTAAAGAATTTTGAGATTTTCTGAGAAATATGCTTTTTTGCTTCCTTGCTGAGTTAGATGAGAAAATCTATACCACTCTCATTCATCACTGCCCATTATACATTTAGCTACACTCAGTTAGCTTAGCTTAGCATGAAGACTGGAAATAGAGGGAGAGAGCTAGCACAAATCCACCTACCAGCACTTCTAAAGCTCACCGATCAACATATTATATTTTGCTTGTGTGATTGTGAAGTTGTGGTTTTTAGTTACGTGCAGGACTGTTTCTTGCCCAGCTGCATTGATTTTGTGGAGTTTTGGCTTCTCTATGAAGTTGCCAGTAAACCACCGGAGACTCCAGGAAGTCACTGCACCTGGGCCAAGAAATAAAACACCACTAATAGTCTTTTTTTTATGCTTCAGTATTCGTACAGATTAAACAAACAAGGTAAAACATGGTAATAAGTGAGCTTTAGAGATGCTGGTAGGTGGGTTTTTTGTTACCTTTGGACAGAGCTAGGCTAGCTGTCTTTATGCTAAGCTAATACAACTGGCACTGGCAGTAGCTTCATATTTAACAGATATGTGAGTGGTTCTCATAACTCTCATCAGGAAAACAAAGCACATTCCTTGTCATTCCAAATCATTGCTAGTTTGCCGAGAGGTTATTTGTAATGAGGCCAAGTTTCAAAACAGGAACACACAAGACAAACTACAAACACCTTCCTCTTTTGTTCTTCATATTTTAATCTAGTCGCTTATGTAACGCTCACCCAACCCTGAGGACCATAGATATGTTCCACTTTCGTGGCCCGTCTCATATTGGGGACCGACTGGTACTGAAAGCCATTGTCAACAATTCCTTCAAACAAAGGTGAGTCCACATATGATGATGAATGGCCAATAACTCTCAACTCGTCTAATAAATGTCAGCAGTGTATCTCTATGGTTTAAACGTTCACAGTGTAAGTGTGTTTATACTATACGTGTGTGTGTGTGTGTGTGTGTGTGTGTGTGTGTGTGGGTGTGGGTGTGTGTGTGTCTTCTGTGAACTCACGTGCCTGCATACATGGTGCGCTCTAGCATGGAGGTGGGAGTGTGTGCCGAGGCCTACCAGGGTGGAGAACCTCTGCGTCATATAAATAGTGCTTTTATGACCTTTGAGGTGCTGGACAGTGACAGGAAACCAAGCACGCTGCCACGGATACGACCTGAGCCTGTGGTGAGTTTTCTAAACGTCCTGTCGCTGCCTGAGATGTGCACAATTTACAGTGAAGTATAGAGCCAGAAAAAACGACAAGCATCCTCCCTTGTTTTACAGGATGGAAAAAGACGTTATCAAGAAGCTATTGCCAGAAAGAAGATTCGCCTTGATAGGTTAGTATCTCCCCTTCTTTGTACAGCCTGCTGATATAACAGAGGGCTGACATGGTTTATTGCAGATATGTATATTGTTTTCAGTGTAAAAGGTGGTCCATATGCAAAAAGTCTATTTCTATTTCAAACAGACTTATGTCGTTGAAGAAGTAGTTTTGTTCCAACTGTAAGTGTTGCTGAGTGCAACTGGACAAGTTCACAAAATATTGTAATACTTATAATACCAGCAGTACACCACAAACCAACGTTGTATGCAAGATGAATAATCATAATCCATTACAGAACCAACGAATACATAAAAAAATGTGTAGTACATAATGCAGTGTAAAGCACTGGAAGTAATACAGAAAACGGTGTCGTCATGGCTTCGTTTGTCCAGCGTCGTTCTACAGAAGCCATTGTTCAGTACTCTGCTGCACATGACTTGGCAGAGCAGCGTATCACAGCTGAGCAGACTTTAGTGCCGAGTCTGTCAAACATAATAAGTTCATTGTTCAACTGTAAAATACCCGGCCTCCAGTATAATCTTCACTCCACTGTTTGATAACCAAATGTGTTGGATCATTTCTAGAACGAAAAGGTTCGTATTGGTCAGGTTCTCAGATCTTTCTTTCATCCCTGAATGTAAACCACCGTGCCCCTATGTGTTTACAGGAAATACATTATCTCCTGCAAGCAAACTGAAGTGCCTCTGTCTGTGCCGTGGGATCCAAGTAACCAGGTATTGCAATCTCTGGCAAACAGAGGCACACGTGCTCAGTAAGGCTTATTAGATATTGCCACTGTGTTCAAGAGTTCAGACGGCCCTTTGTTTTTCAGATGTACCTGAGCTACAATAATGTATCAGCGCTGAAACTAATGGATACCAGAAACAACTGGGTATTAACTTCTGAGAAAAACAAGGTCAGTATTGCTTGTATTATCATCCAGGATATGGCTCGTTAAGCAGTTGCAGCTGTTGTGATTCCACCATGCATTCTGATCTGTATTATTTCGGACAAGCTGCGTGGTCACAGTGGCTCTCCTGGAAGCTGGCCAATATTGCTTCAATTAAACTGTGGACTAATAAGTCAGAAAACGTCATCTACAGCTGAAACTTTAAACTCACTTGTGCACCACCCCTCTCCAAAAGTAATATTCTGAGATTTAGATAACAGGACTGGATATAGTCGTCCTCAAAATATGTATAATTACCATATTTATAATCTTTCATGCAGCCACCAGTTAATGTGGCAGTTTTGACAGCAGTTAAACTTGATGTGCGCACATTGAAATACCCAGAACGAATCCTCTTTATACACATAGAGCCCGCCTCCTCTTTGCTCCGTTCTTAGGTCAGACTGTACACACTGGAGGAAAACCACATGCTGTGTTTCAAGGTGGAGATGCACGTCAGCGTACCGGCAGAGCAGACGTTCCACCTCCTGTCAGACCTGAGGAGGAGAAAGGAGTGGGACCGGCACTATGAGTCAGTAACGTACATATTTTTGGCATTTAGCGTCATCTGGCGCACAGCAACTGACAGTCAGTGCAACAGCAGAATAAGCTTAGAGGATAATTCTGATGTTATTCTTTTTCTTATTGTCAACAAATCTTATAAAAAGCACTAAAACCAACATATGTTTGAGTCTGCCTCTCAAGACCTGACTTCCCTACCCTGTCTGTGGCACTGGGGGACTATTTTCAGCCGTGGATTAATACACCCTTGGTGCTTTAGGGAGCATTTACAGCAGCATGAAAGTATGTGTAGGACTGACTCAAAATAATCTACAGTGCCCGTATTCATGGTAATGAAGGGACATGTCACCCGCTGCAACGGTGTGGTTCATTTCTCATAATGGAGGTCTGTGGCTCAGAGGAATAAGGATAAATTAATTGTTGGTTTTGGTCTTTTTCATTGGGTTTGTTGACCACAGGAGAAATATAAAATATCACCAGTCTTAACCTTTAAGTTCTCCCGTTGTTCATTACACCAACCAATGAAACAAAGAAATGGTCATGGAACTACTTATTTGACTTCATTCTACATCTTTGATATCTTTATTTTATCACATGCTCATTCCTTTGTGCTTTGCTGCAGGGAGTGTGAGGTGATCAACCAAGCGGATGAGGAAGACACTCTTTATCGCGTAGCTGCACCGTCTGTCGGTAAAGGGGGCAAAGGCAAGGACTTTATCTTGCTGGCGTCCAGGAGGAAGCCATGTGATGCCAGGTGTTGTAACATACTACATAATAAACACTCAACCTTCCACATTTTGTTTGTCGCTGCTGTATTTCTTCATTTTGACTATCCAATATGTATTTCCTATTCCACCCTTTCATTATATTTTTCATGCTGCTTGCTCTTTCATAAGGTCCCATGACGCTATCCTCTTTTGTCCCTCTCAGGGACCCATATCTGATCGCTCTGCGTTCTGTCACTTTGCCCACTCACCCTCCCACTGAGGACTACACCAGGGGAGAGGTGCTCTGTGCTGGCTTCACAATCTGGGAGGAGTCCAGTACTGTCACCAAGGTTGGCCAAATGACAGGGACACGCAGTTCGGCATACACACTTGCTATGAGCACATTGCTGCAACCTAACAATTCACAACTGCAAAACTAAAGCAAAGTAATTACAAGATGCAGTGGTTTACTTCTCCACATCTGACCTGATGTGCTTCGTTTCAGATCACCTACTACAACCAGGCCACACCGGGTGTCCTCCCCTACATCTCCACAGACATCGCTGGCCTCTCCTCCAGCTTTTACAGTGCCTTTTCTGCCTGTAGCCACTTCCTGGAGGCCAACAAGGACAGCCTGGCGGCTCTGCCACCCTCGGCACTGTGACACAACAGTGCTGCCATGGCCTCCCTATAAGAGGAGCAGTAGCATCGATAGGAGGGATTAGAATCATCTCTCCGACTTCAACCCATTTCACCTCTGTTGTGGAGGTGCTGTGCTTTTGAAAAAGCCATAGCTGAATGTAAGTGTCCCACCCTGAGATTACAGACATCTTTGCAATGGCTTTGTAGTTTTTTTTTAAACCTCAGTTCTCACAGTATGACTCTTTATAAAGGATAAAGAAATGCACTGTATAGGTGGACTTGCTACATGTTTTCAGCAAGATTAATAGGTATGAAGCAAGAGTGCACAATGTTTCTGAGTCTCTCTTGGATTTTAAGCCTCTTACGTTTTATTAGAGTCACTATATTATTGAAAACGTTCTGTGCTATACTAATTTATTCATCAATGAATTTTGGTACATATGTTTAAGAATTTAACACAATCTATTATCTTCAGACAGCCATGTTTTTAATGGTATTGCCAGTCTTTCCAGAAACAAACTTGAGGATAAAACTAGTCTAAGCTGAAATGTTTATAGTTTATTTTCTACCTCCTAAATAAAGTTTTTAAACCATTTTGATTAAGTGAGCCAAGATGTACATTTAGTGTGTAATGATGCTGTTTTTATTTTGAGACAACAATGTATACTTTGAGAGCACGACCCTTGCACTGATTGTGTAATATGTTGGCACTCAATGGCCGAGTATCTCACATGACGAGTTGTTTTCTTGATTGAACTGAAACAATAAACACAGTAGACCAGTGGATTATGCTCATTTCAGCTGTTGTGTTGGTCTTCACCTCCCTCACCCTGCATTCCTACCATTCCTTAACCATTTTTTTATGAAGAAAGAAAGAAAGGAAAACACAGCTTGCCGTTGTGTCCTACTTGTGATTATAGTGTTGTGATAGGTGCACAGGCGAGCAGAAGAGTCTAAGTGAAACACTAAGCCTCTGCTGCCTCTGGCAGGGGTATAAAGCTGTTGGTAGCTCTGCTTGCTTTCCAGCTATTGTGTTTTCTCAATGATCATCCTGTTATGCTCACACCGCTTCCCGGGGAGAACAAGAGCATAAAGCAAATGCATCTGTAATGAAAAATGTAATGTATGTAATCATCAGTATAGTGTGAAACAATGAAATACTGTCATACGCGAACCAGCCAGCATCCCTGGATGACTGTGTTATGTGTCTTGTGTCTTGGCCTGCAGCTTGAGGCTCAGTGCCAGTTCACACCACTCAGCAGGTCAATGAACAGCATCTGATGTGTGCTATTCTCGTGAAAGGCCTCGGTCAGTTCTCAAACAAGGCTAAGGAAGTACATTTCAAAATTTTACATAAAATATAGTATTTCTTGTACCTTTTGTGAACATATCCTATGGTTGAATGTTTGAGCTTCGCTGTGCAGAATGATGTATGTGCAGAGTTTGACACTAGAAGGCTGTTTTCACATTCATCTGCTGAAAGTGGAAAGTTTCTCTGTGCTCATTGAAAATCTGATTTTAAGCAGTGGGGTGTACGAGCATTATTTGTGACTTCACAAATAGTTTGTAAGCCATTCCTGGTCCAATTTACAACTTATACAAGTGTGATGTAGAAACTTGAAGCCTCCAGTGCACATACACTGAGAATGGAGGAGACATCTTGTGTCCAGCAGGAAAACTTTGCATATTCATAGATTCTGGAATTTTTAATGCACTAGAAGTAGTAGATTCCCTTTTCAGGATTTTAATGTGGTAATTATACTTTTTTTTGTGGGAAAAAACACATCAGACACATATTATTGTTACAAGCAGACTATTTGTATATATGTTTTAATACATGTCTAGAGGGGATCTTTAAATGTATAATTTTTTACTATGATAATCCAGATGATGGGGCTCTTGAATATCTGATTAATTTCATTATTCTATATGCAAAGTTTTAAAGAAAGAAGAGACAGAACATTTCTAAATCACTACCTAAGATCTCACCTTTTCTCCAAGAACTGAATTATCTACTTAAACCACTCAGTTTATTAAACAATAAAAAAGTAATAAGCTTTTGAAACATTATGGAACTTTATGACTGAAACAGATTTTTATTTTAATGTTATTGCCTTAATGTTGTCATTCATGTTCTTCATTGTGTCATTTATATTTGATTGGTATTTGCTGCTATTTATGCTTTTGTTGGATAAATACAAACGTGCAGT
Source organism: Enoplosus armatus (assembly GCF_043641665.1). Taxonomy (NCBI): domain Eukaryota; kingdom Metazoa; phylum Chordata; class Actinopteri; order Centrarchiformes; family Enoplosidae; genus Enoplosus; species Enoplosus armatus. The sequence goes on from NC_092186.1 coordinate 12,008,879, forward strand.
TCATGCAGTTCAACCCTCACCACGCGCTCCGTTCACTCCCCGCCTACGTTGTAAACACAAGTAACCACGTGACGCTACCCGGAAGTTAGAGACGGTCTGCAAACAGAAAGGTCTGCTACGCTGTAACTGAACAGCGAGTTTTTCTGACACTACAGCGAGTGTATTTAATCGACAGTATGAGTCAGGAATATATCACAAAGTTACAAACTGCAACAAGAGAAAAACTCCGAAAATTCAACTCTCTGCGTGGTGAGTTTGACATTTGATGCGTCTGACTAACTGTAGTTCAGTGAGTGAAAGTATGTTTCCCATCCCCTCCAATATTTAGCAAAAAAAACAAACAAACATTTTTATTCTCCATGCGAAGTGGGTATGTCATAATAACTAGCTGCTATCTTCTTCCCTGAAGACCGGGAGGTGCAGCCTGGTGAGTTTTGGGATGTGGTGGTTGTGACGGCTGTGGATCAGAGTCAGAGAGAAGCGTACGAGCTGCAGATCAGTGAGAAAGTTGACAGAAAAGAGCTTCCTCTTGGACTTCAGTACAAGGTCTTCTCAGATCCACCTGGGTCTAAAATAGGTGAGCGAGCCAGACAGCACTCCATTTACATTTAACTGCCCTTTGTTTGTTGTTGTTGTTGTTATTAATTTGACCTTGTGTTTTAAGGGAATGGGGGCTCCACTCTGTACGCACTGCAGCAGCTGAGTGACATCTATGGGAAGACTCTGGGCAGCATGAGAGTCATCCTGATCCATGCAGGTTTGACAGTTTTGTTGCTGTTAATGACAAATAAATTATTTCTTCCACTGATTTTCCTCCAATGCATGCTGGTAGGGTTGCAACTGTTTTCATATTGATTGCCTAATATGGCCCGATACATCGTTTCAAAAATTGCTATTTCACAACCAAAGAGATTCAATTTACTATCATGCAGGCCTAAATTAAGTGGGATATTTTCAAATTTTAGAGGGTGGAACCAGAACATCTTTGGCGTTTTGCTTGTAAAATAACTGAAACAATAAGTTTATTATCAAGAAATGTGGCCAATGAATTCATTTGATTAATTGACTAATAATTACTACAGACACATGCTATGATGACCTCCAACTCCCTTATGACCCTGAACACAAGTAAGAGACTCCAGAAAAAAGATGGATGAGTTGCATGCTTATATACTATAAAAGTAATTGAATGTCTATTACCGCCTATGAATTGTTAAAGCCACTTGCCAAAGCCAGACACCGGAGAGTATTACTGCCCTAATAAAATAAGCAACTATACTTTAGCATGATGTTATGGCCTGCCTTTTAAACTTCATCACCCCTACAGGGCTCTGCTTCTTGACTCACACAGTCCGAATCACAACTCCACAGTCACAGTTACTGTTGCATCCAAGTCGGCTGATTTAGTTCCTTCAATTTAAATGTGTTTTTATGCGCTTATAGCACCCTGATTATTAATATTATTCTGATGACGAACATTTGGGGCTTCAAAAGAAAGTGTCTAATGCTCAGACATTTTAGATGATGTACGTTTTGTATGTGATTTTTGTTTCCCACTTTAACATTTCTTACTTCCAGGGGGGCTGAGTCAGCGTTTGCCCAGTGCCAGCGCTCTGGGGAAGATCTTCACCGCCATGCCGCTGGGTGACCCTCTCTACCAGATGCTGGAGCTCAAACTGGCCATGTATGTGGATTTCCCTTCCCACATGAAGCCTGGTGTACTGGTGACCTGTGCAGATGACATAGAGCTCTACAGTGTTGCAGAGGACGAGAGCGTTAGGTTTGACAAACCTGGCTTCACAGCTTTAGCCCACCCCTCGCCGTTGTCTGTCGGGACTACCCATGGAGTGTTTGTGCTGGATTCATGTGAAAAGTCCAATTACTCGGAAATGGAGAATATTTCCTGCCTGCACTTTCTGCACAAGCCAAGCATCGATGAGATGCGAGACAGTGGAGCTGTGTGTAAGAGGCAGAGCAGTTGTTTTTCTCTTTCTGATGCCGAGTTTGTCTACACAGACAGCACCTACTATGTTGACTTTGACACTGCGAAGTCTCTTCTTAATCTGCTAAAAGAGTTGGGACATTTGGACTGTGAGGTAGACGCGTACGGGGACTTCCTCCAAGCACTGGGCTCTAAAGCCACCATAGATTACACCAGCAACACTGCAAATGTCACCAAAGAGGAGAGCAGTCTGGTGGAAATCCGCCAAAAGATCTTCCATCTTCTTAAAGGGACACCCTTGAACGTCATTCTCCTGAACAACTCCAAGTTTTATCACATTGGAAGCACAACAGAGTACCTCTTTCACCTCACTGCGGATGCGGCGCTGAGGAATGAGCTGGGCCTCCTGTCATCTGCATTCAGCCTACATATGAACGAGAACTCTGAAGGCTCCTCGGGAAGCTGCATTATGTACAGCGTCCTCGATCCCAGTTGCTCCGTGGGAGCTGGATCAGTGGTGGAGTACTCTAGACTGGGCGCAGGAGCTTCCGTAGGTAGGAGCTCCATCATCAGCAGCTGCTGGGTCAGTGCAGGACTCTCAGTGCCTGATGGAGTCTTCATGCATTCACTGTGTGTGAGTCACAAGCACCAAACCAGGTTTGTAACTGTCGCCTTTGGGATTAATGACAACTTGAAGCGCAGCGTGGACACCCCTGCTTACATGGAGGAGCTGAAGCTTTGTGGTTTCAGCCTGGCCGAGTGCCTGTCCCACTGGGGGCTGAAAAATGAAGTCCTGATGTTCTCCGGTGATGCATCCAGCTGTAGTTTGTGGAAGGCTTGTTTGTTTCCTGTTTGCTCTGATCCACAAAGCTCCTTCTCAATGTCACTGGAGATGCTGCAGGCTGTCCTGAGTGGCTCTAAGTTCGCCTTACCCAAAGACACAAAGCTGATGTCCATGCAGGAGTCCTTACAGTGTAAGAACCTGGAGGAGATGTTGAGGTTCAGGAAGGGACTACATGAAGACATCGCACAGAGAAAACGAAACAGTTGAGGTTACAACTAGTTTTATGTTGTCAGTCGAAATACGAGGTCACATTGATTGAGCTATAAATCAGTGATATATTCTTCTCATTGATATAACTTTCTGGTGTCTTTTAGAAGAAGAACATCTCACTGTTTTCACATTCAAGTGGTGCGTTGCTTTGCTTTCAGTCATTTTTCAGTCATTCAAGAGGATAACATGGCAGCGTCAAAGGTATACATGTGCATCCTGGTGGGTATGCGGAGCCTCTGGCGCTCTACATAGACATGTCCATTGTCAGCGTGAGGCAAAGGGCACTCTCATCTTTCATAAAAGGTCTTTTTCATAGGAGACATTTATTAATAATTGCTACATTGCAGTAATTGCTGGAACTTAGTCAGTGTTAATGACGTTAGCTCCACCTGTGCTTTTCTCAACATGACTGCTGTGAAAAATGCTAGCCTTGTAGTAGACAAATAACGCATTACTAAAATACTTCAGTTTTAGTCCATCAGCCAGACTCTTCTTCATCACAGACTGATTGCAGTGGCAGCCAGTCACCTGCTCACTTTTATACTGTACATGAACACACACAGTCACACTGATGCATGTAGGCCTGCTCGCAGAGATCAGTTGTCGTAGTTGTTAGGCATTCCTCTCAAAGGTGTTTATTTTTAGCCCACAGCCATGATCCCCCCCTTTATCTGGACCTGTGCAATTGTGGCAGAGTGAGAGATTGTATTACTGCTTTACTCGTGAACCAAACTGTACAGCACATATTACAAGAGAAGGACCTCATCAATGGGAAATTACAAATCAAGACCATCTCAGACGTGTACAGGTAACAGCTTGTGTTTGTGTGAGAATATTTTAATGTCAGACGGATCCACGAGACTGAGAACGAGGTTTGAATTGCCATCACTCTGTCATAAACACTGACAAGTTGACTCAGTGTTATTGTCATTTATATGGGAGCTATGTATTTCTGCATATGGGCACTAATAAATAATGGGAATTGTATTATTAAATTGTTGTTATGTTTAACTCTGATGATGGGGCTGTGAAGATGAGTGGAAGAAGAAGGTGGGCGAGTCGTACTCTGTAATCATTGAGAAGTTGGAAGACGACCTCCAGCTCAAAGACAGCGAGCTCGTGGAGCTCAAACTTGCTTTCAGGTGACAAAAACGTTTTGTTTTTTTTTCATTTGAAATGAATCTGTCATAGTAGGCTATAAACCACATGTAAACAGCTTTTTATGCCTGCATTCTCCTTGGGTCTGCTTACTTTTCTGTGTCAGTCGGGTTACGTTTGTCACAAGGAGGTGATGTTGATTTTCTGTGACTCAGCTCTGATGAGGCTTTTCAGAAGGTGAACTTGAGCTACCGAACAGAGAAGGGGCTGTCGCTGCTGCATCTCTGCTGCGTGTGTGGAGGTATGCATGACTACTAGAGCCTATTAATAACTCAGTGGAAGGAAGGATTACTACAGACTGGCCGACATTGTCTGAAGACGACCTTTCTGGTGTTGGTCATGTAGAAGTAAACAGTAGATTTGAAATAAAGTGCACATAAAGATTAAATATAACTAATATAACAGTTAAAGCAAAGATATACATTTGGAAGTTACAACAAAGTATTTGGACAGTTTACCTGCTTCTTAGATGCTGAAACGTGATCTGTATTACATATTTATGTAAGCAGGTAACAAGGCCCATATCCGCACCCTGATGCTCAAGGGCCTGCGTCCTTCCAGACTGTCCAGGAATGGATTCACTGCGCTCCACCTGGCTGCTTACAAGGTGAAGAGAATTAAAGAGCAAATAAAGACAGATTTAAAATGTTTTTCAAGGTGAAATCTACATCTTTGTCTTCCTTGTGTTGTTATGTGGTGAAGAGCTGTCTTAAGTTTTACCACATGGTGGAGTGCAAGTACACACAAACCCAGTATGATTAGCTGCCTCTTGCTCTATCGTGATGTTAATGCAGGGATGTGGTAAAGGCAGAACAATCAGGGCTAACCTTTATGCTGTGATAGGCGTGAAAATAAATAAATAAAGTGTTTGATAGTAAGACAGTAGTTATGGTTCCAACTCAAGGCCTTTGGCTGCATTCCCTGTTTGCTGCTGCACCACAGGATAATGCTGAGCTGCTGACTGCGCTTCTCCACGGAGGGTCAGACGTGCAGCAGGTGGGCTACGGTGCCCTCACTGCCCTGCATGTCGCCACGTTGGCTGGGCACCATGAGGTGAGAGCTGGGCTTTTTATGTCTTCATCATTAGCTATGGACTTGCTTGCTTTTGTACATTCAGAATTTGCTGTTGTTTCCCCTCCAGGCAGCAGATATACTCCTGCAGCATGGAGCTTATGTGAATGTTCAGGATGCTGTGTTTTTCACCCCACTACATATTGCTTCTTATAACGGCCATGAGCAGGTAAATTGCTCGTATCAACCACCTCTGCATTCTTAACTGAGAGAATAAATAAATAATAATAATGAATAATTGACTTTTCTCATCTGAAAGTTCCTTCTTGTCTCTCTCTGCCTTTCAGGTGGCGAAGCTGCTGCTGAAGTTTGGGGCAGATGTGAATGCGAGTGGTGAGGTAGGCGACCGGCCGCTGCACCTGGCTGCAGCCAAGGGTTTCCTCAGTATCATCAAACTGCTGTTGGGGGAAGGAAGCAAAGCTAACGGTGAGAGCTGAGACTCCAAGAGTGCCTCCCTACATTTAGTTAAAATTCAGTTCAATGGTCTGTGAATTACACACAGTAGGATACATCATTACATACTTTACTTACCTACGAGGGTGAAACAGCCTTCCTAAAAAGCCACAGAGAAGATAATTCAGTTCTGTCGTTGAAGATGATGGTAATGATTTCTTCCTCTCTCAGTAAACGCCCAGGACAATGAAGATCACGTTCCTCTCCACTTCTGCGCCCGCTTTGGTCACCATGAGATCGCACGCTTCCTCCTGCAGGGCAACTTTGACGCACAGCCTCACTCTGTCAACATCTACGGGGACACACCATTACACTTGTAAATGCTTTACAGTGTCAGTAGGCTTCTGTAAGTTTGACATGAGAGTGGACCTGAAGTGCTGTATTTAATATTGGGTTTCATCAGGGCCTGCTATAATGGGAAGTTTGAGGCAGGGAAGGAGATTTTACAGCTCTCTGGCACAGAGAGTCTGTCGAAGGAGAACATATTCAGCGAGACAGCGCTTCACAGGTATTGTCTCACACTGTATTTATTTATAGTGTGCAAAACAAATGCAAATACACACACACATACCGTGCATTGACGTGTTTCACTTATTGGCATCACCTTTAACGTGTGATTCATGTTGCTCTGAGGTGATAATAAGCACCGATATCTTGTGTCACAGTGCATGCACTTATGGTAAAGACCTGGAGATGGTCAAGTTCTTGTTGAGCCAGAATGCAATGAGCATCAACCATCAGGGCAGAGATGGACACACAGGTGACTCTTTAAAACTCCTCTATTCACATGCAGCGTTAAATGAAGTTCAGATGCGTATATGCCATCAGCAACACTCTGACTACTCTGTTAAGCTCTACACAGTGCCTGTTTTCATGGCCACATCCGCCTGGTGCAGTTCTTGCTGGACGGCGGGGCAGACATGAACCTGGTTGCCTGCGACCCCAGCAGGTCCAGTGGGGAGAAGGATGAGCAGACCTGCCTGATGTGGGCTTATGAAAAAGGTCAGTTTGTGTGATGATGAGCTTAGCTGTTAGGAAAGATATAATAAAAACTAATATTACTTGTTCTTGTGTTTTTTTCCACCTCAGGTCATGATGCCATTGTTACCTTACTGAAACACTACAAACGTCCAGACGACTCCCCCTGCAATGAGTACTCCCAGCCAGGAGGGGGTGAGTCACCCCTCTAGAAATGATTATCTGGACTGAAATCACACAAGTCCTCCCATTAATCTGTCTGAACATGTCGGCTCTCTTCCAGATGGGTCCTACGTTTCTGTCCCGTCTCCTCTGGGAAAGATCAAAAGCATGACTAAAGGTAGTGAGGTGGAGTGAAGCACAGCACACTCTTCACATCACTGTCAGCTGACATGACAGCACACAGGGGGCGGCGTGAACCACAGACAGTCTCTGTCTGTGTGATGTTCATACTTAACATCTAGAAACAGTGATCTGATTTGGATGGAAGCCATATTTAAAACCTTTAAGAAGGGGGAATCATGTGGAGCTATTTGCTAAAAAGCACTGTAGCTGTAGTTATTCAAACATGGTTTAATAAGCTACACTAAATACACAAGCGTTTTATTGTTATGGAGCCATCAGGGGGCTCCATAACAATAAGACGCTTGTTTTCTCATTAAATCTGCTCCTTCAGATACAAAATCAGCCAAGACTTATAGACAAATAAACTGCATCATGAGACAGCTATTATGCTGTAAACATAATTTTCCATGTGGTGTGTCCATATTTCCACACCAGTTTTATACATTATATATATATACATACATATACATTGTTATTGTATATATCTATTTTTTTATTTTTCACTTAAATATTGTAAATGTGTATATTTTTTATTTCTTATTTTTTTATATCTTATTTTTGTACATACTCTTATTTCTACTCTTGAATGGGAGCACCGGTACTGTATAATTTCCCCCCGGGGATCAATAAAGTATTTCTGATTCTGATTCTGATTCTGATCTCCTGACCATTATCTGTGTATTATTCAATCTGAGCGTTCGCTTTTAGAATAATACACCAATTTGAAAATATGGTGATTGTGTGCATATTAACCTGGAAAGAGGGCACTAAATTAAAAAGAGCAACTCTCTTTGTGGGGCAATGATGCATTAAGATCCTGTAAATCTCTTCAATGATGAGATAAAGTTTTCTATAAATGTTGCTCTCTGTTTTCAGAGAAGGCAGAAGTTCTCCTGCTCAGGGCCAGCCTCCCGTCTCACTTCCATCTCCAGCTGTCTGAGCTGGAGTTTAATGAAATCATTGGATCAGGTAACTCCTCTCATACCTTTTCTGTTTTCTTTTCAATGCACATGCGTCAGATAATCAGATAATATTATTTAGCACCAAATCTGTTTCACTCTCAGGCTCCTTTGGAAGAGTCTACAGAGGCAAATGCAGAAACAAAATAGTTGCCATAAAACGGTACTTGAACATTTAACACACCTCTATGAAGATGACATTTTGCCTCCCATCTTTGGTAAAGGGGGAAACTGATGAGCCCTTTGATGCCCACTGTTTGTAGCTATCGAGCCAACACATACTGCTCGAAGTCCGACGTGGACATGTTCTGCAGGGAGGTCTCCATCCTCTGTCGCCTCAACCACCCCTGTATCATCCAGTTTGTGGGGGCGTGTCTGGACGACCCTAGCCAGTTTGCCATCGTCACCCAGTATGTCTCTGGAGGCTCTCTGTTCTCTCTGCTGCACGAGCAGAAGAGGTGAGGAAATGTGTGTTACACAGTTTGTTATACTGTTTGTAATAACCGTCATCTAGTGCTCGTTGACACACATAAGCTGCTAAACTTCCCTGTGATGTATACAATTGTACACAAAAAGAGCAGCAATATTTAAGACTTTGCATGATGGATCAGGAAAATAGAAACCCCTGTACATGTAATGAATTAGTGCTGAAACAAATAGTCCATTAATCCATTAAAGTCTTTTATCAAGCACAAATATTGTCTGTTTCCAGCTTCTCAAATGTGAGTATGTGCTACTTTTCTCCATTTTATGTATAAAAAAATGACTGAAATTGAATATCTGTGGGTTTTGGAAGCAATTTAAAGGCACCACCTTGTGCTCATTTTTCGCTATTTTCTGATATAAACAATTAATCAAATAATAATCAAGAAAGGAATTGATAATGAAAAGAATTGCCTAATAGGGACACCTTGCAATGTAATGCACACCAATATAACTCAAGAAAAACTGAAATTGTTTCTGTTAAACTAGTATTAAATAAGGCAAAGTCAGGTTAAAAATCCAAGTAGAAGTTCTGGTAAGTCCCGTGCGGCGAGGTGTGTTAACATCAGTTTGTTTGATTCCTCACACACTTTGACGGTGACTAAATCCAGATGTTGAGATCTAAAAAGAGCTCAAACTACCTTAAGGAGTTACTCAGTGTCTGACAAGGACATGTTTGGCCAGCACAGCCGACTGTTTCAGGTCTCATTATCCTCCTTGGACGTGTCCCCTCACCGATCCCCCCCCCCCCCCTCAGCCGGGATCATCATTGATCCAGATGAAGTGTTCCGCTAACTGTGTGGCCAGGTGCTGTCTTTATAGACTGTCCTATTGATCTGTGTAAAGTGCTGTGTGTGATTGGCAGGGACCATTGATCTGGCGCTAAGTGGCTGCTGCTTTAATGATGTGTCAATGGACAGGCTTATCGACCTGCAGTCCAAGCTCATCATTGCCATCGACGTGGCCAAGGGCATGGAGTACCTGCACAACCTCACCCAGCCCATCATCCACAGGGACCTCAACAGGTGGGTGCAGCAGTAGCAGCGTATGTGGTGGGATTGGCAATCTGAAGGAACTGTTGTCATTATCACTAATAATACGTGTTTCCTCCAGCCATAATATTCTGCTGTATGAAGATGGACACGCGGTGGTGGCTGATTTTGGAGGTAAGAGACGTTTTGCAGCCTTTCATTTGCTGTACAAGAAAATTAAAGCTGCATTAACCATTTGTTAAAATAATTACATTGTAATGATGAATTTGATTGAATGGACAGCCATCTTTGGATACAACAGCTTGAGAAGCTCTTTAGCTCTTTGTAACATTTGTAAAATGGAGAATTTGTTGATTTAATTATGAATAAAACTCACTCTTGCTCACTTTAGAAGTTTTTCTGCTGATGTGGCCAGTAGCATATAATGGCTAATGTTAGCTATTTTTAGCAAATTTTCAATAGATATTTGTGTTCAACTGACATAACAGTCAGTTTACTTACTTCTTCTCTACTCATGTTTCTGTTCTATTTTTGGATTTACCATCGTCCAGTATTTATCACCTGCAACCACAGTGGCCGCTGCTCAGCCAAAGTTTATATAGCCTCGCTTTAATGCAGCTTTAAAGTCAATATTGTTTGTTTTTTTCTAAAAAGAAAGAAGAAAATAGGGAAGGGAAACTTCCTCTGCTCAGGTAGTTTTGTTTTCTTCTATAGTAAACACTCTCCCAATGTGCTGTGACCATGTAGCTCAATGTAAACATCAACAAGTTTAAAGGTCCCATGTTGTAGGAAGTGAGATTTCCGTGTCCATATTTCCATATTCAGAAACTGCCTTTTAACGAGCCGTCAGGACATCCGTAAGGTTGTGATGTCACAACTATACAGTCACCACACTCAGCCACGCCCCCAGCAGGTCATCTGCTCTAGACACGAGTACAGGGACTCGCTCATCCACCCGCTCTGTCTAAGTTATTCGCCCGCTCTGCTCAGGACTACTCTTCAAGTTTTTGGAGGTTGTTCAGTTTGTCTAAAACGGCTTGTTTCAGACAGAGGCTGAACTGAGGGGTTGGTGCAGAAAGGGTCTGTAGAAGATAAATAAGGACTTTTTGAACTGGGAATCATTCAAAGCTACTCTAGTGGAATCCCAGAATAAAAATATAGAACTGAAATGAGCATAATGTGGGACCTTTAACATTTCCCTGTTGTTTTGGCAGTATTGTGATATAATTTAAAAATGATGCAATCAAAGATTTTACTCACTGAGGTGAAAGTACAGCTAAATGACTGAGCTGCCAGTGGATGTACATTGTTTAACCATTGCATGTCCTTCCCTCCCTCTGCAGAATCTAGATTTCTTCAATCTGTGCATGAGGACAACATGACCAAGCAGCCGGGGGTCAGTGCTGTTTCCTCTTTTTGGTTTGTTTGATGTCACACACACACACGCACACACACACACACACACACACACACACACACACACACACACACACACAAAAGGAGTTTTTCTCCCTCTCACACCATCTGCAGCATCCTTGGAAGAATGAGGCATTTTGTATTAAAGTGTATGCTGTTAGTTTGCAGGAGTTCAAGCCAGAGCTTCTCCTGGCACCTGCCATCAATTACCCACCAGCTAAAAAAAAAAAAAAACTGCCTTCACGCAGATTTTGTCTCAGTGTGCTGACTCATCACTACCCAGAGTGCTTGGCCTGCAGTTTGGTGTTAAGTGTGTTACATCTCCTGAGAACTGCCTGTTGTGAGGAGCTACCTGCCCTTGCTGGGACGCAGTGTTTATGTCAGTAATTGGGCCTGTGTGTGTGTGTGTGTGTGTGTGTGTGTGTGTGTGTGTGTGTGTGTGTGTGTGTATGATGGCCTGCTTTTGAAATTTGTTATGATGTTCTTTAGTCTAACAACCAAAAATATGTCCAAAGAAATACGGATTTCACTTAAACTGTCTTTACTGTATGTGCATATATATATGTGTGTGTGTGTGTGTGTGTGTGTGTGTGCAGAACCTGCGTTGGATGGCTCCTGAGGTGTTCACCCAGTGTACTCGCTACTCAGTGAAGGCAGACATGTTCAGCTACGCCCTCTGTCTGTGGGAGCTGCTGACCGGAGAAATTCCCTTCGCTCACTTGAAACCGGGTATTTGTCTTCACATCAGTTAGGGGCTAAAAGTTAAATGTTGTTAGTACGCGTATGTACTAGAGTTCAAACCGAAGACATTTGATATTTTGATTCCATTTAGCTGCTCAGTTTCAGGGTCCTGGTATTGTGCACGCCATCATGACTTACTTGAACACCTGTCATTTTTCTGCTATGACAAAATGTCTGCTGAGAAAAAGGCCTACTGCATAAAATAAGCACCTGATGCTTCAGTTTCATTAGCTTAAATCTTAGTGCCACATAAAAATAGCATTACATTAGATTAGATCATTTTAACCTAATTTTAGGATGTTCGTCTGTCCTCAGCTGCTGCAGCAGCAGACATGGCCTACCATCACATCCGGCCTCCTATTGGCTACTCCATCCCCAAACCCATCTCTGCACTCCTGATAAGAGGCTGGTACGCCTGCCCAGAGGTAAATGACCCAATCTCACTTCTTCTTGAATTTCATTTGAGCTCTAATTATGACGAACAGTCGCTCGAATAATAACTTGTTCTCAGTTAAATTTTTACATTTTATACAAGGGTACACAATGTGGTTTATATCCACTATGTGCTGTACTGTCCACTGTGTACGACTGCTTTGTAGTTTCAAACTGTAAAACGATCTCACCAATAACATCCTTCCATGCCATTAGCTATTTAGACATAGAGAGGCAACTGATGCTGAGTCAGCTGCTCCTGCAAACACGTGCAGCAGTAATGAATGGGACCGGCGCGTCCCTTGATGATACATTATTGCATGGCTGTTCACATTCAGGAGCCCACATGACCTGGATGATCCTCACTCAGCGCTGTGATGTTCATAATTAGCCAGGCGTGTGGGTTTTTTTTTCCCTCGGACTCATTAAGACACATTATGACACGGTCGAGCATGTTGGCACATTTCTCCCTCTGAGCTTCGTCTCCTTCCTGTGTGCCAGTTAAGGTTGTCAACCAGTTGCTTGCTCCCCTGGCGATCGCCTCGTCCCAGTACAATTGCGTCAAGACACCTGTGTGATCATAAAAGGCTGTCACAAAGTTTCATGTTGCACGCATCTCTCCTGATGCCTTACCTGTACAGTACACCAGCTCCCATAGGGGTTTGAAAGTGGGACACGCTGCACTGTGTTTACAGGATTTGAACTGTAAAATGTGTTTGTTAAAGCCTGAGAGAATGAATGCTGCAGGGTAAGCAGATTTTATAACACTAATTTATGAAATGCATTTGTAGAAATCAAATAAGATGGCTGTAAAGGCTTGTCGTGTTAATGTGTTTTCATCTTCACTGTGCTGTCTTAATTTTCCTGTATTGGAAATAGTACACAGACAGACCTTGGCCACTGTCTGAGGATGTGATGTATAATTGAACAGCTCCGGGGTGGCGGTGTTTGTTCTTTTACAGTGAGGCAAGAGATCTGAGGGCTGCTTTTGAAGCAGAGTTCACCTTTGCTTCATGTGTGGGTGGACAACATGCAGGGCAGTGTGTTTGAGAGAATACACGTGTCTGTTGCATTTGATTGTTCAGCACTGAAGCTGAAGTAACTGTGGTTTGCTTTTTCCAACCCAGGACAGGCCTGAGTTCTCTGAAGTGGTTTCCAACCTGGAGGAATGCTTGTGCAATGTTGAGGTATATAATATCCCACATATTCCTAAATGTCATCCCATTCAACGCTGCAGTGCATGACATTTACGTCGTGATAATTAAATTCTCTTAATTATGACTTCATTGCTGCTTGTGTGTGTGTGTGTGTGTGTGTGTGTGTGTGTGTGTGTGTGTGTGTGTGTGTGTGTGTGTGTGTGTGTGTGTGAGGCAGCTGATGTCTCCAGCCTCCAGTAACAGCAGTGGCTCCCTGTCGCCCTCCTCCTCCTCTGACTGTCTGCTCGGGCGCGGAGGACCCGGCCGGAGCCACGTCGCCGCCCTGCGCTCCCGCTTTGAGCTTGAGTACGCTCTCAACACTCGCGCCTACGCCTTCTGGAGTCAGAGGTAAGAGACCTCGAGCACCTCCGCAGACAGGTCAGCTTAGGTTGTTTGCATGAAGCTCTGATAACCCTGCTGAGTCTTTCTAGTTTGGTGACTTAGCAACAGAACAAAACCACTTTCTTGATTAAACAACAGCTGTGGCTTCTCACTTATTTTACTGTTAACTGCTAATTGGGGCAGTTTGGTAAATGCAGAAACTCTATTTCCCCAAATGTTGTCAAAATTCATATAAAACAACCCGTATATTGCATGTGTCATACACTGAATATAATGTACTGTATACTCGAGAATTGAGACTTTTATTGGATCAATGAGTAAATGTTACGATGCTAAAATCTCCCAAACTTCATTAACAAATGTAGACACTGCAGATGCATCAGTCTGCATGATTATGCTGGCTTCCTTTCTTGCCTTATGTTTACTTCAAAACTAATTTTGGTGAAATTTGACAATTTGTTAATAAACAGATGTCATGTTGTTGTTGAACACAAAAGGAAAAGGAGGACCTTACCAATTGTGCAGCCTACTTAAAAAGATGTCTGTCTCAAACTAATGTAACCAAACCCTGATGCACAATTCCCTACAATTTAATCAGCAGCATCTAAAACATTGTACTTGATGAACACTTAATCAAGCAATCAGCTTAAAGTGCACCTGCCTCGCTGTGATCCTCCTGTTTTTATAGTCATCATTGCAGAGGGAACACAGATGTTCAAATTTCCTAAAATTATTTATATGGTTAATTATCTTTACAGTTACCATGTGGATAAGTCTTAAAATGGCCTTTAACCAAGAAATCTGTTGTTTTTCACCAGGGGAAATGTTTTCCGCTTACAATCCTGCGAACAGGAACTGCACAAACATCATGTCTGGACTTGCTCTAATTTGTAGAAACGACTCCCTCTGAACTATGGTTATGCAAGTAACATGTAGACCTGTTAAGATACTTTACTGCTACAGTGAGGAGTGGAGTTGCTCGGATACCGAACAAGAAACAAAAGGAAAGCAAATGCAATAAAACATGCATGGCATTCAGACCGAGGAGGAAGGCCTCTATTAGACGCCTGGCTTTGAGCTGTGTGTGTCTCAGTGTGTGTGTGTGTGTGTGTGTGTGTGTGTGTGTGTGTGTGTGTGGGAGCCTGGTAACAGTCACTATGAACCCAGTAACAGGAGGTGGGGTTATGTGATGTTAATAATTCCCTGGTGCTCCTTCAAAAGTTAGACGAGACTTTTCTGGGTGTTTCTATCCAATAAGAAGTGCAAATACAACCACATGGATTTAACTTAACTCAAGATGTTCAAATATCAAATGCGGAGTCTGTGTTCATCCGATCAAACCTGTCATCAATTTTGTATACTGTCCTCCTGCAGAGAAAAGTGAGAGCATTCTTGTATTAGGCCGGGCATTACATATTGAATTTCTCCTGCTTCTATCTGGCTCCATCTTATCCATGTAAACGAAGCAGTATATGTTTCTGGACTAGTGTTGTTTTGCAGTGGGCTGATTTTATTATTTTTTTTTTTTCAGCGAGCGGCGTCGCGCATCCGGAGGCCTTTCCCTGGAGGAACTCAGGAGGAACATGCAGTTTTCTCCCATCGATCGAAATGGTTTGTTTGCAGAATACATGTGCGCTGATACGGTATAGTGACAGTAATTGCTTTTGAAAGTAAAGCTGGTGAAGTTTAACACTTGTGCAGGTGTTGGGATCAATTCAGATTCTGTGACATTCTGTGGGCAAGCAAATTAAATATCATCCATTTTTTTTACCTGATGTTATTGTTTATTTTATCTTCTTTTTTTATCCAATTGTTCATATATTGTACATTTGCAAAACAAACTAAGTTCTGCTCTCAGGGAATACATAGTAATTTAAGGCTGGTGCTGTATTTCTCTGTATCTGTATTTTCCTTATTGTCCACAAATCCCAAGAAAAGACCACAACCAACACATTTTTTGACTTCCCTACCCTGTCTGTGCCCCAAATATACAGTCACAAATATACAGGTTTATTTTTAAAAAGTGATTTCCTAAAGCAGCTGTCCAAACATCACTCAAACAGGAGTAAAAAGCACTTGTTGGGGACTATTTTCAGTGGTGGATGAATACACATTTGGTTCACTAATGATTACTTCTGGATGCAGGACAGTGGACGTGGACTGACTCAAAATAAACTACAGTGCCCATCCTAAGTTAGTTGGATCAATTCACTGCTAGTTTGTGTCTTTTTATTGAATTTATTTACAATAAGAATAATATAGAATTTCACCAGCCTTTTCTTTTAAGTGTCAATAGTAATAATGTTGTTATTGTCAACATTATGACTCTGACAAATGAAAACTGACCACAAATGGCGAGTGTCACAGTTGTCATTGATTTGTCTCTTTTTCAGGGTACGTGTCTGATCCCATGAGCACCATGAGATTCTGCTCTTCTTTCAGCAGCAGCGGCAGCTTCGAGGACAGTAACTGAGCCCGCCGGTTTCTCTTTATTATTACCTTATTAAGTCAGACATTCATGACTGTTCTTGAAAATTAATTTGACGTAACACTGCATGAATAGATGGTAGATGTAGTAGATATTGCTAACTAAACTGTATTTAGTTGTAACATGCTGTATATGAATGAATTGTTCACAGTACACTCCTAGTTCCCAATATCTCCAGTCTTGTGTTATATTAGGTGTATTTGTTACACACATTATGTAAACACTTTTTAAACATTTTGTTGAGGCTTTTAGATCTTGTAAATACTGTATGTGTGAAAAGCAAAATTTGTTTTTGTGTACATGGTTTGCATAAATCTGAAACACAAGCTTTGAGCATTTCTGTCAATTCGAGGAAAAACGAAGAAGCAGAACGTCGCATCTGTCTCGCTGCTTTTTATTTTCTTAGTGGCCAAATCACACAAGGGTTCAGTCACTGACAGATATCAAATTAAAAGATGAAGCCACACTAGTCATAAAAATCAGGTGAAAAGGCAATACAAATAAATATTAAGTATATGTATCGAATAAGAGGTAGTGTTAGCAGCAATAATGACCTAGATTTGACATTTCACAAAGATACCACTGTTGTATTTAACTAATTAGCAGCCTAATGATGAATGAATTAGCCATGTTAGCTTAGGTTAGCAGTCCTGCAGTCCTTTGTCTAGAAGTCTAAACAAATTACGTTAAAGCACCGACTAAAACTGTCATTAACACAGACACAGTGCAACTATAGATCTCTGATCACAGGTGTGACATGGTGCTTGTGCCGAGTCCGTGGAAATGTGAAGTGTACTAAATAGGCTGTGGGAGTCCAACAGCTATGAATTATTCACTCACCTGTGAGCGTGAGTGGAGGAGTATCTGTTTACAGGTAATAGGTGACAGCAGCTGCACTCGATATCTCACACAAACTACGCCTCTTTGTCAGCAACAATAGGAAGAGATGGTCTATTGTAAACATTTTATGCAGCAGTCAAAACTCATTATGCAGCTTCTTCTATTTGGTGATCGAAGGATGAAGACTATCTAAGGAGTCATTGTGATGTAAACACAGAAGCCACAAGACACTTGAGGGCCTCTGTCAAAACGAAAATCAAATTACATGATCTGATCGCTGCCTGATTGTCTAATCGCTATGCAAAAGCACTTCCTCTTGAATGTCTACAAGTTTTTCGCTTTTTCAATATTCACTTTTATAATTGAACTGCTTTTATATGTTTTCTTGTAACATTTTAAATGGGAAAAAAAGCAAGTAAAGCGTCACTGTACCTTCGTGCCACTCTGAAGTGTGCAGCTCTAATGGCCACTCTCTGTCCTCGCAGCAGCCAGCAAAGGATGTGAACTTCGACCAAACAATGTTTCATCCACTGAGAAAGAGCTCAGTCGGTCTTTACTCGGAGTGTGTGTGATGTTTTGGATCAGCTGCACGTCTCTTCTGTCTCCGTTGAGGCTCGCGTCCGACGGTTTTGGTTGGATCTCTTTGCGGGACTCCTCTTGGCTTCCGTCTTCTGACTTGGACGCTGTGAAATCAGTTATTTCTGTAACTTCTCGACTTTGTTCCCATGTTTCTTCGATATCTTTTGCTTCATTTGCTTTCAGTTCGGAGAGCCCCTCTGGACTCGATGAATGCTCATGACGCTCTTCTGTTGTGGATGAAGCTAGAAGATGTTTCATCTCCTCAATTGTCGTTTGTTTTTCATTCAAGTCAGGACCATTATCAGTGCTTTTCTCCTCGGTTTGGTTCTCGGAGATGCTTGCAGGCCAGCCGCTGGTTACTGAATGATGAGTCCCTGCAATGCTTTCCACCTCAGTTTTGGAAATATCAGTTTGCTCTGTGTCATCCCGCGTTAATCCTGCATTGGGCTCTGACCTCACGTCTTGCCCGTTCACAGACTCTGTTTTAGGTATGAAGTCCGTCACCTCAGTCTCCTGCTCCACTTCCTGCACTGTGTCTTTGGCAGGGTCATTCTCACGTGGTTCACCATCTTCAGAGTGATTGCTCTCAATGTGTGACTCTACAGCTTTGGTTTTGTCCCTTGACTCATTTGCATCTTTTGCCGTGTGCCCTTGTTCTTCACTCTCGGACATTTTCTCCGCCTTAAGTGTACTCGCTGATCTCGGCGGCTCCGTAGATTGCGCCGCTTCTATATTAGAGTTGGATACTTGAGCGTCTGACGTCAATTCCTTCAAGTCTTCTAAAGGCTCAACAAACGTCTCAAAGTACTTTGATGTTTGATGCGTGGTTACCCAGTTTGAAACCAGATCTGTGTTGTCTTCTCTTGCTAAGGCCTCTGGAGTTTCTTCACCTACTGCAGCGCTCTCTTCTGTGTTATCAGCCTCGTTGTTTTGTGCGAGCTGTGATGACTGTGCTTGAGGTTTGAGCAGCACGCTCGCCCCTTCCTCCGAGGCCTTGCTCGCCTCCTCCGTGTCAGCTCCGTTTTCTCCGTCCGCAGCAGAGAGGTCAGCGGCGGCAGCATTTTCATCAGCGCGTGGGTGTTTGTCAGTTGGTACAGTGGACTCATCTAACTTGTGACCTGTGGCGTCTAAATCCACAGCTGTGGGTGTTGAGGATTGTGCGTGATCAGCCGAAGAAGCAACTATCACATTACTCTGGACGTTATCGTTCTTTTTGGTCAAATCTGAATCTCTGTTTTCTTGATCAGGGTCAGATATGTTGCCGTTTTCATCTTGTTTGTCCTTTCTGTCATCTGATTTAGATTCCTCTTTTATTTCCGCACCAGATGTTTCGGGCTCTGAGGCGGTTTTAGTAGATTTATCTTGCTTTTCTACACTGTCACCCGCTTCCTTAACCTCACTTTCTACCACATCGGTGTCAGGGGCCTGATCAACCTTGTTGTCTTCATGTTTTTCAGCACCATCGGACTCCACAGTTACTTGTTTTACCCCGTCTTCCTCTGTTTTTCTCTCGTCTTCCTCTGTTTTTCTCTCGTCCTCGCTTTGCTCTGCTGTTTTCACGTCACTTTTGCCCTCAGTCTGAGCCTCCTCCTCATCCTCATGAGTTTTGTTCTCTGCTCCAGTAGAAATCTCTCCACTTTCAGCATCAATCTCTCCCTTTTCACTGCTGTCACTTTGTCTTTCAGTCTCTTTCATAACATCTTCAGCCTCTGTTGCGTTGTTCAGCGTCTCTTCAGTCCTTTTAGTCCCATGTGCTACATTTGCAGCTTCACGGTCACCAACATCTTCTGACTCAACAGTATTTTCATCAGATATTTTCACGTCATCTTTGTCTGCATCTTCACTTTTCTCAGGTTCTTCTGTAACCTCAGATACCTCTTCTCCCTCCACAGTTACAACTTTTTTCTCATCCAACTCTTCATCTTTATTCTTTGCAGCTTCACTTTGCTCAGCTTTGTTCTCATCCTGATCTTTCTCTTCCTCTTCTGCTTCATCATCCTTTTCTTCATCAGCAGCTGTGTTTGTCTCATTTATCTTTTGACCCACATTAGTTTCATCAGTTGGTGCTTCCCTTTCTTCAGATTCTTCCTCATCATTTTCTTTCTTGACACATTCACTATTTTCGTCTTTCTCTGTCTTTTCTGATTCGTCTGCCTTCTCTTCATCTGCAAAGGTATCTTCTTCGCTGGGGGTTTTCTCTGCTTGTTCTTCATTTGTCTTTCCTTCAGTGTTTGAGTCACTTTTAGTCCACTCTGAAATGTTTTCCTCGTTTTCTATCCTTTCTTCTGCCTTACTCTCATTATTCTCCTTCTCTTCTGTCTTATCTTTATCATCCCGTTCTCTTTCCCCACTATTGTCACCTTTTATTATCTCATCTTGATTTATTTGCTTTTCCACCTCCTGACCTTCCTCTTCAGATTTCTCCTCTAACTTATCATCTGTTTCCACAGACCTTTCTGTCTGCTCTTCTCCCACATCACACCTTTCCTGTTGATTGTCATCCTCACTAGCTTTTTCTGCTGACACTTCCTCTGCTTCCTCGTCTTTACCATCACTTTTATTGATCTCATCTTCTGCATTTTCCTCACTTGTATCTGCTGTTTTTTCAACTGTGGTGTCTCCGCTCCCCTCCAACGAGCTGCTTGAATTTTCTGCTGTGACTTCTGTTTCTGATGCTGCCGCTCTGTCTTCGCTGCCTCCCTGCTGCCTCTTCTCTGTGTCGGTTACAGGTGCCTCTTCACAGTCGAGGGCCTCTCGCTCCTCTGAGGGTTCTGCTTTCATCTCCATTGTCTCGCTCGCTGTCATCGCCTCCGCCTCCACATTATCTGGCACTGCTGTCTCATCAGTCTTTTTATTCGGCTCTGATACTGATGACTCATCCTCCTCGCTGCTTTTTGCCCCTTGCCCCGTCTCGGCGGCCTCCTCTGCAGTTTTCTCCTCGTTTTCTTCGTCTTTCTCTGCAGCCACAGTCTTGTCATCCTCAGCCATTTCCTCTTCAGATACAGGATGCAGACCTGTATCTTCTATGTCCTCTGATTTATTGTTCTCTGCTGTGTTTTTGTATTCTGATGCAGCCTTTTCATCTTCCTCATCTATTTTGACCTTCTCATCTTTAGTACTATCACTGTTCTCGCAGGGCTCTTGTTCAGCTTCGTGCTCCTGTTCTTTTGGTTCAGGCGTCTCTTCCTGATCCTCTACCATTTCAGCTTCACCACCAACATCTTCCTCACATTTCGTCTCTTCTGCGAGGGTCTGCTGCTGTTCTGTAATTGTCACTGATTCCTCTGGAACTGCATCTGCAAATACACGAGAGATTGTATAGGAAAATATGTATTTTAGTGCAAAAGTTGTGATTAATTTGAATGAAAATGAAAATCCTGTACCCTGGTAGTCCTGTTCAGGGCCTCTATCTGTGGGCTCCTCCTCCTCAGTACTGGTGTCGCTCAGTTCGGGCTCAGAGCTGCACTGGGACTCCTTCAGTATGGCCTCTGCCAGCTTCTCCTGCACAGATTTGGCTTGGAAAAGAAAGAGAGACATGGTACACGCAAGTTCACGTTTAAGCAAGCGCAGGATGAACTTTTCTGTTGTCTGAATGTTAAAATGAATGAGGCCGTATTGGAACAATGCAAATGCAATGAGAGTACTGAGCCAATGAAGAAACATACAGCCATAAACAAAAAAATATGTCTTTAATCTTTCCAGGTGCAAACATGAGAGCAACACAACATGCAACATGATAATTAACATGCACAAAAAAGCATAAACAAGTCAAATCATTCAGTACACAACCAAAATGGAAACACAATGCAAACTTATAAGACTGCCTATTTTAAACCTACTTTATGTAGTTTTAGGATGTAATTTGAATTAAAATGAAAAGAAAGAAAGAAAATCACTCAACTTTGGCACTAAACGGATCCCAGGAGCACAGTTTGAATGTCGATATAACTTTGGTTGAGGAACTCTGCCTACAAATCTGGTTTCATTAATGATACCTTTTCTAAACGTGTGAGTTAAATATTTACAGACAATAAGAAAAGGAACAATGCAACTAGTAATGTACAAGTAGATTTGTTTGGTTACGCTATATACCTGAATATGCAGGGCTCTTCAAAGTTGCATATTTTGTGCTTTTTGAAATACTGGGTGTGTAATGTATGAAAATATATGTATTTTTACATCAGTGGCAGCTTCCCCCTCCTCTTCTGATTGCATTTTCACCCCCCATCGCCTTTTCCCTTTGTTTTCTGAGCTATATTTTGAAATGTTTATTTATTTCTCATCACTTTTGCTTTAACTGGAACTACATAGTGCAGATTTAAAACAAACAAACTGAATAAAAAGCAAACAAAAGTTAGAAAAGGCTTTCTTCAAATCCTAAAAACATTGTTAGGAGTGATACAAAAACATCTCGAACTTTGACATTAAAGTGGAACAGACAGAAAATCCTCACTCAAAACAGGAAAAATAAGAAAAAATACAATAACACACAAGTAATTTTTCCACTATTAAATTGTACAACAATGTCGTAATGTTACTTTAAATATCACAGTACTGTGATCATTATTTAGTTGCTGTCAGGGCTGTACACTCCTGCTCCTGGCACTGACTTGGACTTGAAAGTGGTCTTGACTTACAGCCCTGGTTGTGATAATAGTGGAAAAACCTCTATTTTCTCACTCAGGCGAAAGATCCAGAGCTGTATTTGTTGGTTTATACTCACCCCTCTCCTGTTCCTCCTCCTGTTTGCTCTCATCTACCGTTTTCTCAACCTCTTTGTCTCCTGGGGTGTCGTCACTCTGTTTATTCTCGTTCCCCGAGGGGACGCTGGTGTCAGAGACGTCTATCTCTGTGCTGTCCCCCGCACTGTCGTCAGGGATAACAGACTCTGCCTCAGTGGCAGCGGCTTCTTCTGGATTTGGCTCGTCTTTTTCGTCTGTTGGAACAGGATTTTCCTCTTGATCTCGATCCTCTTCAGGTTTCTCTGCCTTCTCGTCCTCTCTGGAGTCTTTGGTGGCTTCAGCGTCACTCTCTTCCCGGTCACTGCCTGAGGAGCTGGAACCTGAGCGAGACTTTATGTCCTCTGTGCGAGAAAAAAGGAGCATTTTAAATTATTTAACAGCATTTAAATGTAGCCTCCATAGATCAACATAAATGTGTTTGAATGCCCTTGAAAAGATACAGAGTGATTCTGATTTGCTTTCTTAAAAGCAGTTGACAAATGAATAAATGATGCATGACACTCTCAGTTATTGTCTTCTCATGCAGTACTTGTCACCCACCATCCTTCTCGTCGTCTTCAGTCTCAGAGGCGTGCCTTTCGGTTTCACCGGATGGAGACGGGGATTTCTTTTCTTTTGCCTCGGCATCCTCTACAGGGCCCTCATCGTCTGCTTCAAAGTCTTCTTCATAATCTGAGGAGGAAAACATACAGGAGATTCACTGAAATACACTGTATGGAAAAGATCTGTCAAGTCTGTTTTTTATTGACGCAGTCGTACTCGGATGTTTCGGTCATTATACCGTCTCTGACTTTGTCCTCCACAGCTGCTGTTTCTTCTCTGACTTGAGTCTCCATGTCCTGTGGTTGGCTGGTTTCACTCTCTGAATGGGACGGAGCTTCCACTCCAGTCCTTTCTGTCTCCATCTCAGGAGCATCCTTTGGGCTGACGACTGACTCCTCTCTGCCTCCATCCTCTTTGACCCTCTTCGGTGGAGGAGTGGGCTTTTTGTCCAATCCCATTGCTATGATGCACCTGAAAGCATTAGCATACTATACTGTAAGAACTCAGTTTAGAGGAATAGTGTGATAATTTGTGAAATACACTTTGTTTTCTTGCAGAGTTCGACACAACTCTAATATCTGTCAGTTAAACCTAAATAGCAGATTCTTTTGTAAACTGCTGTAAACACAACTCTGACATATTATCATCATGTTAATATGGTGAAATCGTTAGCAAACAGTTGGCGAGTAGACAAGGAGCAACATTAGTATTCATTTGGAGTCGTGTTTCACTAGTTTCATATTTAAGATACAGACATGAGAGTCAAATCAATCTTCTCATCGAACTCTGGGCAAGAAAGCGAATAAGTGTATTTCCCAAAATATTCCTTTAAAAGAGGGAACTCATACGTTTCTGCCTTTTTATTGTAATTTTATTGTCTCAGTTGTGTTATATTAGACAGTTCCTTTCTTTCAGTGAAAGAGTTGCGCATGTGGGTTCAGGTCAGTCAGAGTTTCAGGTGTGTTATGTTAGTAGTGGTTAATGTAGCCTCAAGCAGAGGTCTGGTAAGCTCCCTTCTTTCTAACTTCACACGCCCATGTATTTTTAATTTTCAAACTTGTAGTCTTCAGCCCCAACTGACGCTGACTCAAGTGAGGTAATTTACTTCATGCAGCTCCCTCTGAAGCCAGAAAAGGCTTTATGCAATTATTTTTACAAATGCAGTAGTACTCTCCACCTCTTAACGCACTTTGATGTGTATGATCAGTGGAGACACAGTGTTCCTTTAAAAGGAGCCCTTACTTGTAGCAGGGAGAGGCCCCCTCTACGCCGGAGAAGCCAAAGTGTCCGTGCCTGCCGCCGAGTCTGGAGCCCTTCCTGTGTTTGAACTCGCAGCAGGAGCTCAGCCGCTCCACCTGCAGCCCGTTCAGGAAGAAGGTCAAGCTGAAGGGGAAACCTCTGTGTCGCCTCGAAATGAACTGGAAAGTCTCTGAGGGAAAGATTGAGGATGTAGATGAGAGGTAGGAACATTTTCAAGATCAAGATCAAATCAAATCTGTGACGTTGGTGTTGCAGAACAACCCTACCCCATCTTGAATCCTGTCAGGCACCTTTACATAACCCTACATATGGGTCATTTTAATAATAATGATACACAACTAAATTAAAGATACAGAAATAACTCAATTTAATGTTATTCAAAAGACTGGGTGACCCCTTAATAGAGTTAGTTTATTTGCTCAAAGGCTGTTTTACACACTAACGTTATCTAAATGACCTCCCTCCCTGGATTTGCTCTTATTTGTGTCTACAAACACACATATCTCACATATCACAGATCCTCACACTGACCTCCCTCGCGGAGCATGCCCTTGTAAACACACAGGTTCTCTCCTCCACAGTGTTGCTGAAACACTTTGACCTCATCCCTCATGTCGATCAGGTCATGGGAGAGATGCACCGTTTTGCCAAAGTACATCATGTTTACGCTCACTCTGCTCTGGTGCACAGAGCTCCTCAGCATGGGGGGGTCCTGGATGAGAAACAGGGCAGGTTGGGGTCAGTTTGATATCAATTTAATCCAGTTTAGGAAATGATTTTAATTTCCTAATCCCAAATTTGACGTGATTGATCTACACAGGTGGGTGTTATCTAGATCTGGATTTAAGTTACTCTATAATGATGAATATAATGCTAATTATTCTTATACATACATATTATTATACATCACTGGATTATATTTTCTTTCTCATGTTGTCTCATCTCTGGTATTCTGTCTTGATTAATTACAATGTGACCAGTCAAAATGGACTTGTTCCTAATTAATCCAAAGGGGTTGCTGCTTGTAAGTTTGTTCTGGAAAGTTTTGTTGCCAGGGAAAACATAAAGAGAGATAAAGACCTCGTTGACGTCAGCTCCGCTAGAGGCGGTGGTGGGACGCAGTCTGCGGCCTCTGAGCGTGCCGCCGGGAGTGACCTTTACTCCCCTCTCTTTCCTCTTTGTGGCTGGGGGCACTGGGGTGACAAAGTTGTTGATGACTGGGAGGCAGTAGGGTGAGATGCCACGGGAGGCCTCCATTGTGGTCAAACGTCTCCGGGACTCCTTGTCCATCTGGGAGGGAAGTTAACAAAGTCACGTTGTGAAAAGACTTCAGTGTGTTCGTTGTTGTTGCTGCAGAAGGGCAATGACAATGTCTGTGCTTGTGCTTGTAAAAACAGTTACTTTTAGTGCACAATTTATTGGAGAGGCTGAGCTTGCGTGCATCTGTCCAATATAATGTATGATACAGTTTTTACATCTCTACAGAGCAGTTTCCTAACAATGTGACCAAAGGTAGATAATACTGTTCTCACTCTAGAACTAATCCACACACAGATATGATTTTGTCCGTATGAATGAACGAATGAGTGTGTCTCATGTGTCACGGCCTCACAGTGCAGTTGAACGTCTGGTCGTTCTCATTGGACGACTCGAGGAGTCTGTAAGGGGAGCTGCGTCTGAGCGAAGCTGTGGTGCTGTTACTGTGGATCGGCTTCAGACGCACCGGCCTCTGCATCTTTCCTGGAGCCGTGTTGGGTCGAGACGAGCCCGGCTGCAGCACCCATAACACACAGTATACAGTCAGCATTCTGCTAATTGCAAACACTGTATCGCTATGGAAACCAATAAAGTACAGTGTGACAAAGTTTATTTCATTGTTCTTTGCTACAGAGGATATAAAAATACAGTACATGTGTTCAAGGCATACATAACTAGAGGAAGTGGTATTTTATTATTCTACATTTTGGTATTTCTTATTGTATATTTTTATGATTTTTTCATACAGTGTATAATTCAGCATTTTCCAGTGTGTCTTTGTGGTCAACTGCTGGTTTTTGTGTGCCACCTGTGCATGCTGCAATATAATGTTACACTCAATATTTTGTTGTATTTTAATTTAATGTAATCTTTTTTTATTCTTTGCTTGTTTTTGCTGCAAGTCGCGATAAATGACACCATTGGTGTAAATGCACATCAGTAATCTTCCCAGAAGTGCCTTTACATTTCACATTTCACTGTTGATGTATTTCAAACAAGCCTCTACCTGCTGGAGTGTGAGATGTTTGCAGACTTAAGAGGAGCGAGATTTCGCAGGGTAAACACGGAGATCAAGGCCAGGATTACCAGCTCTATTTACTCTGGCATCAAGGTCTGTGACTTTTTATGTTTCAAAGATAACACACTTCTAATCCCAAGACTTCACTTAAAACACTCTTGTTTGCACACAGAGCAAACAGCAGCTGAGACAGCTCTTCAAACTGCAGCGTAAACATGCCGACTATCAGTGTAATGATTTTCATTCGTCACCTGGAAGAATGTATTGGATTTATTTGAAAAACAGATCTCCCAGAAGCTTAGCTTAGCATAAAGACTGGAAACGGGAAACAGCGAGCCTGGCTCTTTCCAAAGGTAAGCAGTTGCCAGGCAACCAGCTGAGACAAGAAATAGTCCGGCACATTACCCTAAAAACCTGTTTTTATACGTGTTAATAAAACATTTTAATTTGTGATGTTTAGATGTGCTGGTAGGCTGATTTTGTTACCTTTGGACAGAGCCAGGCTAGCTGTTTCCCCCTGTTTCCAGTTTTTGTGCTAAGCTAAGCTATCTGGCTGCTGGCTGTAGCTTCATATTTATCATACAGACATGAGAGTGGTGTCAATCTACTCATCTAATTCTCATCAAACCAATAAACTTCTTTCCCAAAATGTGGAACTACTCCTTTTCCTCAACATTTTAAATACCTACCCAACACCTACCCGACATCAGCTGTCTGGTTTGAACCAGAGTTAAGAAGGATGATGCATTTTGACGCTGGCAATAAAAAAAAAGATCTTTAAGAGAGCACTATAATTAAAATAAAACCTTGATTGTCCTGTCCATCTTAAACTGATTGGCCTAATAAAGGCTCTTTAACTGAAGGTCGAGGTTTTTAACTCAGACATGACATCTCAGAGTCCATTTCTAACTGTGTCGTGGCATTTAAAAACTCTTTGCATGATGGAGATGCTATAATTAAAAGGTCAAATTTCAAAGGCACTTGACTAAGGATCAGTGGTTTATCTTGGTCCTGATTGGCCAAAGGGCCGCATGTATCATTCACAAATCTACTGGTGCACCTAGACAGATGTTTAGACTCACAGACTCGGAGGATTCAGAGTGCTCCCCCTCGGGCCCAGAGTGCTGCTTTCGGATGACCCTGGCACCCGTGGGTGGGCGTGGAGACAGAATGCGGATGATGTCTTCTTCATACCTTTTAGAGCGCTCCACCTACCAAACAACACCATCCATTAATAAAATCAAAATTAAAGTTCCAAACTATAGAGATATATTTGGACAAAAATATGCAAATGCAAATAAGGAAAAATAAGAATAAGACACTTACGATGATTTTTTTAATGGATAAAAAATAATTTGGAAATTAATTCTCTCTAATATAGGCTGACGTCATGAACAGTTTTTTGTTTCATATTATTCAAGAGTCATTAATTTACAAAATAAATGTAAATGATGTACCTTGATCTTATGCACTCTTTCTCTCCTTGCAAACTCCTCCAGTTTCCTTTTGATCTCTATTTGATGGACACGCTGTATGGGAGGGGCAAGAACACATTAGCATAATTTATTATGCAAGGAGAAGCACATTATTAGCTAACAGTGTTTTGACTGTTTCTTCTCTGGTACACTGTGTTCCTCCCACCTCCATCTCCAGCACCTTGTGGAAAATGGCCTGGGCCAGGCATTCTCGAACGTGTCTCTGGTGGGCTCTCTGGATCAGCTTGTGTCTGTACTCCTTGTCTGGAACAATACGCCCACTCCTGGTGATCTGACAACAACAACAGTCAACAATAGTCAGACTGAGGTCACCAACAGCTGATGTTCTGAGCAGAAACACAAAATCATTAAAGGCCCTGAAAAGTTCAGCTTCACTCTCGGCTTCTTCCTACCAGCAATGAGGTCTTTCTGCCAATCAGGATTTAGCAACATTTGAATCAGAAATGAATGACAGCATGCGGTTGTTTGGTGGTTTTGTTTAAACCACACCCACACAGTCCTGATGAAGCAGATTAGCTGAGTTTTTGACTGTTAACGTAGCAAAACTGAATTACTTCAGTAAGTTTTTTTATTGGCTTTAAATCTGCCAGATTAAGCGCATTTCCTTGCAGTCCAGGATTTTATAAATACTAAATGAGGTCGTACATCCACATCCGCCAAGCACTGACCCAACCTCCTGAAGACATTTTTGACAGGTTAAATTCTTTTTTTTCATCCATTTATTCAATTATGTTTTTCTGTACATTTTTTCTCCAAAAATACTGTTTCAAATCCTTCACACTGCCAGGATATAATTCTGCAGGGAGCAAAAACTAACTCCCTTTAATATATTTAAACTGAATTAAAATCACATTTTAAATAATTTAGCCTTCAAAACCCACCACCTGTAATTTCTGTGTAACCATAGAATGTAAATTAAATTAAAAGTTCAATTCAAAACCACAATCCTGAGGACATGACCTTAGTGTCATCAGCCCTGATCATCATCCTCATCATCATCATGCTGTTGACATACCAGTCCTGCTCTCTGCAGGTGTCTCCTGATCCGAGTGCTGCTGAAGTATCCAGCGAGATGTTTGTCTGTCAAACTGTTGTAGGCTGAAATAAGCCTACAGAAACAACACAAAAGAGACGCTGTATTTATCGCAGCCAAAGAAAAAAAAAAAAGGCCTCACTTTATAAAAGACATCCAGACTTTAAACCTTTGTCTACAGCGACAGTAACCCGAAACTTCTTGATTACAGTTAACAGAAAACCAGAATCTCAATCCACTGCTTCAGTGGGGCACAACACCATGTTTGTTTGTTGTCCTCATTAACGAGACATCAGGTCGTCCACAGCCCGGTCCGTCTGAATGCAGCTTTTTTTTCCAGCACAGATTTGATTTCCTCCAGCATTTGTTTACGAGACAACAGGATCTTACAACTATAGGGTCTGTTGCGGGTGTCTGATTACGCACAGGAATTAGAGGGGATGGCACACTTAACCCCGTCTGCCTCCTCTTTTGTCCCTGGTGCTCCTCAGCTTTGGCTGCACATTTCTCTTTGAACCACAACACGGAGGTTTAACTATCACTTGTCATTTTATACATGACTTTCTCTGACCCAGTGATGCTTCGAGGAGACGTAAGGCAGAGAGATGTATTGTGCTAATGTGTGACAGCAAGACAAAAACTCTTCAAACGGTTTAGTATCAGTGAAGCACTTTGTTCTCTAAAACTGATGTATGTAAAGTCTTATTCGTTTTTATCGGGTCTGTTAGTACACCAGCTGAACAGGAGCGTTGGCATATGTGTGGAGTCAACTAAAAGTACTTCATTATGCAAGTGTAGTGACTATAATGCTCTACATTGTACTTCTATGATATATTTTTTATCAATAAGGTATTTCCAGGGTTCCTAAAGTAGTTCATAAAGAACTTCTCCTGGATAAATTTTTAAAAAAGTAAAACAAGTCTGATTTGGTTGTTGGCCTAAAAAAACCCATCAAATACTTGAGTTAAAGTCAAATACTACACCAGAAAAATATTCAAGTAAACAAGTAAAAGTCCTGCATTAAAAATATGCTTAAGTAAAAAAACAAACCTCAAATTTATACTTGATAAAGTATCACTCTCCATGTTGGTTTCTGCCGTTTCTTCTTTTCAACGTCATTTGTTGTTTACAGTGAAGCACTTTTAAAATAAACTGCGGTTTGCATTAGTTGCATTAGTGGACTCATTAGTAGAGTAGCCTAAAAGTAGCCCTGGGTATTGAGTCAACTAAAAGTAGTTAAATGTGTCTCAGTGGTGACTATGCTGCTAGACGTTGTACTCCCACATTATTGTACAATAGTAGTGTTGTTGGCATAGTGGCCTATTGGTGTACTAGTCTAACAGTATCACAAACATAGTTTTAGAGCCAATTAAAAGTACTTAATCATGTCTGTAGTGGCTATATTGCTTGATGCTTTACTCCCATGTGACACTTGAGTTAAGTTCATTTATTTGTTTTCAAGTAATTACCAGAATAAGAAAGCCAAGATGAACTTACTCGGACCTACCTGTACTCGGTCCACGAGCTGACAAACTCACACAGGCATGTATTACACCACAGTTCAATTAAAACCTGGACCACGGCTCCTTCAACGCTTGAATATAAAGAAATCAAGTGCACCTACCCGGGGTTGAGGTGACTCATGGTTTGTCAGCTCGCACTGTCTTTGAAAAACCTCGCCAATATTTCAGGTCCGAGGGGCCGTGGACTCCGCCGGAGGACGCCGAGGCCGGTGTGAAGTCAGCTGCAGCCCGCAGAGTTGTTATAAAGTGTAGCAGTAAATTGTCAGCTGAGTCGGGATGAGGCTGCACTTCTCCCAGAGCGGAACTGATGACACTCGCCTGTTGCCATGGGAGATCACGTGACGATGCTGCCAATGAGGCTGGTTTCCACTTACAGAGAGTCCCACTAACATCTAACACACACGCACACGCACACACACACGCACACACACACTCACACACACACACGCACACTCTGAACTACCTGTTTTTAAACAGAGTAGATGTTAGTCTTCACAGCGGTTCTAATTCAAGAGCATGTGTGGTGTTAAAAGTCAACTTTATGAAATGCTATAAAGCTTTAATCAGTGGTGGAAGAACCCCTCAGATACTATACTTAAGTAAAAGTACCAGTACAGTGTAATAATACTTCATAACAAGTAAAAGTTCTGCCTTGAAATTCCTACTTAAGTAAAAGCGCAGACGTATTATCAGAAAAATGATACTACTGCAGAAGAAAGGTCCCTGTCAGTGATATATCATTAAATATGATACTATTATATTATTATAAGCACATTGTACTGTTGTAGCTGGTTGAGGTGCAGCTAGTTTTTACTACTTTATATACAGTTAGGTAGTTTATTCCAGTGGTTGCCAACCTAGTGGCAGTAGAGATTAAAGTACAATATTTCCCTCTGGAATGTGGAGTAGAAGTATAAAGTAGGGGAAAATGGAAATACTAGTATAACAAGTATTATACCTGAGTAGATGTACATAGTTACTCTCCACCAGTGGCTTCACTTTAATCAAGTGGTGATCCAAATATCCACTTATTATGCCAACAAGACTTTTCACTGTTTATAGGCTAATGAAAAAAAAAAAACAGTTATATACAAAACTTTATTCTCATAATCTTGTAAAATAATAAAAACATTATAATTATTAGTCACTGTCTTAGATATAGTAAGCAACAATAGTTAACAGCAAAATTAAAGCAGGCAGAATAGTGTCAACTTTAATATGCCCAGAGATCTGTAATGGAAAGTGAGCTGATTAATGCAAAAATATACGGCATTAGTTTGCTTTCACTGACTCATCACACCCAATCGCTGCTCTAGACACTGATTTTAAAGGCTACAGAATATGTGACGCCCTCCCAGCACAGTGAGAACATCACTGATTCACTGGCAAACCCACAGATTTGACCTCAGAAAATATATTCCCAGTTCAGCAGCAGGCACTTCAGCTGCAGGTCCTCTGTGGCCCTCTTGTGGAAAAGTGGAAAACTATTTTTGCCAGGACTCTGCATCAATTACACTTTAGTGTATGGACAAAACACAAGCCATCTCTTATGTGACACAAATTCAAGCTACATCAGCTCTATACAATGGATAATCATCAATGTTACATTTGATCAAACCTTTGAATTTTGTGGCATAAAACTGCTCATATTCATAACCGATTGAAGTGTTTCGTCACTACCAGAGTTGACCAGTGAGAGGAGCCATGTTTCTGCCTCAAGATGTGGCAAAGATCGGGAGTCTGATAAATACATTAGGAAGAAAGAGGAGAAGATTGTTCTGTGCTTTTGTCTTTTGGTGGACAACTATCCTGTTCAAATATGCAACAGGAGATACAGGTGCGCACCTGTACAGTACACAGAACATGAAGCTTACAGTCACAGCTGGCAGGGGTTCAGAGTCTTTCTCAAGATCATCTGAGCATGATGCTTGATATATATAATATAATGTAACATAATATAACCAGCACTTCTCACACCTTCTCTTACAGATCCAAAGTATTACACAGTATTAGTGGTTATACAGAATAAATGTACATGTGAATCAAAGTCCAGGAGGGAACAGGGTGTATTATAGTAATATCACAATAAGATATATAGATCTTGATGAATTATTCTTCATTTACTTCTGCATTGATGTATGTATGTGGTGCTAAATGGCTGTGTGCAGCATACAGGTTACTTGTTTGTGCATGAACAGGGTCAATCTAGCTGCTGACATGTGGAGGTATCACAGGATCCTTTATCGGGTCATGACCATTTGAGGACACAAGGCTGAGGTATTTCTTTCAAAAAGACGAGAGACACCAGAATTAGACACATCGAACCACGTGTGTTGACATGAAGGGACATACAGAGGACATGAATAGTTTTTAAGTCTCTGCGGCAGTGCCTTCAAGAAAAAAAAGTTTTGTAATTTAGTTGAACTTTAAACAGTGATTTTGATTGTGATTCATTAAAGCATGTGGATCATGTAAACAGCAACACAGTTGACTGTTACACTAATAATAATAAATGATAAGAGAGAAGCAAATTTGTAAATTCTGCTCTGCTTCGAGGCTACAAACACCTTCTAAAATGTATTTTTTATCCAGGCATATATTGAAAATACAAATACAAACATACAAGCAAATAAAAAACAGTTAAAGTACATTTATCATAATTAATGCTATTATTTTCCCCCCTGTTTCTTTGTTCTGTTTTGACGGGCCGAGCTTCACATGGTGGACTGACAGAGCCCAGACCAAAGGTGCCTACTCGGTGTGTTTGTTGCCTATTTACACTCACCAGCATCCGTGCATTGCTCACTGTCTCTTCCTCTTGTTTAACACCAGGACACCAACACACACCTGTGGATGTCTGAGACAACAAATTGAGAGATGACACGGGTCACAGATAACATCTGTGTGTGTGTGTGTGTGTGTGTGTGTGTGTGTGTGTGTGTTGCTGCAGGTGAATCAATGTGCATGTGCTTATTTGTCCGTGCAGCCACAAAGGTTCTAGTTTTAAGACATTTTACAGTATTTATGCTGTGAAACTGTGACCCCACTGCTCATGTGTTTAGACATGAGCTAAAAATAACTGTCAGTCAGTATTATCATTCTTATAAAGTAAAATACTGGTAGACAAAGAACAAAATACACACAATGTGAAAAAGTTATTGCAGTTTCCTTATACAAGGAATAAACAAATGTATCCAGGAGCAAACTAAATGGAGAAATGTCCATACTACTACTACTGCTGCTGCTGCTGCTGCTGCTGCTGCTGCTGTTAGTGATATTCTGTAAGTATTAATGAAATCAAGGTTGATGTAACTGTGTGTGCTGCCAAATCAGGCTACACATGTAGTTAAGTTTGAATTATGTGAAATATACTAAGATCCTTTCAGACCATCTCATTAAAGTAGAGACTGAAACTAATAACAGCTTTTTATTGTATTTCATTAATCATCAGGGGACCTGCGTGGAACATGCTTTGCAGAGCTTAAACACTTTACACGTGCAGATGTGCAACGCAGCAGCTCTCCCTCACACTCGGCAGTGGACGTGAACTAAGGTGAACAGCCAGGTAGACGAGACGGAGAGAGACACCTGCTCAAACATTCACTACCTGTCAAGCTGCTGGAATTGAGATGGATATGCCTTCAATGCTCGCAATAAACACAGTAATCAAGGCAGACATTTCACCAGCACTAAATGCCTAATACACCACGCGGGTCTTAAAATAACAATTAGCGTGGAAATAGAGGAGGGGTGATTATAAATTCCATTCAGGAAAGAGTCTTGGCTGTAAACTGGGAGGTGGCAGGGAGATGTCGGGGAGTCATGCAGCTATGAGATGGGGGGCAGCAGTTTTTGCAATCAGCGTTAAATAGAGCAGTTTTGTGCCTGTGTGATTGTCAAGTGGGCCATTACTCGTTGATAAGAGCACTTTTTCCTTATGTCGCTCTGATTGGGCTGAGCATGCTGCTCCCTCTCGCATGCTGTCCCAATGCAATCAGGCCCCTCTTTCACTGCACTGCCATTTTCACTGCTGTGATTTCCACCCAATCCCCCATTGGCCCCCAGCCAACACAACTCCCCCCCCCCCCCCCCCCTCCCAATCCCTCCTCCAGCTCCCCACCTCCCCCTTCAGATTCGATGAGTACCCATTTACAGCAAGGAGAAAAGGTCATGCCAAACTCGTTGTGTCAATTGTAAACCACCCCAATTCGGACTGATTTCAATGAAATAAATGAGTAGTTGCAGCCCCAAAGAAAGCAAAGGTCCATGTGGAAGTAGCAAATTAGAAGATTTTCTCAGAGGATTGCTGGAGGCCAAATGCTCAGCGCTTCTCCCACATTCCTTGTTCTTACTATATCTGAGTATCCTGGGTATCTTCTTTGAAACTTTCACAAAGTAAAAAAAAAACATCACTTCACCGTTACCTTGGACGTAGAAACATGCCAACTGTGCCAATTTTGCTTCATGTATGGAAGAAAAATTGATGATGCAATGAACCGCATGCAGCTTTATGTCTTTTAGGGGCTTTGCGGGTTAGTGAGAGTGAATCTGGTTGTACAGGTGTCTACTTAATATTATTATTGTCTGTCATGTTCATTGTTTAAGAACTTATGTAACTATGTCAACCCTTGTGTTTTGTTTACACTGGCTTTACCTCCTCTTTGTTTGGGGCCTCACAGAATCCATCCAATGCAAAATTAACCATTTTTTTCTTTCTTTTAAATATATCTTTTCTTTTTTTCTTTCCTTCTGACCGTTTTAAAAACCCAAAATGAAAACTATTACTACGAAGTGGTAACTCTTCATTTTGTCACAAACAGGACTTAACTGAACATTAGGGTTAAGATCAATTTCATTATTATATTAATTATCTCTCGAAGAAGACTTCCATAGTAAATAAAAGGTGAGTAAATTCTAATAGTAGAAAAACATGCTAATAAAATATATATAAATATAAAATAACTGTTGAAGCAGCTTTTGCTAAATGTATCATTAAATCTGTTGTTTCTTCGTTGCATAATTTTCCAGTAAACCCACTTTGCCATTATCTTGCATGCCACAGTAATCACTGACCTACTTCCTACCTCTCATACGATGGAGTATTTATAGATCCTACTGTATGTATACGCAGCATCCTCGCACATGGACAGACGTACATGAAGCAGCAGAACAGTAAAACAAGTTTGTAAGTATGCTGACAGATGAGACATTTTGTTTTTGTCTGGTCCACATCACGCAAAACATTTACGAAGTGAGCCATGCAATGTAGGAACTGCTACACACTCAGATTTACATCTTTCCCAACATCTGTAGTCATATCAGGTATTCTGCAGATGTTGCATTGGAGCGAGAGACCTTCATGTCTGAGAAAGGATTTGTGTTTTCATGATAAAGGGCTATTAATTGTTTTGATAATATACTTCACAGTAACACTGCCTTGCTGGCTCACCTTTGACCTCTCTATCTGAACTCGTCACTGAGGCCAAAATAAAGCAGCTTCTCAGGAGTTTTTTTGGTACTTTGAAGTGTTACATTGCTCAAAGAGTTCTGCAGTAACAAGGATTCAGGGGGGAGTGGGTGTCTCACGGGCTGCTTCAGTGAACTGTCTGCTCTGCAGCATGCAACGTTTGAGATGTGTTATCTGATAAAGAGCATTCATCTCCACCAGGTGGAACAGGACACATCTCGATGGAGGCACGCTAACTCCTTTATCCCTCTGCGATGGTGCGATAAGGACGCAGACTCATGCCGGTGCAGGTCGGGCTGTTATCCCGAGAGAACAGAAAATAGCCTTTTGCTGTGTGTGTGTGTGTGTGTGGCTGTTGTGATGGATGGGTGTGTGTGGCGGTGATGATGGGTGGGATTGCGTGAGCGACTGGGTTGAATGAGTCGGTGAAAAAAAAGGTAAAAAGAAACAAGTAAGCAACTGTGTGTTGTCTTTCAAATAACCCAAGGAGTTTGTTTGTGAGACTCCTCCTGTCCCTCTGATCCTTGTAAAGTGTCGTAACGTATAGTCAAAACGTGTGGTGGCCCCTGCCACTACAGTTCACATGATTTACATACAGACTTAAAGCAGGTGGGCTGCCTGATTTTCTGTTTTCAGCAACGCAGTGTGATGCAGCTGAAGATACAAAAACACTCAGAGGACCAAAGAGCAGTGGTGGAAAATACATTTAGTCAAGTAACCCTTGTATTTAGTTGACACTGGCTTTGCTGTCTTGTAATTTGGGTTCCTACAGACCACACTGCTGAATGTGTAAAAACAATAATAATATTGCAAAATCAACCAATATTTTTTCTTTCATTTTTTTCATGAAGCATCGAAGGTGATGAAACAGTGTTGAATACGTTTTTTGAGTTGTTAAACAGGGCTTACAGTACGCAGACAGAACATTAGGGTTAGGGCTTTATTAGTAAAAGGTTATACTTCTTGAGTATTTCTATTTTATGCTACAGTACTTTATGATTACACTAGGTTTCAGAGGGAATATAGTATATTGTATAGTTCGACTTATCTCCACTTTGATCAACTACAACATTTAATTTACTGTATATAACAATATAACTTGTTGGGGTCATTTCGTATAATTAGTGCTTTCAATTTTGAGATACCTCTGTGCTTTGAGTAAAATTTTAACATCTCACAAAATATTTTTACGTGGTGGTATTTCTGCTTTAGTAAAGGATGTGAATTCTCCTTCCACCACTGCTGAAGGGAGAAGAGATATCCTGCGAGCGCCAGCTGTAATGTTACCTTAACTTCTGTTGAAGGGACACTGATCGGATCAATCAACCTCTGACTGTGTGTGAGTGCAGCTTTTGTTTTGTCCTGTTTTGACGGGAGAAATGTTCTGCAGAAAAGAAGCTGAAAGAAAAGAACATTTACTCTCAGTTGTCAGGTTATCAGGTCCACGTTGCTCATACAACAAAAACTGAACATTATAACCTTCGCAAAGGAGAGATTTATTGATGATCTGTTGCATCAGTTTTATCTAGGTGTACCTAATAAATTGGCAACTGAGTGTCTATACTGCGTGATATAACTCATGATAAACCAACAGTGAATGTGAATATTGGCCATATTAGGATTCATGGTCTTAAATGAAGTTGGATCACCAACTGGGCTCCAGACCCAGAGGGCCTCCAAAAGCCCCCGATTGACCGCAAATCAGCTGGTTTCAGCAAGTTGATTCATTGTAATTTTTGGGGGGAAAATCTAGTTTATCATTTTACTTTATATTGTGCTCACATGATGCATATTCCTTTCATTAATCTTAAATCAAAATACCACAAAGTAAACACAAATCAAGTATTTATTCCAGTATAGGAGTACTGGTTTGGATTTAATTTAAAGGGACCTTGAAGGCGACACGCTATATTTATGTTGCACGGGTGTCAGTAAGGGCCCCAAAAGCAAATGTTTGCCTTTAGGATCCCCAACACAGTGTTTCCCAACCTGGGGGACTCATGTACTCTTACCCCAATGAGAGTCGCAAGATAAATCAGAAGATGATTTATAGGAGGAGGAAAGCAGGAATAAAATGTCTATTTTTAAGAATATACTATAATGTTTGCTTTTCTTTTCTTGTGAATTACGGAATAAACAAAATAAAAAACACTTCCCTAACAGATTATCAGGTTATGGTCTCAAACTGTAAACTTAAATTTTGATAACCTAAATATCAGGTACTTTCGGTTCAGCAAGAGCAAACTGGCAGACTTAAGTGGTGACAGCCTTCAACAAGCAGATCACATGTTGCTCAGAGACACATCAGTAGGCATCATGTTCCTGGAGTAATTGCCAGAGGTGGAAGAAGTATTAAGATCTTCTACTTCAGTTAAAGTAGCAATACCCTGTTATAAAAAGACTTAATTGCAAGTAAAAGTCCTGCATTCAAAATCTTATATAAATAAAAGTCCTGAAGTATTAGCAGCAACATGCACTTAGAATATCAAAATTAAAAGGCAGCATGGGGCCCTTTCAGAGTGTTATATTGTCATATATTTCATATTACTGGATCATTATGGCCATGTATTAGTATAACGTTTTTATTTGACATACTGTTGTGTAGTTTCATCTATAAAAATGCATCATATTTAATTATAATCACGTTTTGTATGTAAGTAACCAGCGACTGTAGCTGTCAGATAAATAGTGTAAAATAGAGTCAAAAGTACAACATTCCCCTCAGAAATGTAGTAAAGTGGAAATATAAAGTAGAGCAGATAATTAGAATACCCAAATAAAGTACAAGTAGCCTGCCTCAAAATCATTCTTACATACAGCACATGTGTAAATGTAGGCCTACTGCTTATTGCCCATTAAAACGCATCATGTTGCCCGCGTGTCTCTGTCATTTCAGGAGTTATGGTCAAATTGAAATGTCCATCAAAAAATGAATTTGAAAGTATTTATACGAATATAATAACAGTGACAGACGTTGTATTCTTTTTCTCAAAGCTTGCATAAAACCACACGCCGAGCTTTATTTCCAAAGGGAGGCGCGGCCAAACAGGACGGGCAAAATATGAATTATGATCCGCCCTCCAGAAACAGCTCAGGGGCAGACTGACTGACACACACGGGAATCCTGGAGGAGACGGAAAGAATAACAGCACTTTTGCTTTGAAACGGGGAAGCTCTCCACTGCGGGACACGGACATGCGCTGGAAAAGTGAAGTGAAGGTGGAGTGTTGCGTTGTCAGCGAGGACGACAACGGGTCCCTGTTGTCCAGCGATGAGGTGAGCTGGGACGGTTGAGGGCGGAACGTGTTTCCTAGCAGCAGGCGGAGGTGTGAGTCGGTGTATCGGAGATTAAATATTAGTCGAAATTGCTTCGCCCATTAAATCAAAGTGGGCTCAAGCCTGTCATTAAGGCCGGCCGTCCACACGCTGACAGCTCCGTATTTTCACAATTTGAAGAAATGTCGAAGAAAATTACGCCTCCGTGAATTCTGCAATTAAAACTCAAGTAGTTAATGAGACCTCTTCACCTTTTGGTTGCCCCGTTTAGACGTTTGTGGCGAACTTAGCCTTTTTTAATTGCTGTTATTAAAAAAATCAATCCCCTTTTCCCTCAGACCTCGCGCTGGCTTTTTGATTGACAGGTGAAATTGGCGTGTTTGGGGTTTAACCGCGGCACGCGCGCGTGGCAGCGAGCAGTTGGCGGATCCCGAATGCAGATCTGGAGAACATAATGCACATAGGATAAGTGTTAGCTCAAGTGTTGTCTGTTTTTGTAGGTAATGACCGGGTCCTTCTCTTTTAAATGTCATTTTGGTTAATCGCCGGCGTTGTCATGGTGAAAAGTGAAAGGCATGATATTTATGGGAAGGAGCAGGGGGCATTTATTAAGGCAGCTGCTGCAGTGTGACGGACCGACAGCCTCTGCCCGCCGCAGCCTCTCGTCATGTGTGAAGATTGCAAAGGAGACGAAGAGCTGCTGGGCAAATGCGTTGAGGACAGGAGGGACATCATGGTAGGAGTGAATTGTTGTAGCTACAACTTGATTTATTCTCCAAAAACAGGCCGGGAAGTAACCAGGGGACATTTTTTTTGACGGTGACAGAAGTTTGAAATATTTGTGACTGTGGCCAACAGAATGAGGACATTTTGGGGCAAATATCACGAATATTTCCTGCTCGATTTACTTATTTATTTCAAATCAGCGTCTAAAAAAGACATTCAATCTGGAGGCAGCTCTATTTCTTTTCGCTAATTAGGAGATTAGTGAGAACATTTCTTTCCAAAATCCCGATTTTGGATTTTAAATGACTACATTCACAAACTGAACACATTCAGCCATGTTTGAAGATATTGACACAGGTCGTTAAGTAACTTAGTGACTTAACTTACTTCTGCATACAAAATTCAGTTCTTTTTGCAGTGTGTCACGAGGTTGGAGAGAGCAACAGGTGATCCGAGTTCAGACATATCATGACCCGTGCTGTGCTGTAGGTGCGGGGAGGGTGCGTCCCGGTGCGTAATGCTCTAACCGCAGGTCTGGTCCCTTCAGGGCGCGCCGGTGGAGGTCTTGGATGAAGACGCGTCGTCGCTGCAGACGATGGCCTCTGCGCCGCTGTTAGGAAGAGCTGTGTGCGCGAACTGCAACGAGGAAATCGTGGATAAATATTTATTAAAGGTAAAGGACTGTCTTTCATTTAACTTTGGATTATTAAGGCTCACGCTGGTGTTCATGCGTGTATAACAGGCCTGCCTTCCAACTGATTGGCTTCAGCTAATTCCCCCCCGTCTCTGCTTTAGGTTAACGACTTGTGCTGGCATGTGCGCTGTCTGTCCTGCAGCGTGTGCCAGACTTCACTTGGCAGCCACACGAGCTGCTACATCAAAGAAAAAGAGGTTTTCTGTAAACTGGATTACTTTCGGTACGTGCATCGATTTTTATATGTGCATGGTCAAACGACAATGAAGCTACCGAAACGAAATTGTTGAAGAAAAAAATAAACCAAACCAAAATATGACGCGCTTAATAATTAAATATTGTAGAACAACTGCAAATTGACGAATAATAATGACAATAATAACAACAACAGGATAATAATAATAATTATAATAAAAACGTTCTCCCTGCTTTGGCAGGACATTTACTCTATTTAAATTAAAATTATTTACATTCAGATAATTGCCAATAAACGCATCATTCCAAACATAAAATTACTTGCCGGATTTAAAATCACCATCATCACATGTAAAAGATAGATAGATAGATAGATAGATAGATAGATAGATAGATAGATAGATAGTATTGGATCATTGGGTGACATACTGTGTGACTTCTATCACGAGGGGGAGACTAAAGACTAAAGCAGTGAGTCACTGTAATTATAGCTCTTTATAATTTAATTCAGGGCCTATCTACATTCTCGCAGTTTTCCTGCAGTGGTCTTAAATCCTAGAATAATGGCCTAAAAAAATATATTGAGATAACAGATTGGCATCAGCCTTTAAAATGCCGATGAGACACGAGTCTTCAGTGTTGAAGGTGCAGCTGCGTGGGTGTCTAATGTGCTCACCGTGACCTTCACCTGCAGAAGATACGGCACCTGGTGCGCGTGCTGCGGCCGGAACATCCACTCCACAGACTGGGTCCGCCGGGCGAAGGGCAACGTGTACCACCTGGCCTGCTTCGCCTGCTTCTCCTGCAAGAGGCAGCTGTCCACCGGGGAGGAGTTCGCTCTGGTGGAGGAGAAGGTGCTCTGCAGGGTCCACTACGACTGCATGCTGGACAACCTCAAGCGGGCCGTGGAGAAAGGTGAGCCGCTGCAGGGACCCGGTCCTCACTGCAAAATGCCGGGAGTATTGTTTTTGCCCTCAGCCCGTGTAGCACTTCCCAGAGACTGTGACAGACTTTCCTACAGAGTTGTTACATTTCCAAATAAAAAGACGCAATATATCCCTTATTGAAATAAAAAATCAAATATTTATCCAATATCGCAAATATTTATCACAAAATCAGTCATTGCTTTCTTGTCTTCCTTTTTATTTATAATTTATAAAAGATAGATAGATACATAACTAGGTAAATAATAACAGATCACTATATGGAAATTAAAGGCCTAAATTGAACTTGCAGAGGTTTGTATAACATTATATCATGTCCTGAGAATTGTAACTTATTTGAAATTAAAGTGAAAAATGGCTTGGTTTAAATATGGTTATTGCATGCTGCTCTCTTTATTTAATAGGAATAAAATCGTGTATGTCTAAGTAATACAGGTTTCTAATTCTGTGCTAAATATTTAAATGCTTTAACATGAGAATCTGCTCTTGTTGCAGGGAACAGTGTTAACATGGAGGGGGCTGTGCCCACTGAGCAGGAGATTAACCAGCCAAAACCCTCCAAGAGAGCACGGACCAGCTTCACTGCGGACCAGCTGCAGGTTAACCTCCACCATCACTCGGACAGACAGACAGATAAACAGATAAACAGATAAACATAATAGAATTCTTAAGTTTAAAAAAACAACAACAACAACTTTCGCCTCATACTTTAAAATGTTATTATAATTACAGATTTGTGTAATAAAGATTTAGTTCAGTCAAGTGAGGTCAGAATTCACCCTCCTACTGAGGCATGTTGCAACTCTCAGACAGCAGAAGCCCACATCTTTTCTTAATTTGGTCAGGCAGAAAAAGGGGAAAGAGGGATACACCCCTTATGATTTCAAATACTGACAACATGTGTAGAGTAGGCTGCTTGTTAAATGGTTATGTAGTTACAATATGCTGGTGTAGAAAAAAATCAGCAAAAATGAGCAAACTAACCTGATTTCCGTGTCTCCAGTGGCACTTACGGCCCTGATAGATTAGTTATTGTTTTAAAGAAACTTAATGAAAACACACGATACAAAGTCAAACTAAAATTAGGTGTTGATTTTAACAAACTATCAGTATATAATTTATTTTAATAAAGCAGATATGATGCAGGTAGAATGCCAAAAACACGAACGCTGTTGCTTTTAAATTATACTTTTGTACTGTTTTGCCTATTTTATTAATAATAATAATAATAATAATAATAATAATAATGGGTATTATAATTTAAACTTGTGAACTATCCAGTTAAAGCAATAATATATGAACAGCATTGAGGCCATGTAGTAATTTATCACATTTAATTTAATTAATTTATTCCTATTCGATAATCTTTATTGCAAACACATGATTTGTTCACAGCAGTGCTTTTGATACAGACAAAACAAACGCAGTTAGGGATGCATTTCCTCACACGAGGGCAAAGCAAACATGTCTGTTATTGAATTGACTTTCTTTTACGTGGAACATGCAGGTGATGCAGGCCCAGTTCGCTCAGGACAACAATCCAGATGCTCAAACACTGCAGAAACTGGCGGAGCAGACGGGCCTCAGTCGCAGAGTCATACAGGTCAGTGGAGCGAAAATGGATGATGGAATATACAATATGATCAAGCAAGAGTTCAAACTTAATGAGGTATATTTGCATAATACACAGCTGCTGGTAACACAACCAAAGGGCAAACAGCAATTCTGCTATTAAATTATTTCTATTTGCTTTCAAATAATATGTGTTCATGTATAAAATTCAAATAAATTGCACACTGAATAACAAATAAATGCTACAAGCCTATAGAACTGATGCATTATTGTAATGTTTTAATGGTGTAGTTGATCATTTTTGCTGCATACTTGAATCATAACAGTGCATTATATTTTATAAGATGATCATACGTTTCTAATTGTGTATAAAATATTAATCGACAAAGTATCCAGTAACTGTTGCTGACAAGTAACTGGAATGAAGTACAAGGTAGCGGACTCGAAGTAATGTCGCATAAAATGAAAATACTCAAGTAGAAATACCTCATTATGCTTGATTACAGTAATTGAGTCAATGTACTCAGTTACTTTCCACTACTGGCAAAAGGTGCATATGATGATGATGATGATGATGATGATGATGATGATGTGAGAACCAGAACAAATATTATTTTTATTCTGACATTTACGGAGAAGCATTTTCATATACACTTTCGAAACCAACAAACTCATGTGTCTTCTATCAAAGACAGGATTTAAAGATGTGTTCAACGTGTTTCAGCATAACTAATGACAAACTATGCTACAAGTTATTTAGCTGTTTCCAGACATTCATTTAAATTGATGGTTGTGAGTACCATAGTTTGATAGTGACACTTTTTTCTCTCTCTGGTAGGGATGTACGCCAAATTCAAGTTTGGGATTCTCAAAGGGAATAAATGTGCCACTGAATTAACACAGCATCAGCATCATAAGTGTATCTGTATAATTAGAAGGAAAAAAAAATAAAAATACAAGACCTCGACTGTAGTTTTACTCACCAGGGGCAAAACAAGGCTCCTCTCCTCTCATTCCATGAGATTTTTTGGCAGAGAAATAAAGACTTGCAGCCCTACAAAAGGTGTTTGTCCTGTTAACTCAGGTCTGGTTCCAGAACTGCCGAGCACGCCACAAGAAGCACGTGAGCCCCAACCACACCTCCAGCACCCCCATGACCTCACTGCAGCCCAGCCGCATGTCCCAGCCCACCCCGACCCCCGAGGAGCTGCAGTACACGGCGTACGGAGGCCCGGAGGGATCAATGCTCTCTGCGCTACACTCCTTCATAGACAGTGAGCGCCGGCCTTTTCATTATGT
Organism: Enoplosus armatus; assembly: GCF_043641665.1. NCBI lineage: Eukaryota > Metazoa > Chordata > Actinopteri > Centrarchiformes > Enoplosidae > Enoplosus > Enoplosus armatus. The sequence continues at coordinate 12,053,393 of NC_092186.1, forward strand.
CTTCTGTTAAGACTGTTTAGAAAATTGAATGTACTATAAAAAAACATTTATATTAAATACATTTTAAATATTTAACTAACTATTTTAACATTTGAAGCAAAAATAAGTCACCATTTGGTTTATTTAAACTGATATATCAACCAAATAATTTTTAATAAACCTTTGTCTCAGAAAGGTTCCAGGAAGAAGAAGTGAGTGGTATAAATGTAGTCAAAAAAAAAAGTTTACAAAAAGTTTATTTGCTGATGATTTGATGTTATATTTAAGTAAAATTTAAAGTCTCTTCCAGAGGTAAAAGGGATTTTTAAAACCAGTATCAGGCTATAAGATGAACATCCAAAAAAGGTTTTAGGTTTTCAAAGAAAAAAAGATGAGATATTTAGGTTGCTACATAAATATAGAACTTTTTATCTTTGTTTAATGAACTTAAAAATAGCATTAATAAATAGTCAGACTTGACCATCGACTTAATTGAAAGGATACATATTTAAAATGGTTATCCACATACGCTCTCTTTCCTTAGTCCATTAGGTCACAGTTGCCATCACCGCTTATGAAATGTAACCAGCTCTTCTGTTTTACTACTAAACAGTGTAGCTGCTTCTAGAAAGCAGTTTAGAGGGGGAAATATTAAATCTTTTAAATTTCTTGTTTACGATCAGGATTTTTATATTGCTGTGAATAATCTATGACAATATTTGTCAAGCGAAGACAAAAGAAGCTTAAAGATACTAGAGCTTTTACCAAAAAAAAGATTTTTATATATTTTAATATAATTTATGGAAACTGCAATGACTCTGGTGCTGTGTGTGTGTGTCCGCAGTACACTCCCCTCCATCCATGTTTCAACCGCTGCTGCCCGCCCACGCCATGACATCCCTGCCTGTGTCTCACGCCTGAGCTGCTCACACACACACACACACACACACACACACACACACACACACACACAGAGCAGCCTCAGACTTCACCAGCGATGGTCCGTAATTAGCAGCCGCAGCATTCAGATCTCCATGGTAAATATAATTTCATATTAAGTGAACCATAACACCTTTCCTTTTCTTGAACTGCCAGTAATTCATTACATGTAGATATTCTTTGAAAAACACTTAATTCACTGTTGAGCATTTTATGGATGACTATAATTTGCGGTCCTAAACGTACTGTATGATGTGAAAATGGGAAGGTCTCAGTGTACCTCATAGGATTGTGACATATGACATTATAGATTTATATTTGTTTGTGTAGTTGGTGACACTGTTTGACTGTGCTAAGTGAAAGCCACCCGACCCAAAATGTCAACTCATTATGAAGGTGAACTTGAAATTGTTTGTATAGCAGTGTTTGAATATTGCAATTTAATTTATTTATTGTACGTGAAGTCTGTTTTGCAAATAAATGTCTACTTTCACAAACCCGGGAGATGAATGAATGAAAAGAGATGTTTTACACATCAGGTCAGATCCAGTGACAGCAGATGTGGTGCAGTTTAGACCTCAGTGTGCATGTTTAGGAAGAAAGTTAGTGCATAGTAGGAAAACTATTTATTGATAAAAATGGAGGTAACACATACACACAGGCAATATATTCTGTTAAAACACATAAGACCTTTACCGTATAAATAAATATATGACAGAGCGATTTATACTGTCAGCACAAATGTGCCACAATAAATAAAACAGGTTGGAGTATCGACAGGTTGGAGCAGTGCATCTTCAGAGTTTGACTTTTAAGAGTTTGCGGTAAGAAACCTGACGCACATTCTAACCGAGAGAGAAGTGTTACTTGTGTCTACTTGTTGACTGTGGTTGACCAAAAGAATCTAATTTCCAGACACGAGAGGAGAGGGGGAGGCATATAAAAACACAGTTTTTACTTCACTTATCAGATCACTCACCCCCATGGGAATGAAACTAAACCTGAGCTGCATGCACATAAAGATACAAAATACAACTGGGAGTATAGTAGTTACTCAGTATCAAAAAAAAAGGGAGTACATGTGCAATATGGCACACTGAGCACAACATGCATCATTTCTCTCCTTTCAGATGCACAAGCAGAGTTGTTTTGCATGTATTGAATGGTTACGTTGTGCGTGTCCCAGCATGTTCAGCTCAAACGGGGGCAGAAGGTGTGTGAGTCTGGCAGTGCTGTCCCTCTGAGGCACCATGAGGGCAGGTTCCCAGGTTTGACAAAGACTCACAAGCATGAGTCACATCTCAAAGATCAAAAAACGTGAGCATCATTCCTCATGAAGCATGAGGAAAAAGAAGACCTCACCACAAGTTAGATGTCTGTACAATACAAGGACACAGTGTGTGAAACTGCCAACAGCTGTGCCACTTGTTTATTTTACTCCTCATTACCTCCTGGATTCTGGCTCCAAGACAAAAATTATGAACTTCAGCTGCACCTCAAAAGATTTCATCAACTACACAACTGCATCTTCCACATTACTGGCTCACTGGTACTACAAACCATCACGCCAGCTGACCTTGACATCAGCTGTTTTGTCTGACGCCAGAGATGTGCTTATACCAATGCAACACATATGGTAAGTATTTCAAAACAAATCATAAAATCAATCTGACTAATAAAAAAAAGATCTATTTGACTAATACCTTAATAACTCAATGATACAATGTGGGACCAGCCCAACTTTGGATCAACAGGAGGACTTGAAGTGACAAAAAGATTTAACATCGTTTCAAACGAGGTTCATAACTGCAATAAGAAATGTTGGTCTCTCTCAGAATTAAGTTGATACTTCATCCTTCACAGAGTAAAATGGTAGAAATTGAAAAATAGTTATACAAACTTAAGCTCCAATAGCTTAGAGAAACTTCTCTGCTCTGATATGTTTCATTTACGATGTGAAAATGTACTGGTATTGGAGTACACGGTAACTGATATCCTTTCAAGCTGAGCACAGCCACCGTTCTCTGTAAAAGAAGATGTTTTTTTTACAGCCACCTTTAAAACCAACAGGAGGTGCCTCTTTAATAATATGATACATTTTGGGGGAGTGTTACTTCGAGAGCAGCCAATCACCACATTACACACATTGTAATGATTATAATCAAATCCATCCTCTGAGCCACACACGTGTCCATATCAGCAGCAGGTTAAACATGAAAAATAAGCAGCACCATTTGTAACAGTCTGTGGTTTTTACCGGTTGGACACAGGTTGCTGCTGAGAATAAACCTGTGACTTTATGGTTATGTGACGTGCTTCTAAACCACCAAACTCAGAGCAAACGCTCTACTTCACCTTTCATTCCTACCCTTAACATTTGGAAAAGACAAGAACCTCCACCACTGGCCGCTGACTATCCCTTGAATCCCTTAAACATTTCTGAAAGGCATCTGTAAATGTAAGCTATGTAGCTGCAAGATGCAATTAAATACTCAATGTGGCAATTCTACGAAAAAGGCACTGAAAGAGTGAAGCACTTTGAACTGCTAAGCCATTATGTCCTTGACAGTTAAATATGAAAACAGACACTAAGTGGTGAATATGTTTCTCAATGTGAGACAATTTGAGGTCAAAAACTGTGGTAACACAATACACAGATGAACGAACATTCGACCATTTCATGGAAAAACGAGTTCAACAGCAGAGCATTTACACCTCAGCAACAGTACATGAAGGACGGCTGGCAATGACTGGCACCACCAAGTGGTTAAAACCGGCAACTACAAGAGATTAAGAACAAAAACTGCTGATGTTTGCCACAATCTCAATAAAGAAATCAGTTGTTTCAATAGAAACTTACTGTTTAGTATGACTGTGGCTGTAAAACATATACAAAAAACATATTATATAACTATATCATTTAAAAAATATTTACAAGGACTTGATGTGACACCATCCAATACAAAGACTATTTTTTTTTTAAAAACAAACTGACTTCTGGAGCTATAAATACCAAAGAACTATCCCTAACCCTAACCCTAACCCATATATTATGAGTGTGCAGGTGAATCTAACTATTAGAGTTGATTATCTACAGTTTGTCCATTATAGTGTACAGTTGCAACATGAGTACACTTAGATTATATTTGACAAAATGCTTATTGCCACAGGGGCTTGTACCATGCTTTGGTAAATAACCTTCAGTCTTTCTCCTTCCTCCATCTCTCCTCTTCCCTCTATTTCCTGCTCGCCGTCTTGACATTCTTCTTGTTGAGGATGCGCCGCAAGGTTTTGTTCATGTAGAAGGGCCGGTCAGGAGAGCCGTCGTTCACCTCCAGATCCCACACTAGGAGGCAGCAGTGGCAACGTGTTAAACATCAAAGTTAAACCTGGATATTTCTGATCATCTTGATTTAAATTGAAAACCAGAAGCAAGGTACTTTGAAAATGCACTGGACAATACTTGAACCATTTATGTTTATTCAAAAAAAAAATGATTCACATTTTCATTGGATTTCATTGATAAAAAAAACTCTCCTATACAAAAAGAACACCGAATAACCTCCAGACAGATGCGTGTATTATACTTAGTATTAAAACAGCACTACATCTGAACCATCCAATAAAAAAATTACCAAAAATGGCTTTGACATCCTTTTATAAACTGTATCGCAAAAAGGTTCCTGGTGTTAGGTCTAAAACCACAGAGTAAGAGGAACATTTTTTTTTTCACAACTAGGCACATAAACTAGTGGCTGCATTCAGAAGTTTCCTGAAAACTGTCAGGTTCTGTTAAAATTTTAAGCAAAAACCATAAAATGTCTTTTGAAGTCTTGACCTCCCACAGAGCCTCTGTCTGGTTTTACAGTACATCTATGACCGTAATGGAAACTTTGAAATGATTGTGACCTTTTTTTTTTTTAATGATGTAAAATAAGAGAAACCTGTTTTTCTAAGTGCAGAATTACACACCATTTTTGGATCTGTGTGTTTGTGTTAGTATAAATACGGTGGATCAAAGCAACCTATAAAACCAATGGTAAACATCAACAGCCAGCAAAATAATCATGCTAGACAGAAGAAATAAATCACATGGTTCTTTTCCCACATGTGAAAGTGCATACACTTTTACACAAGAAGACCAAAGTGCGACAAGAGGGTGCCCCATTAAGTCCACCACTTTTTCATGGCGATGCCTCATGCCATAGTCCGTCAGTGGCATCTGTACATTTTAAGGTCCTCACGTTTGTTTTGGGTAAAAACGCTCGTATCATATTCATCTCAGCCTGTGCGTCCGTCTGTCCGGTGAGTTGACAAGTAACCCTCTCAGTAAGGCAGAGGTCAGCAGAGAATACAGAGAAGGAAAAAGAAAAAAGAACATAAGCGTTGCAGAAAAAAAGGCAAGTATCTGAGTTGGCTCAAGAGAGGAAGTAAACAGAGGTCTTTTTCTAGTCCCCAATGCCTTTTTCTGTGAGGAACTGAAGTATAAGCATGTCCTTTCATGTCCAAGGCCGTCCCTGACCAGGCTGGGATGCATCCATTTATGATGTTTAGCCCTACGGTACTCGCTCTCAAAAACGTCCAGACCCCCACACATACACTAGATATGGAGAAGTGAGTGAGAGAGTTCAGTAAAACGGCTGCGCGTTGCTCAGGAGGCAGTGCATAATTTGGCACCCTCCTCTCCTTTGCGCAGGATCTTGTGCAGGCCGGGAGACATGTAGTAGGGTCTGGAGGAAGAACCATCGTTCCTTTCCAGGTCTTCGCCTGAGACCAGGTCCCAGCAGGGGAGAGAGGAAGCAGGAAGAGCAGGCAGCGCACAGTGAGTGACAGCCAGAAAGAGAAAGGAAAGCAAAGACTTAGTGGAGATAAATGATCAAAAAGGTCAAGCAGGAATTAAAGGGAGCTGAATGAGCAGGAATCAGTTTCAGTTATCATTTAGAGCCAGTTTTAAAAGAGGGAAAGAGTTACATTCACCTGCTGACAGCCTACTTGGCATTTAACCATCATAGCAGTACTTATGCTCACACTGTGTCATGTAAAGTACTGAAACAAGCAGCATACTTACAAAAGCACAGGAACAATGTGTCCACACACATGGCATAGACGTTAAAAAAGCCATGTGCGATCATGTAGGATCCAAATATCACCGTCTGAAAGAATCAACAGGTCGCAGTCAGCATTTATTCCAACAAACATCCAGAATAATATGAGCCACTGAGTCGTAAATCCTTCAACAAAACTAATTAGCTTGTGCGACACTGTAATCTGATCTGAATAATATGATGCTGTTAAATGCAGTTCAACAAGCTTTCCACAGCTAAGAAAAAAAAAAATGAAACCCAGTGTGCACTTCGAGCATTGATCACACTTTCTACCAGCAAGGGTGTGTTCTCTCTGCTCTGGAGACAGGTGAGGTGTTAGAGATGGTGTTGTGGAGGATGAGGAAATAAATCAGATCTCACCGCCTGGTCCAGCCTGCAGAGAAGCAAACTGACTACATTCTAAATGAGTTCTGACTGATTACATTTCATCAGTGCCCTCCTTTGCAAAAAATGTAAAATGTGAGAAATGTAAAGGCATAAGGTAAGCTATATAAATAGTATCTTCTGTGAAAAAAGAAGTGAAGTGAATTTTTATTTGAACATATTTGCCAAACTAATGCTCCAGCTGCATTTTAATCTTTCTCCACAGTTATTTTAACAAAACGCAATTACAGGAGGACTCTACTTAAAGGTACTGACTGAGCCAGAGACATAAACTGGAGAAGAAGAATCCTGTGATTTTCCACTACACCAGCAGGAAAGGTTTTGAATTAAACAAAGCTTTTGTGTGCACAGTGGATAGTCCAAGTCAGAATGCAAACATACCTCAACCTCCTGAGTCAGTCTCAATTGCTGGTACAATTGCTCATTAAATAGACCACATTTTAATTCCTTACCAGAAGGGGGACCCAGTAGTAATTTAGGGATGGCACCTCCTCCTGAATGACTGGTATTTTACGTGTGAAGAAAAAAAACGCAAGAACACCTGAAACACATAACAAAAAGTGACTAAATAAGAAGCAGAACAATAAAAAAAAAAAAATACATGGGTAACATCACTGGAGGCAAATCACAATGACAACTATGACCATAGCAGCAGAATGTTGTCTGGAACATTCAAACACAATACAACTGTATACATTAAAACATGTTGAAAAGTACCGTCTGAAAGTAAATGGATTCCCTAAAAATGTTACTATATCATATTTTAGCATTTCAGTGAGAAATATTGGTTAGTAATTGGTTGAAAGGGGAATTAAGGGCTTACGAACATGCATACTTTTTCTGTTACACTCAGATCAATGAATCTTACATTAGTGACAAATAGCACAATATTTTTTGTACAGGGATTCATAACTACTCGGGTTCTTTTGGATTTATGTTTAAATGAAGATCGAATTGGATTTAAGGCCTCCTAAAATTGAATGTAAGAGATTTAGTTCTTTTCAAAAGGCAGACAACCTGTGCAACAGTAAATTTCACGGTGCATGGCGAAAAATAACTGGGGAGAGAGACGATTTATCATCCTCTTAATATTCAGGAGGATATCTCATCCCGTCTCTTCTGCAATTTTCCATCTATGCCGCTGTTTATGTCACTTCAGAGGCTGCAGGTGATATGAAACTCACCGACACTTCCTGAAATAAGCAGTTTTCCCAAGAAGAGCAGAAAGTCTGTCACCTTGTCCAGGACAGCCACCCTACAGAGGATGCAGAGAACAGCCAGAGAGGAGAAGCACAGACACCAGAGAAAGGAGAAGGCAATGTGACACACCGAGACACAGACTCAACAGAGATGAAAGTGCACACATCATTAAATACATGATGGTGAGTCGGCTAATAAGGAAATATGTGCAACTGCTTGAAACACTAATTTCTTGATTATTTCATTGACTTGCTTATAGAATGTACATTTATGGTATGCTAAGCAGCATTGACTGCGTGTCTCAGCAGCAAGTAATCTATACTCTGAACCTTCTTAGATGTGTGGATCTGACACATATATAAGAAAGTTCTTACCGAATAACATTCCTCATCAAGAGGAAGAAAGCATCCTTGGAGGAGGTGCAGAAGTTCTTCCCATATATTGCTATCTGTTGGTGAGAAAGGAGTAGACAGTGCTTAGTAGAGGGTAATTAAGCATTGAGGTACAACCCGGCCAACTAACAGCTGAACTGCTGACAGATACAATAAATCAGTCCAAACTATTGCCAAAGCAGATGTTTCTTCACTCACCATAATGTATGCATTTCTGTTTATAAACTTGATGAAATGTTCCAGGCACCAGAAGCAGCATTTGAGGCAGCAAAGCAGGAATCGAGCGCATGCATTTTGAGAACCTGGGAAAACATCATCAGTCGTCAACATCCCATTTGAAATAATCATTAAATTGTGTAAGAGTGGGAAGAATATTGTCTTTTTAGTTTGTTACAGCGTACCTTTCAGCTTGTGATCCAGGTACTCGAGAACAATTCGGACCATCTGCACCACAGCGAGGATCAGAGAACCAAAGGCAAGAGAACCTGTGTGGTAACTTTGAGACGAGACACCAAATGGAATAATAGACATTTGAACATTTGTGGAAGAAACTTAGTAGATTCAATAGATGCCTGTATTTCTATTCTGTTACATATGAGACAAGAAGGCAAGTCAACACTCAGCTCTATTCTGTGAAACATAACATCTCTGTCCATGCAGCTCCCTACCGTATGGCTCTGCTAAATGAGGAGTAGAGGGGGCAGGCAGGGATGTCGTTTGGCTTCTTCAGAGCCCAATAGTAGGACGCGAAGGCCCCGGCCAGGGTGCACTGGCCCAGCGCGATGGTAAAATTGACCAGCCAGAGGAACACAAACAGGTTGCACAGATGGAGGACTAAGATATAGCGGTGGTACACGCTCTCCCCACCGTAGAAGGCAAACATGCATTGTGACCCGGGGCACACTTTGGTGATATTGGTCTGACTGAAGGTCTGAAAGAAAGCAACAGATTCAGAGTAATGTGACGTAATATTTGCTTAAATATCTCTGTTACACATAATTCAAACAAGGCAAACTGCTCAATCACAGAAAAAACACCATTGTCAGTTCCCCCCCCCCCCCCCCCCCCCCCCCCCACACACACATTACCTCACACAAACTGGGGGGGGGGGTGCTGATTAATAACATCTGTCAAATAAGTGTTCATAGCTGTCAGCCACAAATGTGAACTCTATTTACAATAGAGCATTAGTTACATTGATCCTAATGGTCCTCACTCAGAAGAAGAGGCTATTACATTCGCTTAGATTGATTACAGTCGGGAGTGTAATGAAAGAAATGTGCAAGAAATATTTCACAGAACAAGACACTTCTTGAAATTACACAGTTATAAAAACAAAAGAATCTGTAATACCAACATTATTCTGAAAACAAAACACAACAAAATAAACACACATTTCACACAGATGCAGGATTTCTCCAGTAAATGCACTTTTGTGTAAGAGAGTGGGGCACTAACCTTTGGACTGCATGTGAGGTTGGCATATATGCATTTATCGTCAGTAGGTGTGACCTTGTAGACTGCATTACCAGAGGATGCTAAGAAGCTGAGGGCAAACTAGTCAAGGGCAACACAAATCCTCCACACAACAACCACTGATAAAATATAGTCAGTTTTGTTTTAATACTTTAGTTACATATGTAACTAAAGCATTAAAATCATTCATCCAGGCATTACAATGCTCGGTCTATGACATGAGGCACAAGAACACCAGCTTGTTTCCATTTGGCTCTTGCTTTTAAAAACATAAGACACCAAGTGAAAGAAGCACTATCCATTTTCTACATTAGCTACAGCAGTGCATGTGATATGATATGAACTACCACAGGCCACATGAAAGTAGCAGAATAATCTTCTACTTCTCTGGATAAAACAGTTCATCAACGCACCAGCAGTTAGAAGGATACACTGCTGTAACGGCCCAGTAAGCGATGCAGATGGCCAGAAGGAAAAAGGTGATGATAGGGTAGAAGAGAGTGGACATGATGTAGCTGATGGCCCTAGAAACAAGAGAGATCAAACATCTTTTTGAATTGTGTGTTGAAATGAAAAAGAGAGTCAAACACACCATTTAACTTTTAAGGATCCAACAGAGCTTTCATCCATACTTACTTGCTTCCCTCCTTCAGTAATGCAATAGCGATGCGCAGCCTCATCCTCAGAAATATCAGCATGATCACAATGACGGCCTCGATCACAGAAAGTGAGATCACTGCAAAACAAAGGATATGTGTCAATTATTAGTCGATGCACATACAACAAATATGTTTTAATGTGTCACTTCAGCATCTAAGTGTGAAGTAAAGGCACAGTAGTGGAGGACAACGTACTGAAGATGAGCCACGTTTGGCTGAGCTGAAGGTAAATGCTGAAGTCTGTGTGGAAGCCTATATCAGAGATGGTGACGTTGGCGCCTGGCTTCCCGCTCAGAGTACTGTACTCCCAGTAGCAGTGCCAGATACCTGAGAGACACACAGAGAAAGAATGAAAGCCAGGAAAGGATGCAACAAGGGAAGACAAATCTAAATCTGCTACAGTTTGCCATGACAACAGAGCTGCTCGCAGCAAGATAGGTGAGAAGGTCAAACGTAAAATGTGGGCAACATCTCCGACATGTGTGGGAAGTACACAGTAGCCACTGGCAATGTGGGCAACTGTCTATGGTGCATACTCACCGTAGCCGACCACAGTGATGACGCCGAAGATAATGAGCCACAGGAGCACACCAGCGGTGTAGCGCAGCAGCAGGATGAAGAGCAGACTGACCACCATGGTTATCACCAGACCACTGCAGCAACACAAACACATACATACTGGGAACTGACCTGTACTTGTGAAGAAAATAATTTAACCTATAATAATTAATTTAGTAAGACGTTCTGTAAATAGGAACTTATCCAGTGTTATTTGAATTGCCTACTGTTGTAAATTCTACCACTTTGGGGCTTCAAGCAGTTAGGACAGTAGGCACCATATCCCATAAAAAGTGAAAACATAAAATCACCAAAAGTCAAAGCCTTTCTTACATGAGGATCCAGTCCCAGGAATTTGCATAATCCTCAAAGATCTTCATGCCAACTTCTTTGGCATTCAGCAGACTGGCGATACCTCTGCGACGGAGATGGGAAGAAGTGGGAAAGAGAAGAGGTGACAAAAAAGGGATTTAATGAGGACACAGAGAGGGGAGTAGTTTACTTACTAGGGCTTCTCAAAAACATTTTGACACGTTATTTATCTTTAATGCTCTCACTGTGAAACAGAGATGAATACAGTATAAAAATGCTTTTGAAATTCTCAGCTTTAAGACTTACTTATCAAGTTATGATGGTCTGTAAAAAAATAAGTTTCATATCAAAAGCCACAAAACAGCATTAGTGCTACTGAAGCGCTATTGAGCAATAGTTCCTTCAGTATGGTATAGTAGTAAATGGTATAGCAGCATGTTACTGAATGTGATACAGAGGAGCATGTATGGATGTGTCAGATCAAGAACCCATCTACTTCTGTTCACAGTAAAGGTATGTGTTTGATAACCAATGAAAACAAATAAGTGCTTCAAATACTCAACATAACAAGACCTAATTTAAATTGTATTGTTTTTTAAAATCTGTTCTACTTGTCACTTGAATTCATATTTATTATGTGTTAACTGTACTCAAAATGATCTAAAAATCGTAACTTAACCTGTCCCTGGTGCTGGACAAAGACACACCTTCAACCAGACAAACGAGTCAGCAGAAAAAACAAACATAGTTCTTGTCTAATTCTAATCAGTGTATCTAAAGAAATCTAGTAACAGAAATCAGAAACATACTTTCTCCACATCACAAACGCTAAACTTGGAATCTCTAAATGGCATGAATTCAATATCAATGTGAAGTCCCATTACATGGCACAGGATAGCTAAAGTTCAGCTTCTCACTTCAGTAAAAAGCTTAACTTGCTTTAACACCATTAGAAGGGAAAATAAAGACCAATGCAAAGTTTGACAGCAGACGCACTGCCCTATGACTCGGATACATCTCTAAAGTACAGACAGAGAAGGGAAAGAGGACAAGCTAACATTGCTGTGGGACAAATGCAGCAATGAAAGCAGTTCTGAAAACAACCTCATGATGAAGAGCTCTAATTCAGCTCCCTAAAGGCCACTGAAGCCCTGTCCATAGACCAGAGTCTGGATCATATCCAGCACTGTTATGCAAACTAGACACAAAATTCAGATCTAGATCAAGAGAGCAAACCTAATGACCACCAGGGGGCACCACATCACCCTCTATTTTATGCCACACACACATACACACACACACACACACACACACACACACACACACACACACACACACACACACACACACACACACACACACACACACACACACACACACACAAACTAGTAGATGACTTGATGTTTTGAGGTTGATATATGCCACAAACAATTGCATTAATCTGTCCTAATTCCTGACCACTGTTGCAGGTGGAGGGATGCAGGAACAGATTCTTGTGGGAGGGTTAGTCTACACAAAGCTACTGGCTACAGCGGAGGCAAAGTTAAAAAGCTGAAATAAATCATTTTTGAGACCTTTCCATTCCTTGCTGCATGGCGGTTACTTGGCTATAAAAAGAAAAGCATCAAAGCATATTATATTTCCAGGTAGTTCAAACAAAAGTTCATCACAGCAAACACAGAATCATGTATGTTCATAATATCAGCTCGCTGGTTTAAATACATGATTTCTCTGCTTGTCCAGAGTTTGCTATCTCAGCCCTTTAACACGTTGATAGCGTAGATCTACAAAGCAGCTGTTGTAAGCTTGTAGGTACCCTTGAAGTTCTACTCTTGAACTTGGGGGAAAGCTGCATTTTCATGCAATAAACATGCAAAAGACTTTGAATGTGGTGGGACACATTCCTGGGCATTAGGACATGCCCACTTGTCCTACCCTGTAATATCTGTCCAGAACTCTCTGGGTTCAAAGTTGGCAGCCCTATTGACAGTATAAACGCTTTTTGTTACAGGGTAAATTTTCAAAAATTTTCTATTTGCATAACAAAGATAAAGATTCACGTTTTAGGGAAGCAGATCTTACTTGGCAGCTTCTTTGAGGTCGCTGACGCTTCTCTTGTTATTGTCACCGTCTTTGAAGATGGTCTGATTGGCTACTGTTAAAATTCCATTTCTTGTAATGAAATCTGGGAAGCACCTCTGGAGGACTGAAACACATTTTTGATCATTTTTTGTTGTTGTCTTTCATGGCTTGGCAAACAAATGATGAGCTATTGTGGGTTACTGCGTTTACAGTTATTCAGATTCACTTACAAGGTCTGCTTGGCACGATCATAGATGGGCAGTCTTCATCACGTATGACTTCTGCAACCGACTGAAAGCGAAATAAAGGAGACGATTTCAAACAAGAGATTCATTCGACACAGTAGTTTTCATGATTAGAGACGGAGTGGAGGAACATTTCCATTCAATTCCCTGTTGTGTAGGTTTCTGTATATATGGAAAACCTTGTGTGTCTTGCTGCTATTTATAATTTGTGCTAGGGAAAACAATGATTTCAATTAAAACTTTGGTAAAACTGGGTAAATTAAAAGAACTTAAGTTCTTACTTATGAAACACTATATTACATTTTGGATTTCTCACATAAAAAAATACCATAAATTCACATAATTTAGTCTTGTGAACCAAATCATTATCAGTCATATGTATGACATCAGAATGTTTTACAAAAATAAAAATAATTCCTATTTTCAGAATAATAAGAATCTCACTGACAGATCTTACTTCAGCAAAAATTTTCAGAGATGATAGCATTGGTATTATTAATCATTAATAATCATTAATCAATAGAGAGAAAACAGAGTTGGACTGAATCCTGTCTGATGTAACACTGTCATACTTGAGATGATGTGGGAAGGGAAATCAATGATTCAGTTCAAACAGTATGACTGAGCTGTTAGGTGCTCCCACACACCACCTCACTCTCTGGTTCTTACACATCATCATGCCAACGTCACCGTCACTGAACTGCTGCCAGCCGACAGAGCAGGGCTGGGACGTGCATCAGTGGCTGCTAGCTCACTTCCGCCTGTCTCTCAAAGCACATTCAAATGAGCTCTTCATTATAATGACCGTACAGATAAAACTGGTGAAATATGAGCATGGTTGTTTGAAGGCTACGATAGGCATGATATTCTTGTTAAAATATATTTGACCAAAACGTGAGTCTACAACAGAAGAAGGTCTAAACTCTTGGAATTTAGACCCCCTTTTTTTGCCTGAAATCAATTCTGGGGACAAATATGCACATGTACAATATCTGCCAAAAGGAAGTGACAAACTGGAACTCAAGAGCCAAATACATGACCTGGTCTTCAAAACAAGAGTGAGTATTTCATCCAGAAAAGGCATGGGGTTCAATAAGCATACTTTCATCTTTTGTTTGCAAAAAGAAACACTGTGCCTCACCTTACTGCCAATCTCGAAGCCCGGCTTGCAGAATTGCTTGTAATATTCCCAGTTATTAGTATTCCAAGCATCCAGGAGAGTGGCAAATCTGTCAGGGCACTTGGAGACACAGAGCTGCAGAAGGCAATACATCCTCTTAATGAGAAGGCCCATCAATCTTGCATAATCAAGCGTGGAGGAAAAGTTGGAGAGGAACATAAAGCAGTGTATAAATGTGCTGCTAGAAGTGAGGCTTCATTCAGTCTCTTACCTGGGTTGTAGGGCACTGGAGGTTAATTAAAACTGCAGGATTGGCACATTTCAACATGTTGAAGTAGAATAATATGGCTTTGTTTCTGTGGAGACAAATGATGAAGACAACGAGAGGGGTCCTATTAGAAGGATTCAGAAAGAGTGGGAAATCAGTTCATTACTGTGCAGTGCTTTATCAGCAAGCATTTAAGCACACACGCTCAGAGAGAGAGAGAGTGTACCGTGCAGTAAAGCCTGCCATAATTAATCACAAACCATGTCTATGTATTGTGGTCAAAGCCTTTTGTGAGTGTTAAGATAACAATGGAAAGCTGACAGACAAATTGGGGAACATAATTATTCCAGTGTACAATCATTTAAGACAGATAATTTTCCACTCACGCATTGGGGGTGTTCTGATGGCCACAGAATTGGCCGTGGCTGTCGGTTGGGTAGACGACCTTCCTGGGGTCGCCATGGATCCAGGCTGAAAACATACCACAGGGATGGATGGATTTTAACATGCCTAGCCATACTAGATACATACTCCTGAAACTGGCAGTGTTACTGCCTTCTTAGACTCTCTGTGGTCCTAAATGACACATGCTATCAGTGGAGTGTATAAATCAGAGAGCTAGTTTTTTTTATGTAACAGAGAAAATAATCAGCTACCTAAGGACAAACACAGCTGGATCAAAGAGGGTCCTGTATAAATCGATAGGATTCCTCAACTGTATGAGTGCATCAGGCCAAGACCATGTGTGTCTCTCTGCGTATTAACCAAGAATAAAAAATACACAATTATCAAAACAACAAAGGACATTTATTTGGAGGATTGCATGCATGCATATCAATTAAGAAGAAACAGACACATCTACACACATTAAAAAACCAAACAAAAAATCAATCCAGTTTAATTTATCGTGTTCTGTTTTTCTAGATAGGAGTAGCAGTAACCCTGAAATTCAATTTACTAAGCAATTCTTGCGCTTCATTTGTTTGCCCGACCTGAACAACACGGTGTCAAGGCTTTCACCTTGCCAGTCAATGAAGGATTGCGCTGAATGTGAGACAGCACAACAAAGGCAGTCTACAAGTCTTTGACACAACGACGACAATGAAAAAATGATGCAGAAAGAACACCAAGTTTCTCAGCTGAATGCAGACATGTCAGTGTCTATTTGAAGTCACATCCATTGTCATGGCTCCTGCTCTTTTTAAATTATTGGGAAACAGTAAGTCCTTCCCATGCCCAGATTGAAACGTGACTCCCCTGACAACGAGCTGGGAAGGGACGGCCCTTTGGTGACAGCATCGGGATTTCATTTTCTTCTCATTTGTGATGTATATCATACGTGTGTGAAAGAGGGAGAAAAGAAATGTGCGGTCATGTGTGACCAGAACAGGATATGTCTTTGTATGAGAAAGGGGTAAAGAAAAGTAGCAGAGAGGGGAAAAATGAGAGGAATGAAAGTAGAAAGAGAGAGAGGAAGAAAAACGAAAAGGGAAAACTTGAAGGAAGAAGGGATAAAAAGAAAAGGATAAAAAGACGGCATGGCCTCAGTCAGTTGCAGTCAATGTGGAAATAAATAGCTTCAAGGAAATTTGAATGAAATGAGAGCCAGAGGGAATCACTGGTCATCCAGTCAAAAACAGGGACATCACAACAGCTTCACTAACACAATCATGTCAACCAGAGTGAGCCATCAAAGCTACATGTTGTGGTGAAACTCCCACTTATTAAAAGAGCTCTGGGGGAGCTGCATTTCTCAACTCCCCCACACTTCTAACAATAAGACATTTTGTTGAATAACCCAGTGTGAAATTATGAATAAGTAAAAAAAAAACAAATAAACAAAACAAAAACAGCTTGCTTTCTCCTTAAGTGTTGCTGCATCCTGTGGAAAGGATCAGGTCCTTTGTGCCATTCAGACATTCACCTTTCCATTCATTCCACCAGCTAGAGATGTTGCTTTGTACAACCTGGCAGAACAGGATAAGTGAGCAATTCACGCTTCCATACCAGAACATATCACCACTGTTGTGCATATGCATGTGTATCTTTTGTGTGATGTAATCAGCAGCCAACGTGTCAAACTCACCCACGGTACCCAGAGCGATGTAGCCGAGGATGACAATGATGAAGATAACACAGCAAACCACATCAGTGCAGCTCCTGGGTAAAAAGAAAAAAAACAAGCTTGAGAGCAAATAAGAGATATGTGACACCGAGATTACTAGAGGTTAATTATGAATGGTTGGTTGTTGAATGCCTTTGTCCAAATCATAGCAAATACATACACTAATACACCCCCCCCCCCCCCCCCCCCCCGACTTAGCTGCTATATGGAGAGTTTGAGCTCTATATCTGGGTGCAGTGCTTGACAAGGTGTCATCTGTATATGGTGTTCTCAGAGAAACTGTAGTAGAGCTCTACTGACTTTCTAATGAGACTCTGAATCCCCCCCAAGAGTTAACTGTCCCACTGGCACAGAGGCAGCTATTTGAAGATTGCCTCTCTCTCCACAGTAGCCTCAGTCTTCTAGCTTAAAGCAGCATCTCAGAGTCTCTCTCTCTCTCTCTCTGAGTCTTTCTTCACAGTCTCACTGTCTCTCTCCCATAACAAGCTTTCTTCCCCTCCTCACCACCCTGCGAGAAGCTGTCAGTCCAGCCCCTTTTTAGCCCTCTTTCAAACCTTTCCAGGCTATGAGTACTGAACCCAGCTTAAATAAAGTCAAGTTCAACCCACTGTGCCTAGTAGTACCATACAGGGGACATACGTAACCTCCCCCTGACACCATACGCTACACAAATGGACTTGAGACCCTCATCTCCTCCTGCTTTAAACCCTTCTCCTCTTTCATCCAGAGGAGCAAGGCCAATGTCAAAAGGAGGCCCGAGCTCAGAGATGTGACAGCGTTTCCTCTGTGTAGTTCTTTGAAGAGTGGATAGTCTTTGTTTTGTATGCAGCATGGTTACATGGTTCTATAAAGGCATCACATATGTGCGCTGCTCTTCAGCCTCCAAATACTGTTTCAGGATCAACTAGCAGACAGTCAAGAGAGACTAGAGCACTGATGCACACAGAGGGTAACGGCTGAGAATCATCCCGTACAAAGAGGGAAAAATAGCTGAAATAGACACTTACATGATGACAAGATGCAAACAAAAAACAAACAACTATTTATTTATAACTGTGTAGCGTCTTAGATTTAGGGTGAACTGTGTAATTTAAGCTTGCATTGCGAATTATCCTGGACTGTTTGCAAGTGCAGCTGCAATTAAGAGCCATTTTTTATGGTCCTGCATTAATAACTGCAGTAAAGCCTGCAGTCTGCTGCATGTTAACAGGCTGCTCTGGTAGATTGCTTTGCTGAACTTAGCAATATAGAGGATTGGGAATGTTTTCTGTCCCAGCAGGGTGGCTAATGCTCCTTGTTTCTCATTTCAGAATAAGAGGACTCCATTATCACCACTCGTATCTGAATTACATTAAGACTGCAGATAACTGCAAATTTCAAAATGTGATATCTCCACTAATAACTGACCCATAGACCATCTGCTCTGCGTCTTAAGGCAAACACCTCAACATCAGCGGACACCTCCAATAGATGACATTGCATGACAAAAGACTAAAATAGCAGTCAGTTGCCATATGAAGTAAGGCTTGGGGACACATATCAAGGTGTAAACCATTCTTCTGAAAGCACAGCAATTTTTGGAGATAATAGAGAAACAAAGGCAGCTAAAGTGGGCACAGCTCTGCCTGGTGAAGACAGACACAGTTTTACATTGACAGTGAATATGAGGAGCATAAAGACAACCTGCCACACTACCAGCAAAGCTGTTGCTGATATTGTGCATATTATTAACAAAGGGAGACAAGGGAGTACCATTTCATTTCATTCAAAAAAGAACAAAGGGAAGAGCTGCTTGGGTTGCCATGACGATGGCTGCGTTCCTTGTCTTTGAATCCCTCCCCATCCTTTAGCTGGTAGATAAGTAAGCTATCACCCAGCCACACATCACAGGTGATTAAAGGGGGAGATCTGAGAGGTGGGAGTCTAAAGCTGACCTTGCCGCTCCTCCACTGTAATGTGACTGGTACTGTAGATCTGCCTTGTTTCCCAGCTCCCTCATATAGACAGGACTGCATTATTAAGAGAAAGTGCAAACACAGCACCACAGTGCTGATACAAAGTCACCTTTGAAGCATGCAAAGGTGATTGTTAAAGGGAAGCTGACAAAGTGAGGAGAGTGGAAACAATTCTGTAAAGTTCTCTTATCTCAGGAAAGCAGGCCACATGGACTCCAAGTCAGATCCAAAATACAGTCAAACTGCAAATCTGTTCGGACCCCAACCTGGCCTCGCCCCCAAACTTCCGATCTCCTCAGATGTCACTTACACATACCTGCACACACAGGGACTGAAGCATTGCCCTGCTTGTGTACTGTACAGGCAGGCAGCGCTGCTTTGAAAGGAAAACAAAACCAGTGCTGGAAGCTCAGTCAGTGCAACAAGAAACTTTTGTGTCAGTGTTATATTTGCGGGGCTGATATTCAGCGGGAGCCAAGGTGACACAGATGGCAGCAGTGCCACAGAATAGCATGGGTGCCATTGTGGTGTGAATCTGCCAGCCTGTCCTTGCTTTGTAACAGACATTAACAGGAAGGGATATTTGGAAGGCCAGATTTGCACACAAAAGGGATATTTCTCACGGTCAAGAGAGCATAGAGGGACATTGGTTCAAGTGAGCAGCTTTTGTGACAAACACAAGGCTCCTTCAGGTGAGTTGTCACACATGCTGTGATGGCAGAGAGCACCTGATTTGTAGTTAAATCTGTTTGTGAGTGCACATATATAATGAACCACACTCTGACAGTACACTATAAAAGGCATTATTACATTGCAATATGGTTGTGCAGTTGTGGCTCATCTGTGTGCATTTGTGACACCGATTATATCTGTGAATGATTGACTGTTTGTAGCTGCAGCCAGTTTGAATGAACACTACGCCGTGTCCACTTCTGTCTGGCCGTTAAGAGGACTGCTCAATAACCACAGATACGGTTACTTCATTCAGGCATTGAGCTCGCATGAAAACAAGACGACCACAGAGTCGGTTCTCTCCCAGTTCTCATTAAGAAAAGCCTCTGAGCCACAGAAACATCAAAGTATCCTTGGTGCCTTCACCCAGCTGTAGCAGGGAAATGGGCTGGAGAGGGTGGGATAAAGAGACACAGGAGGACCGAAACATGCCTTCACAGCAGCCTGCCAAACTGACAATGAACATAAAAGAGATAAGAGCCTACATTACCTCAGAAAATGACTAAATCATCAAGAAAAGCCTGCGGTGACACCATTGCAGGGTTTTGCTTTATTGCAAAATTCTGCTCTTCATTGTGCTAAAGAAATCAGGTCTTAAAATGTAGACTTCATTGTAAAAAATCCCATATATTCATTTTTGGAGGAAAAATCCTGAACCTAAAGTTCTGTGTTTCTAAATGTAGGGGATAACCTCTGTTACATGCCAATTTGTACATTTCTTTTTTTGACGTGCACTTGTAAATAATGGCATAGTCTATTATGTCAAACACATATCGATAGCGCTTTTATGTTTGGCTTAATTCATTACATTACATGCTGTTTCTTAAACACTATTTCGGAACGCACATTTCAAATCAAATCAATGCAAACAATTACAAGCTGTAACATTGAGAGTTGTGTCGCTCACAAGGCAGATAGCAGACCGCAGTTCATCAGGAGAAGTGCTACTGTACTGCCGGTTAAAAAACAGGAGACATTTCACTATCTCCCTGCAGTAGCCCAGGTGATGTGTGGACTACATCTGTTTTGGGGTGTATCTGCTGGTTAATAGTGTGTGTCATTGGGCTAACTCCAGCCACCAGCTTGACTTATGGCCATTGATCTGTGTGTGTGTGGAGTGGAGAGAGCTGCCAGCCACTCGACCTCAATCTTTATTAACGTAGCATGACAAATGATCAATCTATCAGCGCCCGGACAGGGGTGTGTGCCAAAAAAGATTATACAATGGGCAAAATCAATACACATGTAAAAATGAGATGTTGGGAGAAAGCGACTAATCGTTAAAGGGTCAGTTCATCCAAATTACAAAAAACAACCCTAATGGTTATTGCTTTCAGTGTACACATAGTTCTGAATTTATTTAAGTTTTGAGATATCTGCCTCCATTCTAATACAATGCAGGTCTGTTATCTTGCAGTGTCAAAATGTCTCTCAAATGTGTTTGTAAAACACATACAGTGATGCAATTTAATTGCATTTAATTGTGTATTACAAGTAAAGTACAGTAGTAAATTTCAATTTCTCCATACATGGCTACATTATTAGGTGCAACAACTATAAAGGAAAAGGTGGTGATGTTGAGTATTTGTACTACCTGTTATGGACAGGCCCTCGGAAGTTTGGGTCAAACTTGCGCGGCTCACCTATAGGACAAGCAGAGCATGGTGATGTTAGTTGACAAGATCGTGGGATAGTCAAACAGAACAAGAATATAATTCACTGACAGAGTGCATGTACAGAACAGACGACAAAACAGCAAACTGTACTGACTAATCTGTCTCACCCACTAAATAAGATAAAAGATTGTTTTTATGATGCTTTTGCTTTCTAGGAGACTGTAATTGTGAGCAAAAGGAAACATAGATGAAACACAGAGAATAACATGTCCATCAGATATGAGCAACATTTCATAACATTGACACCATATACTATATGAGTAAAGAGTGACAAGTTAACTTGCTGTGCTATTCAACTGGCCAGGACAAAATAACTAGGTCATTTCACAGTGCAGGTCTCCTACAGTAGCAGGACTGGGATGAAGAGGGATGATCATACTAAACGAAGAGCCAAAACAATGTAGCAAACATGGAAATATAATAAATCATTTTAACAACTCTTAGCCAAACAGCTTATCTGGGTCACAGTGAGGATTCCCCATTTGACCCAGCAGAGTGCATACTGAACCACAGCTGCAAGCGCCATCAGTCACCCAAGGGGCTGACTCCGACTGCGTGCGCTTGTAGGTGTGAGGGAGCACATGCATTTTTGCATTCATCACTGGCTGCTTCTTTGGTGCCCAAGTAGTCTCTGCCCCAGTGGAAACTAAATATGACGTGTTCCTGAGGACCTATTAATCATCACACATGGAGCGTAATATCTCCAAGCAGCTGGGGCAGAGTTAGGGGCAGCATGAGTGGGCCTATCTCCCATCTGCCCATTCCCCAAACTGATCCTGTCAAGAGACGTACAAGCCAGCCTTGCTTCTAAAAGTGTGAGGAATGAGTACACTGTACTACGTACATGCAAATCTGGTGGGCCTGTTCTGAATCTAACAACCCCAAACCCATCTTTATTTTTATCAGCCACTCCAACAGCAAATTTATCCTAATAACAAGTATTGTCTGTGCCTGATTTAGTTTATGCCTCCATCCCATAGAGCTCCACAGTCATCTAAAAACTATTAAAAACACATTAAAAAGTCATACTGTTGCATTGGGTGATATAATCTTTCATTACCATGAACACAGCCGGTGTAGTTTATTCTGGAACAACTCCACAACTGCATTTTTGATTTCTTGAGAGTAGCTCTCACACACGAAAGCATGAGGAACATCACTGAGATTTTTTTGCATATGCGCCCAGTGAGCATATTTTACTGATGGACAGGGCGCCATCTTTGAAGGCGGTATCCAGGTCTCCTTAATACATCCATGGTATACACTGAGTAATAAACTAGCCGGACATGTTCATGTTCATCAATTATCAGTACTGTAGCTAATATCCTAGACAACAATTAAGATTAAATTAACAATATTTGGCAAGGTTGGAACATTAAATCAAACGCACCTCATCCTCGCACACAGACACACACAGACACACACAGACACACAGACACACACACACACACACACAACCAGCAGTGACACCACATAAAAGTCACATCACATAGTTGACATGATGGTTTGTTAGACACCATTTTACCAGAGAAATTGTATATTTCTTTTTATAAAATAAACACAACATGCTCTTGTCTCTGCAGAAACTGAGACAGTATACTCCAGTGTTACAGTTCAGTCACCAGTCAATTGTAATGCCTGTACTGGTCATGTTCAAGCAAAAAATGTTTTTATTATTATTTATCTGTCATTATTTTTCATTATTTATCATTCATTTTTCACCTGCCGTCTCTGCCAAATGGTGAACTTATTGTGATGTCAATAATACCAGTCATACTTCCACAAAATGTCTTGGTGGTCTGCAGCACAAGACTCTACTGGCTTTCTTTCATCTGTGCACAAAGGTTAGTAAATGGCCAAATATATTAAATGCAAAATTCACTGCAATTTATCTTTTTTTTTTTTCTCTAACAAATGTATCACACATATTGTAAACATTCCCGGTATCACCGAGCCCTTAGTGTGTGGTATTACATTACATTGTGAACAGAAAAGAGATATCCATCTGTGTGTAATGAAAGAACTGCAGCTGATCATTGTATATTGGTCAACCAAAACATTATTATCAGCAGTAAAAGCTGAAAAGATATAAGCAAAAAACTAAAAAAGAGATTCAGCACAGTAAAGCCTGGCAGCTGCTCCTCACAAACCGCCAGCTACACGTCCCTGAGTGAACGTCTGAGCTACAACAATTTACAATTGTCTGGCCGTGGTGGAATTCCTGTTGCAAAAAAGCCAATTTCTAAAGCTAATTTTTCTGCATGAAGATAAGGTATTAAAAAGCCGGGATGTTATACACACTTCCATGTATGAAAGCATATATATTCATGCCTGCCTTTCCCCACTGGGATTCCTCTACCACAGCAGTGGTAGTGACTGAGCAACAGTTTTGCTCACCAACCCAGGTGTCCTTAAGCTGCACAGTCAGCAGCAAAAAAAAATTAACTGGACCAGAAACGTTCTTGAATCTTGGTGAGTTGGCATTCTGTTCTTTGTTCATTCATACAAAGTGTAGACTGGAGAGGGGCAAGAATTATGTCAGATGGAGAACTGTCAAATTCTTGCTATAAAAAACTGGCTGGTCTCATGACTATGTGGAGCTATGTGCAACTACTGAAGCATGAGGACATTCCTTACATGCACTATAGGTGTGATTATGACCGTTTCAGCTCTATGTCATCGAAGCAGTGCAAGCTGCAAACCTTTCTTCTTAAGATATTTGATATGAGAGGCTCAATTTCTCTTTTTCATTTATCCTTGCTGTTAAAAACCCCATTTTACAGCCATCTGTTTGGCTGTCGCTGAAAGTCACTCACTTGAGTTGTGTTTCAGGTCTAAAAATGGGAGATGTTCTGGGTTAAGTGTGTGAATTCCTCAGCCAAGGACACGATGTCACCAGACCAGGTGCTCACTGCAGCATTTGCAGAGCACTGGCTTTGAATATAAGAGGATGCTTCTCTGTATTTCAAAAAATTGGTCTTACAGTGTTGAGAACAGAGCTCAAACCAATATGCACAAATTATGTATCATGCACATAATCCTGTGTAATGATATAGATTGAAAGATCCATGACTGATATTGTGTTTCTTTTCAATAGTTTCACACAATATGAGAGTATGAAGTACGCTGCTAACTGACCAACTACCACAGGACACCTGAAGTGAGTCAAATGCCAAGACCCATCCCAATTTATATCCAGTTTAAACATGTGAACTGAGAACAACTCCATACCACTCAGATTTTAATTTGGGCCTTTTAAAGTAGCAACTGTGCACAATGTACTTAAGTTGCCTCCAATTGCTTTTATATCTCAGTGGCTGTTGCTACACCCACATCGCCAGCAGGAATCGAGAACCAGTTCCAAATTGTCCGATCCATCAGGATCATATGCCTCCGAGCGTATCAATTATTTTTACTGATGCTGGCATGTTTTTTGGATATTTGCACATTGCAAAACAATTACGTTAAACTTCTGCATCTACACTGCTGGAAACTTGCAACAATGAGTCATGGCGGAGAGGAAGAAATTGTCTGAAGCGCGGCTTCATTTCACAAAGAAAGACTACAGTGCTAGCTGTAATGTCTGTAAAATGATAACTTCAAGTAAGAGTGGAAACACCAGCAATATACTGAACCATCTTTGTATGCAACATGGACTTAAATTCCAGGAATGCCATGTATGAGTGCCACTGCTTCCCAACCAAGCAGCATGTCTGTCACTGGAGGATTTTTAAAAATCCTTTCATTTATCTTCCTAGGTTGCGTGAATATTCAACACATGCAGGTCTCCACAGTGAGGGAGCAACTGTGATAAAAACAGGTTAGTCCATATGGTGAGTGCAAGCTGAATCACACTGAGATCAAGGAGAGCCAGTGGTGAGAGGACAGATTGTGGTGCAGTGAGTGTCAGGGAGGAGAGCTTTTCTTAGAGTCATGTCAGTGGTTACTTGATCAGTCTACTGTTAGGAGTTGTGGAGCCTGTCAGTAAGTCAGGCAAGAGGACCAGTAGGCAGCAAGGTCCTCCGCCAGCTGACAAAAAATGAGGGCAGTCGTTATGTTGATCAAAACTGTCAATGACAGTACAGTATGACGAGGGGAGCTCAAAAACAAACACGTGATTGTGCAAACATACTCTCCGACATAAATAATAACAGACATGAAACATTTTGTAATATGGTGAACAGCATACTAAAATATTCTGGAGGATTACAAACCCCTTCGTTCTAACACAATAACATCCAGGTGACAGAGCATGTACCTATTCAGCTAAGCTAAATTTAGCTTTAGCTGCTGTTCCTACTCACTACATCAGCTTGACTACTTCCACTAGGCTGTTGTACTTTTCTCTGTCCCACAAAACAGATTTCAATGAAGGGTTAAAAGAGAGCGGTGAAAATCATCAGTGATGCCTGGACACCAGCAGACTCTGCATTAGATGACGGCTGTTTGGACTGCACTGCAGTCTGTCAGTGCAGGAGATGAGGCTGGTGGACTGGATGTGTGCTGCTGCTATAGTCAGGCTGAATGAGGGTCTGTAGTCAACAACATTCGGAAAAAGCCTGGCAGGCATGCTACACTGGGACAGCCAGAGTCACTGTTAGCTCCACTAACTGCTAGTGTCCTCTATTGACATAGTGTTGGATAATGCCACTGTGTCCTGCTGTGACTGAAAGATTTACGCATAACACAACAATCATGGTGGTAATCAAAGGCTCTGAGGCAATGAGGCTGGACGGGGTGAGGAATTACACATCAAGATCAGACAAAGGCTTTGGCAGTAATCTTCGCTCCCCAATCCCATTTGCATTTGCAGCTAGTCTGCCATAGCAACAAGATCTATGGATCAATTTACAGTGGCAAGGACCTAACATCATAAACTAAGTCTGGGACACACATAAAAATTGTGTGTTAAAATTCCTCCCACCAATAGAGCTTTAATAAAAGCTCTCAAAAGATTGAAAGGCACAGTGACAATGCCTCAATTTGAAGTCCGTACCTCCTGTCAGATGGATTCTGAAGTATGTGCCGAGATTGACTGCAGAGAATCAACTTCAGAGTGTCCGTGCTGGAAGAGAGCCAGATGTAACAACCCGGCCTGCAGTGATAAAGCTTCAGGAGAAAGTCACGGAAGCAGTTTATCGCCTTATATTTCACAATTTTGGAGGAGACTAAATTGCGCAATTATCTCCTGTGGCACACTTTATCACAAGGTTAGACTGCTCGGGGATTATGTGCACACACATATACACATACTTTTACCTTATGTGGCAAATATCACTGCAGATACTGCAAGATTTGTTAATGTGAGAGCAAAGATTACCAGCGAATTAAATGGCATCAGCCTGCAGCACATATAGAAAATCTAATTCAAGAAATTACAGTACATAAAGCACATAATTGTCAAATATAGAATGGGTAGGAATATTAATCATACAGTACAGTGTCGTCATCACACCCTCTAGAGTAAAACTTTCTACACTTTCTCCATTCTGTTTCCACTGCCCCCCCTTCCCCACGTTTCTCAGCTCGTCTCAGTAAACACATCCAGTATACAGACACGTCAACACGGGCAAACACAGGCACCAGTGTCCCCAGGCTCCACTGTCCAACACAGGCCTCTTTCATACCGTGGTCAGGCAAACAGCTCGAACACCGCAGGTGCTCTACATGGGTTGGGTCAGAGGGGCCATTTGGAAACGAAGGACTTTTTTGTTGTTTTTATTCTCCTGATTCATAAACATTTCCAAGACCTGGAGAGAGTGGAGTGCTGTGAGACGGCACAGTCAAAGCTATGTTGGGCATGAATCCAGCTACAAATAAACAAAAAAAAAAGGGAACATATAAATGTTAAAAATTCAGCATAATGATGTTGCTCAGCAGGGTAGGCACAGTCTGTAAGTCTGAATGCTGTATGTTCATTCATATTTGATGAAAGCACTGGGTTCTGCCACTCCATGGAGAAAAGCAACATCAGTAACACGGCTTTGGGGCTTTGTGTTTTCCTCTAGTCCATATTTAAAAATGTGCAGTGTTCAAGTTTCTCCTGCAACATTAGTGTTGGGCGCACGGCACATGAGTAACAAATATATTTGGGTGGATCACTGCTGTATAAGATAAAGGGGGCCAGTAAAGCTGTGATAGGACACGAGACTGGGAGGAGGTGATGGGGTAGTCTGTATAGGGCAGAGATTCACTGTCACACACACACAAATTGAGAGGAGCTGAAGGGGACATGGGGGGCAGAAATTTACTGGCAAAGTTTCACTTGAGTCAGGCAACACTCTCACATCCCACTAACCCGAACTCACACACACAACACGTACACACATTCACACAATTGGAAACAGCATCATGATGCTGCAAGTCTCCCACACTTCCCAGAAAAGAAAAGATAGATTTGGAGTCCATCTCTGAAATAATCAAAGCAGTTAAAAAGCTCCAGATGGCTCCCCCTTCTTCATAATATTAAAAATGTGGAGAGATAACACACACAAACACTCTCCATGTAGCACCATAACTGTCTTTTTCTCTGCCTTTCTTCTATTGCCCTTCTGCAGCCAAAAACATCCTTCCTGTCTTGCTCTTATTTTCCCTCTCTGGAGAACAGTGCAACCTTTAAAGTGCTTGTCTCCTTATTGAGACAAGACAACAACATCAAGATCTCTGGTTTAGGTTTACTTAGCAGAGAGCCCTTGGGATCCTCTCAACTATTAGCAGATGGTCGAGGACTGAGTACTTGGCATATCTTGGCATATCTGGTTTGGTAGTCCACTGGGTTAACCCCTATCAGTGCATGAACAGTGTTTACTGTGCATATTTTCAGAGGGAGGCAAAGACACAGTGCTAGCTGACATCCCCTCAAATGCCGAGAATAGTGGGATCCGGGTTGGGATTCGACCCCCAAGAGGGGAGTTAGCATCTGAGAGTGTCAGACGCTGACAGCTAGCCTGCTGCTCTGAGTGGAGAAGTAGCAGTATTGTGGCTGGGGCTTTGTGACCTTGGTTACTTCTGTGGGAGCCTCCAGGCATGTCAGTGGCAGCCCTGTGTTCCTGTGAAATGAGACTTGCTGCTGCTACTGTAGATCAGCGACAGGCTCAACCGGCTTTGGCCTGGATTTATAAAGACTTAAATATAAGAGGACAGGCCACATCTTGATATCCAAATATGCAATATTCACACCAAGGTGAAGAAACACACTCATACACATCTACACACCTTTACGAGTGCACACACAATATCATTTAGTCATATTCAGTATTCAAGACTTGCTCTTCCTTCCTCTTAGTCAGGTATGGTTTAGAAATTAGTGTTGGTATCCTGAAAAACCAAGAAAGAATGGCTCCTTAGTATCACAAAACTATGTAAATTAATCTGCACTGAAAACAGGTTACTGTAAATAATCCCACCCTGTAGGCAGACTTATTTGCATGCTTTGGGAAAATAAGATTTTTAGGACTTTGTAACTGACTAAATTACTAATTATGATGAGGATCTTTTGCCGTGTGTGTTAACACAGAAATTCTCATCTCATTTTACACATCAAAGTTTTATGTTCGGCAGGATGCAACTGGGCCAACATTTCTTATGGTAGGAAGGATGAAAATGTGCTATTACACATTTCATGGTGATGTTCGCTACCACAACCCTGTTTGTTTTTAATCAATTTTATATGTTCTGAACTGTGTGCACTTTATGCTAATAAAATGCTAGTCAACAATGGAGGAACACTTCACACAAATTATATTTAATGATATTTATTTAACTGTCAATGATGTGGCTTTATATTAGTGCATATGTGCATGTCACAGTACATCACAGAGTTTGCATCTCAATTCTTTGGTTGCTAGAAATATAAAGTAATGTTACTGTTAATGTGATCTAATGACTTTATGCCACCAATCATACAAATCGGTTTTCCTAAACCACGTGACATTCTCCTGTAGGTACCAGCACAGTTTGTTTCTACACCCCAATGTCTTCATTGGGTTAACATTAATATCACTTCAGTGTTCTCCAACAGTGAATCCTCTTAACCTCTGCCTTTCAGCAGTATGCACACATCGAACTCAGATCTGCGTCAAAGCAACTAAAACCCTGATATATCTAAGCAAACCTGCAAGGGGCAATGCAAGGCCCTCACCTGTGCACAATAAGCATGTTTACAACATCAGAACACCATGTCTCTTTTGTTCTAATGGTAATGATTCATTTGTTTCGATAAAGCTAGCTGCATCGTTTAGCACATTTGACCTATCAAAAGTCATTTCAAGTCTCACTGTGCACCCCAGAGTCAAAACCTACGTGTCTAGCATGAACAAAGCTGTATCTCTCACTCATTTCCCAGTGTATCTTGGGGTTGTGTTTCATAAATCACTGCCAGAGTCACTTAGCCTCCTAGTCATAAACAAACACTGACTATATTTGTACTGCAAATTGGAAATTTAAAGTCTCCTTGCTGTCGCCTAGAAAGCCTCTTCACAGCTAAATGTCCCATTTTCACAGACTGGAACAAATAACCATCCAGCGCTTGCCACTGAGCAGAAGTGAATCTCTGAAATTATTTACTGACTCACCCTATCATTAGTGTGAATAATATACTTCAAACTTCCAGGCACTGACATAGCTATCTCTTGGGAAAAGACACATGGAATTAGTAGCAAAACAGCATAACCTTGTAAAAAAAATAATGAGCAGAAATGCCATAAAGACTAATAAAATGTGTAGGAGCACTACGGGGTGAGCGTCGGTCTTCATTTGAGACGAGTATTTGCAGAGGACAGTGACACTTAAAAAGCCCATAATAGCACTCAGTCTTGGGTGCAAAATGGGCCATTTGAGCTACAACCTTTTCTGACTGCAATTTCACAGGAAGAGGCTGTGAATGTTTGATTCTAAACCGAGGCTCTCGGCTTTCTGTCAAGACTCTGCATTGACTCAGTATAAAAATGCAGCGTTTAGGGAAGCTGCCCATGCGAGAAATTTGTTAATTAACAGTGTGCCCGACTCAACACTTTCTGTGGTGAATGGAACTCATATCTAAATTGTTACTTACAAACCTGTCACAGAATGATTATGAGCTATTTTTCTACTTTTCTGACTGACTGAACATTTCAGCAGAACAGTGTAAGCCCACTGAACACTTGCTACATAGTTAGAAGCGTTACACAATATACTAGCCACAAGAGCACACTTGAATCTGGGATGTAGAGCAAGTGGAGAACTGCTGTGAATGATGGGATGGCAGGTAGTTCGACCAGCTGCTAAAACATGGCTCATTTATGTTTTCCAAGTGTTTCCAAGGGCACATCAAATTTACATTCATTAAAAGAAAAATCCAACTTTATATTAGGGCTAAGTGATAATTCAATGTTATCGTGAAATGATATCATGACAGTGTCTCATCCTGACTTATCTACTTCTGCTTCAGTTAGTGATTTCCCAGAAATGAATATTGCTAACTTTCAGAAGAGTGGGAGGGTTTCCTATTGTGAAAAAAAGTGAGAACTCTAGCACTTCTTCCACAAAACATGCCTGAGAAAGAAAGTTGTCTTGGCTTTTTCTAGTTCTTCCTGTGTGACAATTGAGGGTCACTGCAATGTGGCAAGTCTGGAAAGAAAAAGCCTTTTCTTTAATTCTGCAGAACTGAATCAACTGATACACCGTTAGGCTAGTTGGACAAGACCCATCCAACTAGCTGAACTGGAAATAATATACTGGACAGAATCATCCACTTTTATCTTCTGCAATAAACCACAAAAGAGAAATGCTGGGTACATTACCAGCTTTTTTTACTATGCACCACACATTTAATCCACATTTAAACAAATGCAGGGTGTGAAACATTAGTTGCGGGGGAAGTGTATACCGATGTAAAATTTGCCTTGCTGTTCTCTGCTCAGTTGTGAGACCAAAATACTTGGAATAGCTCTTTTGCTTGAGCTATCTGATGGAACGAAAGCACCAGGGAGGCAATAACATAAAGCAGCTGACCTAAACACAGCGAGGCACCATAACTCCATCCCATGCTCCACTAGCTAGGTTGTTGGACGCTGTTAGGGCAAACTTATGTTCCTTAATTAAACAGTCTCACTATATTCTATGTAATTCTCTTGATAGTAGCGCTTGTGTTGAAGCAATGGAAGATATGGAAGTATATGTATATATTAGCCTCTGTAATGATGCACATTCGCTGTATCTTAATAATGCAAATAATAATAATGATACATATGCTACTTTGTGTTTGACATAAACCTGCACTAAGCTGTTTACTTACAACACTTCACACATAATCTCTGAAGTCAGGTTTATTGTACACTGTAAAGTACCAGTTTGAACTTTTGAACAGGGAGTGATAGGGTTTGAAGGTCCCAATGGTGAGCTGCATGCCTGTGGAGAGCAGTGAGAATCAACTACAGCTGACAGGTTGCAGTTGTGATTGGCAGATTGCTGTAGTCATGAAGTCTGAGGTGTCAACATGTGGGGAAATAAAAAGAAAGACACAGTAGTTTTCCCCATCAAGAGCAGACAAGAGCAGACTTGACAATACCCGTGTCATTCTAAAACTGTACAGCTACTGTCTCTAAAGATCAAGCCTCCCTGACAGTCATCTTGGGCGTAATTATTAAATACAACTTGGACAGATATGGATGACATGATGCATTTGTAACTGATAACAATGTGGAAGATGATGCATTTGTAACTGATAACAATGTGGAAGACTCTGCTAACACGGACAATTGTGACGTGAAAAGGTTAATAATTATATAAATTTCTGCGTTATAGCCGGGGTTAGACTGATTAGCTGATATATGTTTTTGGTCTACCTTTGGCTTTTGGTGAATATGAGATATTGGATCAGTCTAGATATAGCTGAAGTTTATTCTTGACTACAGCCACGTAAAATTACATTTTATTTGACATGTTTTTGTAAAGAAATTTTTAAATGAAAGGAACCATTAGTTGCCCTGTCACTGTGGTGGATCACTTAGTCTGGGTTTCAATGGCAAGTTAGTTTCTCATGATAGTCTTGTAGTAGCCTGAGAGCAGATATACACTGAAAACAACAGCAACAACAACAACAACAATAACTTTCTGAAAGAAGCACTAAATAATATCAATGATTAAATGGAAGATTACTAAATATTGAAATAAATATCTTTATCTGTGGAAGCTTTAAGACTGACATAAAACCTCATAAAGCCACTAGTATGGTAAAAATCAACAGTGTAAGAGACTCTTTGTTTCAGAGGAAAGACACTGTGTGGCATCTGGTGGTGATAAAGGATTATATTGCTGTGATAAACATGATTACTAAGGCAGGCTAATGGACAGAAAATCTGCCCACGGATTAAATATATCCATACGCCTGGAGCAGGGAAAATGCCGCCTGGAGGGTATAAATCCTTTGTTATCAAAACGGTTAACAGAGGACGTTGCTTTTAACCTTCCTCACTAACAGCACTACCTGGACTGCAGTTGTTAAAATATTGTAATTATCCTCAATGTGGGCGAGAAGAGAAGGAGCAAAGTGGAGATAAGACTTAATGTTGTTAACAGTCTCCTGCTGTGAGCACCTTTTTTTTTTTTTTTTTAAGACATGGAAACAATACAAGGCAGAAAAATTAGATAGTGTAGAATGATAAATAAAAAACACTCCAAAAACAAAAGGTTATTCCTGTGAACAACTATTAGTGTCAACCTTCAAATAACCAACTGACAATGTAAGCTACTGCAGCTGACATTCCCGTAGTTAAATCACAGCAAGAGGCATCCATGCTAAAGAAGAATTAGAGCTGAAACATTAATCATTAACCTACTCAATTTGGCAACTATTTTATTTATCGATTAAGTCTTTCAAGCAAATATGCCAAATATTCCTTATTTCCAGCCTCTCAATATTGAGTATTAATGCTGGTAAGCTGCTTTTCTTTGTCTTAAAGTGAATATCTTTGAGTTGGACTGGTGTTACAACAAAACAAAGCAATCTGATGGCATCATTTTGGGCTTTAAGAAGTAGTGACGGGCATTTTTCACTTTTCTCTGACAGTTTATAGCTAGATCAAAGGACTAAATGAGAAAAACAATCGGCAGAATAATCGATAATGATCGACAGTTGCAGCTCTAACAACGATAATGTTAACGTTAGTGTACTCTGGTGTCACACCGTTACACAATTATAAGCTAACGTTAGTTACAGATGAAAAATGTCTCTGCGTTTACAACAAAGACGAAGTGACGACAAGCGGAGGAGGAAAGTGATAAAGACTTATTGTTGTTGACGGTCTCCCATTGTGAGGACTTTCACCACCACCAGGTAGCTGAACAATACAAGGCAAAAATGACTAAATCCCTGGAATTAACCAGGTAACGCTCAGGACAGGGATCATTATTGTAGCAGATTGAAGAAACACACGAAAAAGGACATTAGGCTACTACTTCGAACGCAAACAGCCGTTTAAAACGTTATTCTACCGTTACTGCGTATTCGATGTCAACCGTTAAATAGCCTCTAAATAGTTAGCAACTGACAATGTAACGTCCAGCTAGCTAACGTCCCTGTAAATCACAGCAAGGGGTCAAACATCATTCAGGCTAAAGAAGATACCGTGATATCCTGCTGTCATAACGTTACACAGTACAGAGGGAAAATATCTTGGCGTTTAACGTTACAACAAAGACGGACCGACTCACCATAGTAAGTGGAGGGGATGTCCGTCTTTCTAGCCATGGCACTTAGTAGGACAGATGCAGCACCGACGTCTTGGTTTTGGAGACCGCATATGAGAGTCAAGGTGAACCGCAGTTATTTTAATGCCTTTCAGCGGTCCCGTCGAGAAATAAACACAGGAACCTGGAAGGGTATTCTTGGGCTCTTGGAGGATGCTTCGGCCACGCAGCTGAGCGTCAGTCGTGTTTACAGCGCGACGTCATTAATTATTCCAAAACGGTCTTAAAGGGGCCGCTGTGCACCCACTGTGGTGGCTGCTGCTGCTGCTGCTGCTGAGTGTCATGTTTCCCTTTGTTAGGATGGGATTTAAATCTCAAACACTGCAGTTTGTCAGCTCACACGAACAAGTGTAGGATTTATGTCAACGATACTGGTGAGCAGAAAGATTAGTACACTGCCTGTGTCTGCAAGAAGAGTGGTGATTTCCAAGTTGCTTTTTTGGGTGATTAATAATACAGCCAACATTGCAGGTAGTATTTTTAGGAGGCAGTGTCAGCTCCACAGTGAGTCGTCCGGCGGAGGAACACTGACCCCAGCTGGGTTTTCTGTGACATTGCAAATATGTGTCTCTCTCTCAAAAAGTAAAAATCATATGACTTGAGTTCACACATTTGGGAAAAACCACTTCATTAGAAGTTTA
Source organism: Enoplosus armatus (assembly GCF_043641665.1). NCBI lineage: Eukaryota > Metazoa > Chordata > Actinopteri > Centrarchiformes > Enoplosidae > Enoplosus > Enoplosus armatus. The sequence continues at coordinate 12,087,967 of NC_092186.1, forward strand.
TGGGAAGGTCCTGCACACCGACACAGGCGTTTCCACATTTCTACTTATTCTGGTTGATTAGTGTGAAGTGGAGCTATGCTGGAATCACATAAGGTCACTAAGAACTGATAATAATGATGAAGGTGTAACTTCTCCCATCCAAACACGTGCAACAAAAGTAGGCTCAGATGGATGTAAATCAAGCCCCGTCTTTACACGTCCACGTGGTCCTGAGTGGAGTCTTATTAGACGTGTGTAGTCCATGGGTGTGTAGGGCCTTTAAAGTACAGAAAATAAAAATATTACATACATATAGTGCATATGAGTTTTCTAAATGCATTATTATTTCATGTGTGACCACCAGTAAGCAGTACCTTATCATTGTGGGTGATCCAGGCGGCTCTCAATCCTACAAATACAGTTGTCTATTGTTGGCTAATTTCGACAGTACATATTTTATTAGTGATGTGTTTTGCAGGTGAAATCTTTTGCAAAGTAAATCTAGATACGCGAGTGGAGGAAAAAGTACAACTCTTCCCATTTAAAAATGAAGAGAAGACAATGTAACTACAACAACTTCAGTGTTTGTGTTCCATATTTGCACTCCCACACAGACACATGTTGATTATGGGTTTTGAGTATCCACTATAGTGACAATGAGCAGGAAGTGGCAGCAGAGACTGGGAATCACGTACAGTGACTGTGGGATCTAAGAGCTGCAGGGTTTTTCATCAAAAGATGAGATTTTAAAAGTAAGATCAAGGAAGAAGCATGTTTTATCTGTGACAGCTGCAGCCAAAGGTGTTCAACCTGGATGTTACCTGAACAATAATTGCCAAACATTATCCCCTTTTAATGGTTATGAATATCTAAAACATTAACATTTCATGCATTTAATGGAAGATTGGATAGAAATGGAACAGGCAATTTGTATTACACACTGACATCTAATAAGTGCTGTCTCTCTTAGTGCTCTGTGGATGAAAGTAATAAGAGCTCAGGTTGCCAAAGGCCACTCATTATGAAAGCATTGACTTCCCCGGGACAGATCATATGTTGATGTGGCAGGATCACTGCCAGTAGAGCACACGGGGAGACTCAGAATCACGTTATTGCCGAGTGCAATACATTAAATGTAGAACAATTTGTCTTGATGACACTGGTCTAAAATGGTGATTTTCATCCTTTTATGGCCTAGAACTGTTCCTACAGATCTAGATCCCACAGAGACCCACTGGTGTGTTTGATACAAAAGGGTGTGAAACAACAGCACATCACACAGCTGTTTCTCAGTCCTATGTCTCAGGGAATTTGTAATGTATCTTTTAAACTTCTGTTTATCAACGTCTGGTGCAGTTGGATTTTGATGCTATAAATAGATTGATTTCACAGACAGATGGACCCTGGATTTTTATAGCTCACTTGGAAACATACTGCTGTTGTGTGCATTCCTTATTGCATATTATTAGTTAAAAGAGAAAAGAAGTTGATTGTGTAGGGGAACTTGTTATCTATCTATGTTCTTTTTTCAACTAATTTTCATTTTTTAATGAACGGCGCTGACCTATACAACATTATATTACAAGGTCAAGCAAAGTATTTGTTTATTGCCAGCAGTGTGAAGGTTCACTAATCCTGCAAAGACTGAACAAGGACAATGACAGATGTCATAGGTGAATTGTGTTCCCCTCTAAGAATAACTGTGTTTTCCAGAGTTGCCAGCCCATCTGCTTGTCATTCAGTGAAAATGATGAATGCCAACAGCTTGCTAATTACATAATCGAGAGGGTGCACAACAGATACAGTCACATCTTGTGCTGGTTTTGGTTTGCAGTCCTCCTCCACTTTCTGAAACAAAAGGTAATTTCTTTCTCTGTGGCAGTTGTCCTTTCGCAGTTTGGATAGTGAGTGAGTTTTTTTTTTATAATCAGGCAGAAGGAGATGCTCTCAACACAATCACCCTTTTTCTTTTTCATTCAGTGGTTACAATTGCTGCAGTTGCAATCAACCCTGCTGACTCCTAAAAATTGAAATCCCCCAGGTCCAACCATAAAGGAAGTGATTCAGTAACGCTGTACAGCCGGGGCATCACTGCATAAACGAGCAACAGAGGGCACTAGGTGATTGGATAAACACAATGATTCTGAGAAACATATATTGCACAGTGGGTAACAGAAAATTGCATCTGTGATTGGTAGGGTTGCCAGCCGATGAGTCAATGATCTGTCTGTAAGCGGAGACAATTTGCAAAGCGAATGAAGATGTTTTATCTCTTGGGCCTGAAAATGGAGGACATAAAGCTTGTGTCTGTCTCCCGATGCTCTCTTTTTTAAACTTGTGTCACAGATAAAGTGGACAGTATTTGTCTGGACTGCAGAACACGATCACATTTCACCACACCTCCACCGTTTTTTCTGCAGGTGCATTAGTGATTTATATTGGTATTACAGTTAGATTGATACATATTGTTTATTGGGCTAATATTTCCCTTTAGATCGAAATTGGTCCAGTTGCTGCTCTCTCTTGCTTATATTAGCAGTCTGTTCAAATGCACAACATAGAAAATGCATTTATATTCACAGTATAAGAGTCATACAATGGTGTAATTGCTGTTTTCGAGGTATTTCTGCCCCGCCAATAAGACAATTCTGGTGAAAACATATAATTTAGTATCTTTTGCATTTAAACTGATAAAATTCACATAAAGATTCAGTGCAACTGCATATTGACTATTAGCTTTGCTTCAGTTCTGAACTGTCACTATTGATATAAACCTGTATTTTGAGTGACAAAACAAACTGAACCAAACTTCCATATTCCTCGAGCTTCTGACAGCATGGTATATTGTACCACTGTAACTGCACTTTATCACAAACAGCTTTGTAAGTTGGGAACGTACTCACAGTCCCTTGACTTTTAGTCTTAAGGTTTAGTTTCTTTACAGACACCCGGAGGCATCTACTCTTCAAGTTTGGGACATTGTAATGAGTAAAAACAAACTGCTTTTGGCAAAGCAAACAGGTGCAAACAGAGCAGATTATTTCACACTTGTATTGTATTTGGCTCAGCATAGGCAGGCAGCCGTCTGGCGCCTCGCTGGATAGGATGTTCGAGTTAATTAAAAAAGATTTTGTTCCACAGACATTTGCCTTGCCCTTGTGTGTGTGTGTGTGTGTGTGTGTGTGCGTGTTGTGTTGCGTGTGCTCCCCGGAGTTGTGTTTTGAGATGCATTTGAGACCTCAGGGACACCTCTAATCAAAAACACACAGACTGCCAGCCACCTAATCCTCTGAATTCACAATGACGAGGTGCATTATGAGGCGCTGCTCCTCAGTGAAACAGATAATTTGTTGATTCAAATTATTCTACTAATGATACGGCCATATGGTGTCAAAGACAACAGTGAAGAGGCAGAAAAACGGGAAAAGTCATTAAAAAAACCTGTGAATGTTACATGCTGCATAACTTTTGGAAATAATCAGCACCAGAATTGTTCAAGCTGGCTTTTCCTTTAACAAGAGCTTAAAGAAATGACAGCATTATCTCCACTCCAGCAACCTCCCTCAGGTGTCCATTTATATGTAGGACTGAGCTTAAAGTTGTATTGATCGCTGTCAAACCAACAAATGAGCTGAGACAATAATAGGTTCTATTTCAGAGCTGTTGTCTCAGAAGCTTGAATCGGTAGATAACGGCTTGAACTGTTACGAAGGCTAGATTAAAGACCAGAGTTGATCAAAACATTGTACATAGGACTCCGAACTTTTTAAAAAGCCACATGAAAATTCAATTCTAGGTTTAACAATCAATTCAAATGTTACGTGTTATACTGTACTGTATATGCATATATGTGTTTTTATCTATTATCTTATTTTGAAGCACTTTTTACTTTGTATGAGACAGATTCGGTAGAGATTAAACATTCATGATTTCCACATGTATATTCCTTCCTATTCCTTCCATGTTTGTGCTGCTTGTGAGCACTGGTTTAGAGGGAAAAGTATTTCACAGCACGGGCGCAGTGGTTGGCACTGTCGCACTGGAGATAGAGCAGGGTAGAGCGGGTTGGGGGTTCAATCCCCGGCTCCCCCCGTCATGCTGAAGTGTCCTTGAGCAAGACACTGAACCCTAAGCTGCTCCCGAAGGAGGCCAGCACCTTGCATGGCAGCTCGGTCGCCATCGGTGTGTGAATTTGTGAGTGAATGGGTGAATGAGACTTAGCAGTAAAGTGCTTTGGGAAACGTGAAGGTTGAAAAGTGCTATATAGGTGAGACCGTTTACAAAAAAATCTGTTTTGTCAGAAAAATCTTGTGACCCCTTTAGGTGTACTGAACCCCAGGTTGGTTGTCAACAAAAGTTGTCTTTTACAATGTAATTTTGGATTCTCATCTTTTATCATATTATATTATATCACTGTAGCCTGTTTCATATTAGTTTGTCTTGCTTCATATGGTGTGGTTTCATATTGCATGCTATCATATCATATTGTGTCTTATTACATTATATCATAGATTGCACTGTGTTGTCATATGTTGTGTTGTCTTGTGCCATCTTGTATCACTTCATGTTCTATATAAATGACTGTATCTGGCTTTCAGCTAGAAAGCTAATTGGTCTAAAAAGGCCATTGTTTAAACTTGTGTAAATCTGGGCCAAAAACATAAAAGGGAAGACACGCTGTTCCCACTGTAGCTTTTAAGTAGGCTACCCTGATTTCTCTCACAGCACCGGGTTGGACCGCAAATGTTCTGTGTTGTTTTTGAGATAAATTACTCATCAATTCTCACAAAGCCAACAGATACATTTCTGTTTGTGAAGTGCGACTTGCTGAGGAGTGACTGGAACAACACATTAGAAAATGAACACAATGATGGCAGCTCAGAGGGCGTCTATAAAAAGGCTCATTCCCCATTTCCCAGCTCCTCCTGACTAGATTACAGCCTCCAGCAAATCTGTCTCCCATGAGGAGCTTTAGCTGCTCAGGTTGCCGTGACAAATGAGAAAAGATGTTTCCTGTCCTTAAATGGGATGTCCCAATATCTACTTGAATGACAAAAAAGAAAATGGTGATGCATCGCACCAAGTTGTTAGTATATGCTGTATCAGCCAGTGAGTCACTGCTACCAAAATGTCCTTTTATTGCTGTGTAACTCAAGAGATCTAACAAAATGTGTCGATCTGAGAGAGAGTCTGTTGAAATTGTGTTTCTGTATTTAATTCCTTACTACTTATCAGCAAATATCCTTCATCAAAACTCAGTCTTTGCAGGCAGTTTCATGATTCAAGTCCATTTACAGATTTCTCTCTGACACCTTATAGTAACAAATATGTAAAACAGAAAATATACAATGAAAGCTGTGGTAGCATTGTACAGTAAAGAAAAATGTCTGAAATAGAATAAATTCATGTAATTTCTGAACCATTGTAGAAATAAATGAAAAACAAAATGCTCTTCAGAATTTCGTCTACTTCACATCTGATAGCTGGGGTGAACCAAAGGCAGCATTCATTGCTCCCAGCAGAGATATATGGTCACGAGGATGATGATTATAAAACCTGCCATCTCCATGATGAATAGAAATCCTCAGTTGGATTGAACAATGGGGAGAAACTTCATTACATGGTTAAAACGCCAGGATGAACTTCTGAAATACAAAAACTTAAATGTTTGAAAAGTTATGTTGTTTGGACAGACTACGATTTTGGACGTGAGGATTTACACAATGAGAAAATGGAGTAACACATCTGAGAATAATACATTTCATTAGAGAAACCCATTGATATCACCCAGACTGACTGCATCAAATAACTGTGATTCTGTATGAAAGCAGTGAAAGCTGCATTTACATGAAAATGAGCTGTTTCACACAGTGTGTTGAGAATAATGACTGTCGTTTGATAATTGTGCCAAGAAAAATCTGTAAAGGAATATTTTAGTAAATAGATCTGGTTAGAAACAGAGACACAGATACATACAAATGTGTAATATAAACACACATTTGAGAACCCCAGAGCCTTTAATAGGCTGCTGAATAGGAGTATTACTGCGTGTTGCATATTATCATAATCTTATGTGTGTAATTACCATCTCATGAACCCCCAGTGAACCCTGAAACCGAGGTAAACAGGGAAGTCGAGTGGTTTAGGACCATGAGGGGTGCAGACTGGAGTGAGGGCGTCCCTGTAGAGGAGAGCATGGGAAAAAGAGTAGTGGAGCGTCGGTTTCTTTCTGTGCGCGCTGATCCCAGTGAAGCCGCCGCTCAAGTGTTGCATGCTGAAGAGTCCCGACGCTCTGTGAGAGAGCTTTGGCCCCGATAGGATGAAGGCTCGATCCACGACTGGAAACGCGGGGAAATGAAGATGAAGATAAGAGTGGTAATGAATGAGACCCGCAGGAAACATTCACTGTGATGTTCATTTGCGGGCTTTAGTGTTTAGCTGCTCAGAAGTGAGTTACAGGCTGAGCTGTGTCATTATATAGTCTGCTGTGACCCAATTGCACTTTGTGGTGTCTTAGTTTCATTTTTTTACAGTAGCTTAAATGCATCTTATTCCTATTATAATACTGCTGTAGGAGATTGTTGTTCTGCAGGGGAGGGGAGTAATTAGGGAAATGTTTGACTTCAGTAGCCCAATGCTATTTTTTGCACCGCTCTTTAAAACATGTTGCCCTGTTGACAGGGCATTTGAGTGGCACAGCTGACATTTCATTTGCAGCCTTGCACGAGGAAAGCGCAGCTGTTATTATTGTGTTGCCTCTGCTCTGAAGGCTGACATTTAATTAGCAGTGATTTCTTGACCCAAAAAAAAGCTCTTGTCCTGAAGCTTATGTTATTAACCAAGAGCTCTGACTACGTGTTGTTTTCAATGGTCTTTTCCAACTCGTGTCTTTCATGTGTCTCTTCAGTGCCAAGGGGTTAGTGGCATCATCATCGTCACCACGGTTACCAGTTTCATGGTGGTGTACAACAGCAGCTCTGGTGACAGATCGGCAGCATCATCGTCCCACCGTTCAGATGGTCCTGTTCCTGCCACCAGAAAGCCAGAGAGGCCACGGAGACTCCCAACACCTACACTGGAGGGGTACACAGGTGTCATGGATCATAAGGTAAACATGCACCATCTGTGCACTGGGATATCTGTCTCCTTGTGCAAATTAATCGACAATGATGATGTTGCAACTGGTTCTTCTTTTGAAACATTAAAATATGTATTTTATTTCATGTATACTATAGTATAACGTCTAATTTACGTAAAAGCTACTAAGGAGGCCGGAAGCACGGAAGAAGATCTGTAATTTATTCTTAACAGGGCATATGCCCTTATATTTGGATGCCAGTTTGTCTTCTTTGAAAAGTAAGAAACATCTCCAACACCAGCACAGACATAAAGGTCAAACCTCAACTTTGTTTGTTTGTTCCAACAAAAACAATAGCAGTGTTTGGGGTGAGGGATCAGGTTCTTGTCAGTGCATTAGGTGCCTGCTTGGAGAGGGGAGTGGGATTTGGAGGAATAGCATTAGCGGAAGGTTTTGGAAGAAGCACATGGAGGCCAGCAGTGGACATACGAGTGACAAGGACAGCAGCGCATGGGACTTTGTCATACCAAACCGAAGAGGAAACACAGCAGAAAAAGGGGAAGTAAAGTCACTCTAAATATCATCAGCAGTTGTCCCTTAACATGGCAGCAGTGCCTTTACTCTCCTGCCATTCTACAGCCAGGAATTTGAATTAATTTTAACATATTAGTGAGTGACATATTAGTGACATATGTGTCGAGCACCCAGCCCTGCAAAAGAACGATGATGTCTGAGGCCCTTTTGTACATATGTAATTCAAACTGCGCCTAATCTGTATGCTGCTGTCATCAAGGTAAAGCAGAGAGACTAGCATGTAAATTTAGAGTTCAGGTATCCACTGAAAATGGCTTTTTGAAGCTTCGGGCACTGCCGGGAGAACTGAAGGATCCACTTCTGTGGGTTTTACTTGCGTTCTATACATTATGTCCTTATTCAGCTGAATCTGACATCCACGTTTTTCAGTTTGGGTAATATATGGATTATTGGCATATTTTTTTAAAGGCAGTGTACTGTTTTTGTTTCTCTAAATTTTGTAATTGAAATTGTGCAGCAATTTCTGTTACTGAGGGAGAGCTTCAGAATAAAACAGGAGTTTATTACAGTTTTATTGCCCCCTGTAAGGCCGTAATGATATCAGTTAATCTCTTTGAACTCAACATTGAACTCAAAAGCTGAACTTGCCGTGGTAGTACCATCTCTAAGTCCTCTCTGTAGTTTACTCCGTTTCTTGATTCATAATTAATGTGTCCGCCATGAAATATTTAGCAACAAAAGCACTTAAAACGGGATGGACCTCTATTAGAACGGCTACTCAAGACATCACCGCTGTAATCTTTTGGTCATACAAGAGCCAGAGTCAGTGTTATTGTAATGCAGAGGCCTATCATTCAGACCCAGCGTCGTGTTGCAGACAGCTCATTCAGATAGATCATTCAGACAGCGTCTCCCCCCAGTAAGAAAGATACGCAGCGAGGCACAGCAGAGTGGAAAGGACATTGCGTCACTCAGGCAGCACTGGGCAGGAGAGAGAAAAAGTGCTGGTTACAGTTCACCTTTCAGCGACTAATGATCAGTGTCGTGAGAGTGTGAGAGTGATGTTGTTTTGGAGAGAGGTTTGATCCGGCTGAGGCTTCCTGGATTCGTCTCTGTTTCTTGACTTTCAAGATTCAAAGTTCAGGGCTCCTCGGAGATGTTGTAACACTCATCAGATCCCTTTAAAGTCAATGAAAGAGAAACATTCATCTACAGATTATTAAGAGAAATGAGAGGAAGCTGCTTCGATGTGGACATTTAGGTGGTGTTGGCACTTTATTATTTCCTGACCGTCCACCTCCTCCTGGCTGATGGCTGATTCATGATGGATCCACACTGCGACATTTTTCATACTGCTTAGTGTCACTTTGCCCCCCTCCAGCCCTCTCCCATGGGGGCTTCCAGCTCTTTCTGCTGCTGCTGCACCCTCAGACAGAGCCGCGGAATGACTAACCAGAGCGGACCTGCTGTAGGATCTGTGGAGTGGGTGGATCAGTCTGTACTGCTCCCTTCATGGTCATCTGAGGTCTGCTGCTGCTGGAGGGAATCTTGGCTTTGACACAAGCACACACACACACACACACACACACACACACACACACACATACACAGGGTTACACACACCATTCACACACCACTGGTGCATGCATGCAGAAAACCCCATGCAAATGCCCAGAAACCTTGTTAGAATTTTATGCCCTCCCCTCATCAGAGCCAGGGATGCTTGAAAATGTGAGGACAGCTCCATCTAATGTGCCTGCTAGACCCTGTTTATGGTCTGTATTAACGTATGTGCTTATCTTGTCTGCATGTGGCTGTGATTTCACTGAGGTGGGTGGTGGTCTGTGCCTTCTTCGCTCATTTACGTCTCACCCAAGAGGTCGCAATACACCGAGCGCACATTAATCACTAAGACTGTGCTGCTTTCCGTGGCTCAGGGTTAAAGGCTAGACATTTGGCTTTCCCTTCAGTCCTTCTGGTGCTTAATGGTGATATGAAACCCACAAATCTATATAGTGTGAGATCAGACTTCAAAGTTATAGTGCACATTTGTGTGAGATATTTTGAGCAACTGGCGAGGAGTCTCAGTGTTCATTCTGTTTCTCTCTGACTGCTTTCTGCAATGTCTGCAGGTTTTGTGAGATGTCCTCCTCTAGTATGTATTTCTTTTCTCTGACAAGCGACAGTAATTAGAGCTGCAGAGTTGAATAGATTCTTTTCAGATACACACATCCACACACACTTGTGAGTTTGAACACCTGAATAGACAGCCGCTCCATTCTTCTGCTTCTCTCCTCTTCTTCTCTCCCTCTCTGATGTTTTGCCGATTCCAGTTAAAGAGATGTTGACCTTTGAAGAACTGTCAGCAGAATCAATCTACACTGGCCTTTATACGCTCTAATCACAAAGACTGTGTGAGAGCATGAATGTGGATTGTGTGCCTGTGCCAGTTTATGATGTACCTACTTATTATGGGCAATACCTTTCTGTGCTCTGACAGCCTTTAATGCAGTCAGCCTTGGAGAAATAGGTGTAATTGGAAAGTCTGTTATGCAAAAAAGGTGTCCTGTCTTCACTGACCCCTTTGTAACGTACAATTCAAGCTGTCTTCTACTGTAGGTATGTTAATGTACAGCTTACTTAATGGATCAATTCTCAGGATATGCAAATTCAGGTGTCAACCTCAGAGTGATGTTACATAGCCCAATTTATAGTCATGCTCATATACCTTAAGGCCCCATTTACACCTGTTAACGTGTGATCTGTATCTGGATCCGTTATCTGGGTAATGAAATCCGATCCATGGATCCCTGCATTTACATCTGGTATTAAAATGCGTTCTTGTTATCTCGATTGTGATCAGATCTCACGTGCGGTTAACGAGGCTACGTCTTCTGAGATGTGGCCCTCCTCTTCTCTCTGTCTGAGGTTGACTGGATGATGATGAAGAAGAAGACAGGCGCCTTGATTATTTCTCCTTTGTTCCTTCAAATTGAGAACAGAGCAAGTTAAGGATCGCGGCTTGAATGTGTGTCACAGGGAGGAGCTTAATGAGATATCAACTGTCAGGAGGATTTTGGTGTAATTAATTGGTCTTTCTGGGAAAAGAAAGACCAATTAATTGATAATTAAAACCCTCACACCACACAACAGGTGCCACTTAATCCACCTCTACGCTTTAGAAAGTGTACAGTTGCTGTTATGATAATGACCAAGGTCTAAATAATTTGTGCCACTGAAAGCAAATACGGCTGGGTCGTCATGTTCGCCCACCACCGCTCATACTACAGGCTGTTTGACATTAATAAGGTTGGAGATGTTCTATATTTTTCGTATTGTCAATAAATCCTATAAAAAGAGCAAAACCAACAATAAATGTATCCTCCTAAAGAGTATTGTATGTGTAGCCAAAGCCTAAGATAGCTAAGTCTTCTGTGCCACAGATCTCTGTTGATGTTCAAAAACAATTAAGAACACATCAATGAGCCCCACCGTAGCACTGGGTGGCATGTTTCTTCATTAATTGGAGTCAATCTCACATACATCAACCTTTCAGAGATAAATACTCAGTAGCACACCAAATCTGAAGCTGAAAATAGGCACTATTTACTCCTGTTTGAGTAGCTTTTGAAAAAGAATACAATTCCTGTGTGTTTTAAGAAATGATTTAGCCTTTTTAAAACGTGGAAAATTGTTTTTGTGACCTATTTGTAAAGATTTTTCTCTGGTAGAACAAGTGGGGATTGTTTACTCTAGCAGGAGCAGAAAATTTACATTAATCATGAACACTAATGAATCATCATCATCTCAAATTAGGACCACTATGGAAATTTGTAATTTTTACCGTATCATGCTTCCATTTTATTTGTTTGTTTTATTTTGTGTTTCTGCATGTCCATTTTCAATGTTGGATTGAATTTGAGTCTTTTGTTTTGGTTTTGTTCTTTCTTTCATTTGTTTTGTTTTGTTTGTGAATACTTGGACAAGTGTGGTATGCATAGGTTGTTTTATGACATTTTTTTGCATCTATAAAATTTAAAGCAATGCATTGTGGATTTGTTAGCAAAAAGTTGTGTACCAGCCGCCATGGACGCTACTTTTTCTGTTCCAATTTGGCATTTTTTGAAGGCACAATATTGTGCATCAATTTCACTCTCAGAATTCTGACACTCTGACAAAGCCATATTCTTTTCATGGGATTTGTTAACAATAAGAAAAATATAGAATAATCCCAGCCTTATCCTTTAGATCCATGGTTAACAGTGACAATAGGGCCTTTTTGTTCTTTGCTAATGACTCCTCTCTGACCTCTAAATAGCTCAGCCTTGCAAAGTGTTTATTCCTGTAGGTTTGTACTCTCTACCCTGCTTAAACTGAAAGGGATGCAGCCAGAGGGTGGTGGATTGGAGGCACATTGGAGGCTCTGGTGCAATAGTAGAGGCTGACTGATGGGGTTTGCTCTGAAAGCAATTATGATCCTCGGTTCCCCTGGGAAGTATATAAACAGGATCATACTGATGAGTCTGGAGTCAGTGTGTGGGTGGTAATTGACTGGGACAGGAACCAGAGTCATACTCCTAACTGCTTCTTCTTCCGCTGCTCTGAACGCCACGGCTCTCTCCTCTGTTTTATCACTCTTTTTATTGAAGTATCCCAACATACAAAAACACACATTGAAAAAAACTCAATATAGTACACAATATGTCTTCCTTCTGAAACAAAACCACCTACTCAACCCATCCCTTACTCTGCTTACTCACAAGCTACAACAATACATTCAAAATGTAAAATAATAAACCACGAAAAGGGGATTAAATAGGATAAGACTGTCGTCTTCACTCACAGGCAGATCAATGCAACAGGTAAATATTCATAGATTAGGAAGCATCCCCTTTAATGGATTGCTCAGAAATTTGAAGATTGAGCCCCAGAAATGATCCAGCTGCTGGAAGATGTCATCTCTGCTGAAGATCGTTCAGAAAGTGATGGTTCAGCAGGGTTTTCCGCCCCATCCTCCTTAATAAAGCTGTTTGTAATTATAATGAGGTTGCCCCATAAAAGACCACATTATAAGGCAAACAAAGTACATTGCCAGGTGTCAAGTGTTTTTTGAAACACTGGCATTATCTAAGTATACAGGTTGTGGCACAGGCAAGTGGTATGTAACAGATTAACTCTTGGGGTACACTGCGTCAAGCATAAACAAAGCTTACGGACTGTGTGTTAAAATCAGTTCCTTTTGTGTTGTAGTGGTGCTTGCAGGCAATCATAGCTGTTGGTGGGGTATTTGGTGGTGGCGCAGGGCACGGGGCATTGTGTGCACTTCAGGCTTGCAGGGGAAACTGTCCTCTCCAAAAACCTGAATGAAACGTGTTCCATAAAAGAAGTTGGAGTTTTGTTTTGACCTCTTGGTCAGTTTTCCTGATCATCTACATGGGCTTGTAGGTGTGCGTTTTCTGCTTGCAGTGATGACAAGGATATGATGATATCAAGTGTTGTCAGTGTGGATTTCATCTGTTTTTTGTTGGATACTTTTGTTTGCAGTTGAGTTATACAGATCTGAAGCTCCATTAAAATCTCTTGTCTTATGGATGAAACATCAGACCTGATAGCATCAGGCATTAGCATGTTGGCACTAGCGTTGTCCTGATGGCTAACGTTGCTGCCTTGGTTAGCGGCCTCCTTTAGCCTGGTACAGCCTCTAGAGCAGGGGTATTCAACTAAAGTTCAAAGAGGTCCAGTTAGAGAAAATTTCCTCAAGCAAAGGTCCAGAACATCATAATGTCTAACTTGCGTTGTGACTTAGTGTGATATATATTGAAGTAGCCTAGCAGTTGTATCAACGTCTGCATGTAATCAACAACTGACAAACTGTCAAATCAAATAAAGAAAGTACAGTTCAAAAACAGTTTGACAATATTTATTGTCACTTAACATTGAACTATACAGATATATAATACTGTAGATATGTATAATGTTCTTCTCTCATTAAGTAAAAGAAGGGTTGCTTTTAAAAATAAAATAGAGAAAATAAATAAAATAGCTTTTGAAAAAGTGTGCATCTTAAAATAAAGTGCTTAATTTTAGAAAAACAAAATAAAGTGTAGCAGCAACTTGAGTTTCCCTTTTTCTTTGTTAACTGTTTCATATGTTGACTTAACAGTCTCAACCAATTTCACAATAAATAATGTGTCTTCTCTCCCATAATAATTTATTGATTATAGGTCTGCCTGTTAGTGACCTATGCTCTAGAGGAAGACTTGCCAGCCATTTGATGAAGATGGCTTATTTACTATCACAACAGTTTGGTTGTTTAGAAACTATTTGAATGTTCGACAAACTACCTCCCAGGTGAACTATAGGGGTTGCTGAATGTATGAGGCGCACATCTGGAGACATCTTCTCACCGCCATGACACCAGAGGTCCCTCACAGCTGTCTTTAATCCCAATATCACATTTCAGAGTTCACTGAATAACCTCCTAAGGTCGAACCTATTTTTTGTTTATCCAGGAAAGTGTATTGCTTACGAGGTTATGCATTATTGATCGAAGTAGACAACCCTCTGTCCGCATGATAAAGTGCAGACTGAGTGTGTGTGTGGGAGTCAGCAAGTGTTGAAGTGCTAGTTGGTTCACAAATTAAAGGACCACTGTGTTAATTCAAGGCTGACTGTCAGTAAAAATCTACCTTTAATATGCAGTACATTACACTCATTCGTGTATTCATACATTCAGTGGTCCGTGTGTCGTGTCTTCACCTGCCTGCCATCTGAAATACTCTCCATCTGATTCTGAAAGCCCCTCTCAATGTGATACATGGTCTATAAGTGGCTATTTCCCAGCATCATCAAGCTGTCAGAAGCTCGGGGAGCTGGCACTGGAGCTTCAGCGTCCCTGTCAAGGACACTTTTATTATTTCACAGGCACTTTAAAGTACAACACCGGCCCTGCAACCTTCAATTGCCTTTTACTAGTTTAACACATTCCCTGACTTATGAAATAATATGTATAACGTAAAATATATGATTCAAAGTTGCTTGGGAGTAATTGTTTGGACAGTGCAGAGGGGAAAATGAACAGTATCTGTATGTAGAAGAAGAAACAACTAAAAGGACTGGGATTTTTCCCAGCTAAGGCAGGGAGGGTGTGTTTGTGCAGTGAAGCACGTAATTCGCTCCAGCCTACCTGTTATTGAGGGAGGGGATGTGTGTACAGAGAGTGCACACACACTCCAACAAGAAATGGTTTGCTTTGGGCAATGTGATGGGGAATGGAAATACCTGTTCCTCAATGCATAGACTGTGATTGTATGTGTGTGTGTGTGTGTGTGTGTGTGTGTGTGTGTGTGTGTGTATTGAAGGGATTACAACTGGTTTTTGATCTAGACCCTTTTAGACAGTTGTAGAGGAACGTGATTGTATTACATATCTGGGGCCACATCGAACTCATCACACCCAAACACCCCCACCTATACAGATGCAGAACCACACATACACACACACACACACACACACACACACTAGGCAATCATTCAGTGTGGGGTCACAGAGATAGTGGGAGAGTATTATAAATATAGCAGTGGAAGCAGCACAGCCGGTGGCACTGGTAATATCACCAACATGTATGCAGACACACACACACACACACACACATATACAGCAGACAAACACGCACACACACACACACATATATACAGGCACACACACCCACAGACGAACACACACATTCCCACCTCAGAACCTGCTGGAGTGTGAAGCTCAGAGCACAGTTCAGAATGCCAATGTAGCCCTCTATTAAGGTTGGGAATAATTCATGTGAAGAGTCTCTGGGTTTCTGCTGTCGGATCATTCAATCCGAGCTCGCCTTTTTCAACTTTGAAAACCTGATTGGACACAACAACATGAACACCTGGTCAATATAATGCAAACCAACACAACAGCCCTGCAACATGCTACCTTTACATGAATGATCATCTGAGTGAACTGGATTGTGTATAAGGGAGCATGTTCTGACCGCTTCTGTACATGCATTCCTTCTTTTGCTCTGAGACTGAGTAAATGTACAGGCTTACGTGTATTCATGATTGTCTTACAAAATCAAACTCCTACACAGAATAGCCTCTGCTCTACTGTCAACCATGATAATTTGCAGTGCATTTGAATAATAGGATACCTGACAGAACAGCCCATTACCAGTCTAGCTGCTCGATTCTGTGCCAGTTACACTTTATTCAGCTCCTATTCAGTTATCAATGTGTGTGAGCTTGATGTAAAACTACACTAACCTGTGAATATGAATCTAAAAGGCCTGGAATTAAATTCCAAAGTTTTGCCTACTTCATCAGATACTTTATATCAGGCTAGTGGAAATGCCTTTGTCATGGCTGTTGTGTCCAAGTGTGCTACAGACTGTGCTGAACTCTTTCAGGGTCATTGTTTTTTTCCTCTTGGCGGCCAGACTCTATGATGGCTACAGGCTTCTGTTGCTACTTTATCTTTTTTAGCCACACTAGCAGTGCGGCTCTAAGGATGGCAATGTTACTCTTTCAGACTTTGGTGATAGCTGGACTTTTCCTCTAGCACAGAGAGATTAAAATGACTGTTTCACAGCTTTAACCTTTCACCTCTACAGCCTCTGAAGATGCACTGCAGGACTTGTGCCCTGGTGACCAGCTCCGGCCAGCTAACTGGGAGCAAGAGAGGTGAAGAAATCGACCGCTCTGAGTGTGTAATCCGTATGAACGACGCTCCCAGCATACGCCATCAACAGGATGTCGGCCAACGCACAAGCCTGCGTGTCGTGGCTCACTCCAGCCTGCAGAGGGTGCTGCGGAGCCGGCAGGAGCTGCTCAACGCGAGCCAAGACACAGTGTTCATCTTCTGGGGACCCAGCAGCTGCATGAGACGGGATGGAAAAGGCCACGTTTACAACCACCTCAGGCTGTTAAACCAGCTACTGCCCAAACTTAAAGTCTACACCATTTCCTGGATCAAAATGCTGAAGTTTGATGAAGTATTTAAAAAGGAAACAGGAATTGATAGGTACATGTTCGCAGGATCAGTCCTGTCTTTGTGATGTTTGTTTTGGAATGACGTAACTGAGACAAACAACAAATCTGCGCGTGAAAAGATACGTACAAAACAAGAGAGGGGCAAACACAAAAACAATCTCTTCAGCTTGTTGGAGCTCTAAACACTCAGAGCATTAATAATACAATTTAAATTAAAACTTAATACAAACTAAATTAAACCACCTGTACTGTAGAAAAATGGCTGACTTAATATGAGCTTACAAAATGAGAACCAAATAGATAAACATTTTGTCAATGTCAATCCAGCCATTCATAAACTCATTTGCATGTGAACAGTAAGGCCACAGGAAGATAAGAGACGTTGCATTTGAATGGAGAATCCGTGTTAGAATAAATGTCTTACTCATGGATTTCCTTTATTGTTGTGTACAAGGCACAGAAACAAAGAAAGTCTGTCTTCAGTCTGTCTTTTTGCCATCATCTGGGTTTATCTCTGAAAAGATGATTGCTCAGGTAGAATCTTACGGGTATACAGCTTTAATCTCATTTGGTCTCTTGGAAGGAGCCATTACTCTCAATCATATTTACACTATATAAGTATGGCTTTACTAAAAATGGTCATCTTCTTTTGTCTTCCAGGAAGAGTTCCAACTCCTGGCTGAGCACCGGATGGTTCACCATGGCGATAGCCCTGGAGCTGTGTGACAGGATCAACGTGTATGGCATGGTGCCACCTGATTTCTGCAGGTGGGATCACATTATTTTTTATTCCAAGAATGTAGTTTTATGTCAACTTTGCATACTAGTAGGAATCCACAAATACCACAATACCAAGACTGAACCACATACAGACTTTTGTATTTGATTAGCAGGCCAGTCTGTTGTTTTGTACCAAAGGGTTGAGAAAAAAAATGTTGTCAGCCAGATGAACAGATTACTCATTACTGTTGTTTAGCAGTCATTTTGAGTTTGGTGCCTTCATGTAGGGTCATGTAGGGTTCCACAATGCGACTCAAAAGTTCACGAGCTGTAGGTATGGTAATGTTTAGAACCTATCTTTTTAGATAGAGAGCCGGTCTTTGAAAAAGAAACAAGGCAATGTCTGTTTTAATTATCCGTTTCCTAGCAACAGGACTTAAACCACCTCGACGCCAAGAACATTGTGTCCTTGACTTTTCAGGTCAAAAATACTGACTCAGAAGTTTCATTTGCAGACATCATAAGTTTTAATTAAATAAAAAAGGCTGATCTGACCTTGTTAGTTATTAATGATAAACAACCTTCAATGTAACTCTCAGTTTCATGTACTAATTTAACAAATGGCAACAAAGCAAGACTTTTATTTTTTTATTCCACACATTTATTTTAAAATACCACTAAATTTACTTATATACGGAAAGAACAGGAAAACAGACAACCAAATAATAGTAAATCAAAGTTACCAAATGATACTAAAAATACATTTTTGACATATTTATTTGAAAGGAACCAAACATTTTGCACAAGCACTTTTAAGCAGTAGCTCTGTTCCATCTTTTAAATTATACATCCAGGACATCATCGAAATTCTTTATCCTCTGGACTTTTCGTTTGTCATTTCCTGTTTGAGCAAGTGGGGCAAGTAGTGCATGCAACGGACGAGACGCTCTCTTCTGTTGCAGCTCCACTCTGTGATTTACTGTGTGCTGACAACATGGGTGTGTTTCTACGTAAAAATCTTGTCTAGTACATCTTTAATGAAGTCCTCAACTTGTAATGACAATATAACATTCACTCCCTGCAGTGACAACTTCAAGTGTCTTTTACTGCCAAGCAGTCAGGCTGGTGAATGACTGTGTGATTTCAGCACCAGTGGAAATGTTCTTCTTGACATTTTGCAATAAAAATAACACATTTCACTGAACAGGTTCAAAGTACAGCTGTTTAATATGCCTATGTAACATTTAGGTTCACTGGAAATAAAAGAATAATTTGGCTAATGTTGTTCTCACATGATTCTACAAGGGCACAAGGGACAGCTCGACACATTTGGATATTCATCAAGAAAGTCCAGATTCAAGTGACTCTCATGTGGTGGAGTCCTCCACTGAGCTTGGTGTGACCGTGATCATCAGAGGAATAAGATGGTGTATAATGAACACATCTGTGAGCTTCTGATATTTCTCTTTTTCTTTGTTCCTGTCTCCATTTTATTCCCCACTGTGACTCGCTTCCTCTCCCCTCTCCCCCCACCCTCATCTCATAATTATCTGCACTCTATTTCCACATCCCTCCCTCACACTTTGACTTTCATGCCTTTTCATGCTTTGTTCCTCTCTGTCTTCTCCTCTCCCCGGCTCCCGTGTAGATCCTCCTCTCATCCCTCCGTGCCGTATCATTACTACGAGCCCTCGGGGCCCGACGAGTGCTCCATGTATCTCTCCCACGAGAGGAGCCGGCGAGGAAGCCACCACCGCTTCATCACGGAGAAGACAGTGTTTGCAAACTGGGCTCGAACCCTCAACATCCACTTTTACCAGCCAAACTGGAAGCCCACTGCTGTCATCACCACTATGAACAGCTCATACGCTCCAGTTCCAGCTGGATCCTGAGATTCAGTCCAGAGACGATCCCCAGAAGTGCAGAATATGGGTGTGGACAGTTTCCAGCGCGCAGATTCCCTCTCTGGCTGATATGAATGCACGAGACAGCAGTAGGACAGAACAAGTTGCTGTTGTGGCTGTTAGCCTACTGCCTAAGCAGCTTGGCAGAATGGGATCATTGCATAATAGCAGCACAAAGCCTCGACAATGTTTTGGAAGTGTAACTATAATAGGATGAATTTCATACTGGAATCAAAGCCATGGAGCTGCTTTAATAACACTCGAGCTGTCAGAGAGGAGACAGACAATGACACAGTACACCGCTGCACTAACTGCAGTATTATTGATTCATTTTCATAAAGCTGAATACTGATTAATCAATGGCACATTGCTTCTGGTAATTTGACAGTTTTAATGACCTGAGGAGGAGTTTATACTTTACAGTTACACACATATTAAACATCACGTTTCTTCAAAGCTGATTGAGATATAGTCCCTTTAACTTCACATTCACTTTATTCGTACATTTATCCCTTTTCAACAATACAATATTCACAATACAGGCGAAAAAGATGACAGAACAAGCCCATTACATTGCAGTATTGGAGTATACCCTATAAATCAATAAATTCAAGGTTTTAGGTAAAGAAAAAATTACAATAACAAACAATACAAATGAGCAAAAAAGGAGACGTATTACTTACTGGTGCACATACATATGTTGTTGGCACCTCAAACAGATAGACAGACATTAAATCAATGAACGGAAACAAGACTTAATTATGTTTTTAAGTAATACATTTAAAGACACACCATGACCTCCTTGATCTATCGTATAACGGACTGAGGGCAGGCATCCTTCCAACACTGAAGTGCTATGGTGTTCAAACTAATGCTGTGCTCTGAGGGTACACCAAATATTGCAATAAATGGATTTTTGGACTTCATTAATCGTTTTGTCAATGAAATGTAAGAAAATTGTATGCAGTATAGAACTATAGAGTAAGGTCGGCACATGTCTTGTTTTGATCCAACAAACAGCCCAGAATCCAATGAGATTCAGTTTACAATGATGCAAAGCAGTGAAAACAGTGAATATTTGCCTTTTTTGACTTTTTAATTAATAATTTCTCGCTTTTGTTCCAAAAGGATTGTGGAATGTAGGATTTCTGCAGCAGACTTATATTCCTGAAGAAGGATTTAAACAGGATTATAGACCATGACTAGAGGCTAATACAATGTACAAAATGTGACAACAATTAGACAATAAAATGTGAAAATAATATTCATTTATTATTGTCATTGTCAAATGCATCTTCAAACCACAACTCGCAATTTTGCTCACAGAAATAAGATTTTTGGACACAAAGGACAAGTGCAGTAATTTGATCTGATTTCATTGTGCATACTTGACTAGATGCATTTAAAAATCATGTGTAAATATAATCCTCCTCAATCATATCTAGACTCAGTCCAGATTAAAGGAGCAGGCTAATAAGCTATTACTTTGTTCTATGGCTCTGCAACAGATGGCCCCACAGAAAAGCCCATATGTGTCTGATACTCCAGGCCATGATTTGTCCTGTTATTAAAACCAAATGTCAGAACAAGCCCTCAAAGGCATCCCCCCTGACTAAAGAGCAAGTCAGCCACTGTAATACAGATACAAATGATTAGATTAAAGTGTCCAGAGCAGCCTCTAAAATCCTGACCCATAGGCTTTTGCCTCAGCCTCTTCAGCATAAGGAGGGGAGCTGGTTGTTAGCAAGGGATTATACTGTGCTATCCAACCGTATCTCCAGGGTGAGGGGAGCAGCAAGACTATTGCAGAATTCAAGATGTGCCGCCCTGCAAAGGGGGGCTGAAAAAAAGACATTGACTGCTGCCTGTTCCTGTGTTCATTCAGATTGTACCACGAGCGCCTGTACTCAGGTGGAATCTTAATGTTGTAATCCTCTCAGGTGCTCTGAGAAAGCCCATGCAGGGTGTCATGCTAAGTGCACTGGCTGCTCCTGAGATCTGCGCTGTGTGCTCTGCACATCAATTACTGGCCCTTCAGGTAGAAAGGTTGGATTTTAAAGGCTTCAAAGGACAAGCTGGCTGCAAATGAGCCTGCCGGCGTTGTCTTAAACACATGCTCGAGGCGACATGATGATTTTCATTGACCTTGGAAATCTGAGGACAAATAATTATACTGAGGTGCTTGGAGCCAGAGGGACGTTACAGACATTTTTGGTAAAAATATATAGGTTCTTGATGATGTGTGGTAAGCATTTTTTTATTTGTATGTTTATACATTAACTTTATCAATTTCAGTAGTTATTTTCAGAGTTGGTGAAAGTTATTTAAATTGACCAAAACTTGATTAAAGAAGTAGTTAGACGGTTTGGGAGTTAGATGAGAGGAGTGATACCACTCTCAAGTTTGTACGGCAAATATTAAGCTAGAGCCAGCAGCCGGTTAGCTTAGCTTAGCATATGACTGGAAACAGGGGGAAACAGGTAACAAAGTCTGCCTGTTAGTACCTCTTCATGCTAAACTAAGCTAACCGGCAGCTGGCTTCAGCCACATATTTACTGTGCAGATATGAGAGTGCCATATTTCACAAAATGTTGGACTTTTCCTTTAAGCTGTTACGGCTTCAGCCTTTGATACAAAACTGTGTGTGATGTTTTAGAAAATATCCGAGAAAAAAAGGTGTAACGATTCATAAAATCCACATTTTGCTGTTCCATGATTCAGTATGTGTTTACAGCGTAAATAAGTACAACTTGCCTTACATTTCTGGTGGTAGATTATTATAACATTCAATGTAGTATTCAGTGGAGTATATTTGAAATTTCTGAACGAAACAGTTGAATTTTGCCAGATCCCTTTAAGTGATTTTCCAGGAGCATTTAATACAAGACAAAACAAATGCAGCACTTTACAACACGACAAAAACATCAGATGTGGTGATAAAAACAGGATAAAACATCTTTTGGCAACTTCCACAGCACTGCCTTTGTGAATTGTGGTTTCTTTCCCCCATGTGTTGATTCATTTAGCACGCTATTGCACTGAATTGTGAGCCGTGTGCTGAGCATCATAATATGATATTATATGATTCACTGTTGCACTATTAATGCAGCTCTCATTAATTAGAAACACTTTGGCTTTCAGACAGTGAAGTTTTAATGCAGGTCTTAAAACAGCAGTTTTAGGGCTGATTATTTTCACACTCCATCAGATACAGTGCAAAACATGAAATATCCTTGTATTTTTCACCAAGAATAAATCTCAACCTAATCCCCAAATTCTTAATTTTCAGTGTTCAATGTACCAGTCATGTGTGTCTAATACTCGTGAACATCCCTGCGTGTTTGACAGTGACACGTCTGTGAGTCGAGCAGCAGGATAAACTCACACTTTCATCTCCTCAGCAGCAATTTTGATGTGACACATATCACACGTAACCACATACCTGCTGTTGATAAGCACAGTGTCGGAAACCGCCTGAGCCGCAGATCTGCCCTGTTCATGATAGCAGGCTGTAGAGTAATTGTGGAGCTTTATCAGCAAGCCTGCAAAAAAATACCATCATCTTATAGAGCGAAAATGTTGTAGAGATAAGAATTCACGAATGGGCTCTCTCTGATTCACAACATGTCAACAAGTGATCTCGAACTTTTACAAAGTCAAGTCTTTTTTATAGCAAGAATCCAATAAAACAAATGGTTAAACTGAAACCTTTTTTAATTTAAACACAGGACTGTGTGTTATGAGTCTGCACTGACATCTGGTGGCTTCATGTGTCTCAGTATTTTCTGTTCAGGCTCTGATGAATTTGTTATGTATATGATAAAAGTGTAACATAAGGTAGATGTGCAGCAGTTTAATAATGTGTAATAGTGTATCAAGCAAAAGTGAAATCCCATTAAAAAAGAGATTTCTGGCTTTGAAAGTTGATCAGAAAAGGCCATTTTAAAACACTGTGTGGTTTAGAAACAGACTGGATGGTTCAAGGCCGTCTTCATTGTGCTGCTGCTTTCTTTATCTGTATCCACGAGGTGAATAAAGTTTTATCCATTATATGGCCTTTTTTAAAATCGCTACCCACTCAATTACAGTGACATTATCATGTATTTTAATGCTTGCTATTTCATTCAGTTTAATGAGACACCACTGTTAGATGAAATGATTTTGTCTTTTTTGGCAGGTTTAAAAGATTGACATTTTACTTGAGTTTCATGACCTTCACACAGACAGTTTTCTGTCAAAAAGGGATGAATAACTGAGTGATGATATATGGACAGCTGTGCAATCAGATGGAGAGCATGCACTCCACTTGAAGTCATATGCTTTGAGGCATATGGACAATCATATCACTGTATTGGACATATTCCCATATTTACAAACAGCCTACAAAGGACAGAAGACCAAACACATGTTAAGAAATATAACACTACTTACAGGGAAATTAATAAAAGAAACAGACTTATAATGACTTACAATAATAATTTGTTACCCAGTGATGTTATGGCCCAGGCATCTACATAAAACTAGTGTTTCAACACTTAATGCTTTCCCCCTCAAATCTGTGGCAGCTGTTTTGAGATTATTTGTTTTAGGCTGTCGTTCATCATTGTGGAGTGAAAGACATATAAGAATAAAAATCCTATTAGGGTAACTTTAAGTGGTCAGTGTACCCCCCGAAAACAGGATGATAGTACTGGACTGACTAATTTAGCATTGCACTTCTATAACACTGTCCCACTCACAATGGCCTTGTGCGTCACGCATTCTTTCTCCTTGTCAAAACCTGGTGCTTACATTACCCACAATGCCACTCAATCGCTGACTGTTTGGTCAGAGATTTGGGTGTTTTATGCTAGTAGCGGATATTGTATCCTCGAGCAGCTAGCCATAAACCAACATGCAGTAACAGTCTTTCTACTGTATAACATCCCAAGGAAAATGTGTTTTGACCATTTGCCAATTGTGTAAACTTCACCATGACTGCTCAATTCATACTGCATCTTTTGCCACCAAAATAAAACCTATATCTAAATTTAAATGCCTATTTAGTGTACAATATATTTGTGTAGATATTAAAGATCTTTTCACCTTAAACCTAGCAGATGGAGACACAATAACAAAGATTTTCTTCAGTTAGTCTGGTGTCAAAGAGCTGCTTTTTTTTGCAACATGCTGTTTAGGTTTGCACTATCTCCAGAACTGTCAGAAAGGTTTTCACTTTTCATCAATACGTTGAGGTCAGCGATCAACCCCACTCTCTTTACTTCAGGCAGCGGTCTAAGGTGTTCCCATGATGCTCCTCGCTACAGCTGTACGTCTCGTGATGGATCAGCATGTTTGTTTTTCTCTGAGGGTCATTATGTTCTCTGTGATCACTGAACCTGACTGTCCTGACGGCCTAATGTTCAAGCTCCTCGCAGAAAACTGAGTCATTCTGCACAGTTTCCACCTGTGGTTGATACATCACGTTCATCAGGAAATTACAAATGCAGTAAAAAAAAAACTTTATTTGTCTTATTTGAATCTCAAACCCCCAAATGCTCCTTGTCTTTCTTGTACAGAGCCCTGGAGTGGCCATAGGAAAAAAAAATGGTTCCCACATTTTGATTAATTTGTGAGCATGAGATAAGTGTATATAGGGGCTACAGAGAGCCAGCACAACAGACCAGCCTTGTTAATCAGTGTTGAGTGATGGGAAACGTTGGTTCTGAAGAACTAGGCTATGAGTTAACAGCTGTCCAGCATAGAGGCTGTATTCTACTCTGGTTGTGACTGTGTTTTTCTTGCTGTCAGTTTGTAAAACAGCCAGCAGCAGTGCTGAAACAGCAGATTGTGAGCTGTAGTTTCCCCGGTAAACACGACGACATCTTTGGCTTTTGCAGTCCCTTCTGCCCGACCCGCTGCTGCTCCTCTCTCTGGCACTTTTTCTCGGGAGCTGAGATGACCAAATTTTGTAATTTGAAGCAGTGTCCACCTTTTGCAAGACACATTTCAGAGAAATCTGACAATAAAGTGAAATCAAATCAAGATCAAATCAAATACCTGCAAAACTAATGACTGATTCCCATCAGCCTCAGCTGTACTTTGTGTTCAGTGCTAATTAGCTAATGTTAGCATGCTAACATGCTAAAACAGGACACTAAACATAGTAAACATTACACCTGCTAACAACAGCAGTTGTGAGATGTATACTGATCCCTTCATTGAACCTGTAATAGATGGTTTCACCACAAATCCCTACCTGCTTCGATCACAACATGATGTTACCACAAATCTTGGCTTTGCCGCCCAGCTGCAGTCTTTATTCAAGCTTCATGCCTTCATAAAGGTCAGACTTTAGGTTCAATCTGACAATCTCAGTGGGACTATAAATTAATTACACACACAATCACAAAACCCTGCTCTCTCTAGTTTCCCTGATGTCTGTTTTGATGAGAGTTTGTCATCTGGGATGCCAGGATATGACACCTTGTTCTCTTATTCTCAGTTGTTACTGTCGGATAACTCAGTTGCTACCAAGTGCCGTGACCTTTTAGGATCAAATCTGTGTTGTGTCTGAACACGGGGGAGATGTGAGATATTAGCAAAAGGTGAGGATTTGAGGTGATGGTAGCACAAAGAGGCTAATCCAAGCTGTGTTCAAACTGCTGAAGACCTCCTTTTTCTCTGGACTGACTGATTTCATCAGTTGTTCCTTCTAGGCTTGATAAACAGCTTTGACACATTTTTTCAACTCCCTGCCATGGCACCAACTCTGCTCCATTAGCAATTTCCAAAATGAGGGAAATCGTTTGGTCAGGGTGACAGACGTCGTGCAGCAGAGAGAGAAAAGAAATGATGGGAGGGACAAGATGAGCGAGAACAGAGGAAGAGTACTTTTGTTACCTGTGAAACCTGTGTTTTTGTGATTAGATGGCGACGTGAAGGAGGAAGCGACAGTGCTGCTGGCAAAAAGCCTGCATTATGGGTTATTTTCCCTTCTTGCTCAATCTACTCCCGGCTCCATCTGAACCCCACTGAGGCAGTCAGTCTATTACAGCAGCCACATTTGATGCAGCCAACAAAAGAATGTGATTGCACTCCCATGCCTGTGCTTGCCTTGCATTGTAACCAACCGCTCCGCTGCCAGTCATTACAGCCAACAGCAGATACTGTATGACACCACACTTGGAGGTGTAATGTCACCTGAGAGAAGCTTTCATGAGGAGTCACCTTGTCAGATAATTAGTCACCATTTGGCCACATGAGAAAGATTAGAAGAGGGTTTCATTACCATGAGAGGACGAGATGTTCTGTTTTTACAATGACAACCGACACAGCTAAATGACAGACTTCTAAAAAAAATCTATTAATTGTGAATGAAAAAGCAAAGCATATTCTTTCTTTTGTACCTTCCTGGACTCTTTTAGTAGCTAGAATTTATGAAAAGATACATTTTTACGTGTAACTAGCGAAGCTGCTGGACCATCTCCTGCCATTTATACTGTTTATTCTGTATTTCTTAAAGTTAGTAGAGCGCCACAAACAAAGACATTCATATTAAAAATGACTAAATTGTGAAGATGATGGGCTTTTCATTAAAAGAGAATATGAAATCACCAAAACAGAAGTGTTCAAGGTGTTCAAAGATGTTGAGGTCATCCAGACCAACAAGTACTTGCTTTTGATAACTTAGATTTAGTGAAATACAGATGTTATTGTGCAGCGTCTCCACTGCCTAC
Source organism: Enoplosus armatus (assembly GCF_043641665.1). Classification (NCBI taxonomy): domain Eukaryota; kingdom Metazoa; phylum Chordata; class Actinopteri; order Centrarchiformes; family Enoplosidae; genus Enoplosus; species Enoplosus armatus. The sequence goes on from NC_092186.1 coordinate 12,114,911, forward strand.
GTAAACTTAATCCCATTTGGACTACAGTATATGGGCGAGTATTGACTTTGTCACCACATTTAATGCATTTTCTGGCTCACATCACTTTGTCAAAAGGACAAAAATCGATTGCAATGAGTCATTTACTTCAGTTCTAAAATGATTTGATAAACACTGAGAGCCCTCACACAGCTCAGTAATGAACAAGAGTGTCAGGTCTTCCATTGGTTAAATGCATTTTTGCACTTATTGACATAATATGCATTCACAGTGTTGGACACAGTTGGCCAGTTTGTGTTTTTCAACTTTCTTTCTTAATTTCTTTTCTACCTTTACACTATAATATTTTTTGTATTTTTAGATTGTCTTTATGTGTCTGAGTGATTATTTTGTGTGTTTCTGTGTTTGCAAACCCACTTGCCTCGAATTGCCTCTCGAGGAACAAAGTATTTTGAATTGTGTTGAATAGAAATATATTTGTTTCTTGAAATTTTGTTCTGAATTTCTGTTGATACAGGAAAAAATACAGGGAGGAATCATTCAAAATAATCGGACATCATTTAGAGAAAGAAAGGCAGTTTTATTTGACCGCCTGCTCAAAAAAGCTATGATTCTCATCTATATGGCTGCTTGTACTTGATGATGATGAGACAACAAACAACAGGATCTTGATTACACAACAAAAAGAAAAAGGCTAAATCCCAACATTATTAATATTTCACTAAGTGTATATTTTGGCAGAGAAAATGAAAATGAAACACTGCATTATTTCTTTGTACCAGTGTACACAATTTATGAAATACATACATGAACTATGCAATTTTTCTTCCAGTTTCCACTTCTTGTCACATAATATTAGCTGCAGTCTAGATTGTAGATCGACCCTCATCCTGACCTTCCTCGCTCTTCTTTCCACTGAGCTGTAATTGCTGAAAGAAAGAGCAACGTAGAGTGAAGAGGACATTTGACACAGCTTCTGTTGAAGAAGGAACTGTAGAGGAAATTAACTTTTGGAGGATAGAAATAAGTCAGCATTTCTTCCAAACTTCAGGCATGACAAAGCATTAAAGTCCTGCAATAATTGGGATGTTAAGAAAGTGACTCCCAATGTCTTATCAAGCTTAACTTCAATTTAACTTTTATCAGTGTCAAAGTTTGATATGAATGCTCCAGAACAATTATGGTTGGAAATGCAGTAAAATCACATACTACACAGCGGCCGAGTTTGAAGTAGAAAAGAGGAAAAGAATGACTGCGACAGCAACAGAATATAATATAATAATAATATAATTTGGATTACATGCACAACGTTCTTGATGAAGTGATATCTGCTTTTAGATGATGTGGGACTCAAAGGATTCAGTTGCCTGGCAACATGGCTAATACTCAGGAACTGTTTTGATAAACTGTTCCAGGCACTGGGCTGACGTCAGGAGACAATATCAATCAATGTGCTGACCCCATGATAAACTAACGGGGTCTGTAACTGCACTCTCTTGGGAACTCTCTGAAATGTGTGCAAATAGTTTATTCTTTCTGCTACTTTCTGCTTCCAACAACATTTTGCTCCTTGTTGTGAAGAAGGAGGCATGGGCTATGAAGGCGACTTCATCAAAGTAATCACATAATCATCATGTAGGAACTCAAACTTCCTCTCTGCTCAGACAAAATAATACTCAGACATATCCTGTCTGGATAGCAAGTTCTCTCCATAGCCAGTGAAGTGCTATAACCAAGTGTGTGTCAACAACAAGTGCAAACAAATGAGAAAATCTTCAGGATTGGATTGAGTTTGTAGCACAAATGAAAACTCACCAAAAAAAACCCAATTTATATGGAGAGATATGGAGTGGGCAATGTGAGCAGCCAAAAAAACAAACAAAATACATTTCCTGAGATGATCTGCTCCCCGCAGAGCCACGGGAAGATTCAGCAGGAAGGAGCTGAGACGGAGTTAGATGGCAGAATTTAATATAGTTTGTAATATATTCAGAGTATTGTTTGGAGATGATGAATAATAGTGATGGGCCTTCTGGAGGTGTCCCAGGCCCAATGGTGTGAAGGAGGAAGGTTTCCAAAGACAATGATAATGCTTTTTCAGTTTATCCAACGTTTTTATAATTTATCTTAAAAGGGATCTCCACCGATTTTACACGTCAAAATCTGTTTGCAGGTCTTTGGGGAGTACTACTGCATGTGAAAAAAGTTGGACTAAGCTATTTTGTGGCTCCAGAGGGAGCTGTGTGAAATCTGATAAGTTGCCTCACGTGATGTCACTTGAGTCAGCGTTTGTTGGGGCTGAAGACAAGTTTGACAAAAAAAAAAATCTGAGGGTGTGGAGACCTGAGCTTCCCAGGCCTCTGTAGCCCGCTCCTCGTCTCTGCTTGAGGCTAGTGGGTCAAGGCTACATTAGCTGCTACTAGCATAACACGCCCAAATCTCCAACCAAACTGTCTGCAGTTGAGTTGCATTGTGGGTAATGTAGGCGCCAGGTTTTGACAAGGAAGAATTAATAAGACAATATCTCTGGTTCTGCTGCTTCAATTTTAATCCTCTTTCATCAACTGTCCATCAGTGCAACAATGTTATAGGAGAGCAATGCTAAATCATTAGAGTACTATTTTAAGAATCGTAAAAAAAAACAGTTTCAACTTTAATGTTGAGGTAGAAGGTTTCTTTTGACAGCAATGTGCATGCTGGGATGGACCAAAGCCCCAGTTATTAGAACAAGCAAGTTCAAGTTCACAGAGGAATGATGAACTGAATCGTCCACTCCTGACAGGCCGCACTCAGCCCTTTCCTCCAAGAGAGGTTTTCCTTTGTAACCGACACTCGCTCAAGAATGAAGCTGACATCAGTTTCCCTCTGTTGTGTAAATTGCTGTATTTCTTCTGCTCAGATGGGATGTCCACTCATGGCTCTATGTTTTATTCTGTATCTGCTTCACAATGACATGTACTCAGCTCTAACAAACAGTCAACCATTTGCTCTCAGCTGGATCACACTCAATAGAGGACTTTGTATTTCGGAGTTCTTTGTTTTCCTTTTATGTGACTTTTATCGTATTTAATTTGAAGCTGCAGCTAGTCTCTCTGCAGTGTTTGAGTCCGTGTTTGCTTTTTCACCCAGGTCTCCCAGTAAGCCAGGTTCAAAATCTGTAACAGTTAAAAATTACATAAATTATTACACACAGTATAGTTCATATGACATTTGTTTAGACACCAGTGAAGACAGACAAATCCTGTCTGATAATTCAGTATGAACAGTTGACTCTGTAACACTTCATACCGACTGATCTCCACAGAGCAACATCACAGTTTACATTGAGAGCTGTTTCTTCATCATTCAGAAATCAGGAGAAGAAAATCAGATGACAAGGTCCTGCATAGACCTGCTGGACACCTCTACTTTTGGAAAAAGAATCAATACCATTAACAACAAATGGACTGGAAAACCAGCATCTGTTAGTGAAGCATGCCTGGCCCCATCCTTTTAGTTAAGCACAATGGTCGGATGTAAAGGCTGGCTGTATAGTATGACGTCAGAAAACACAAAAAGTGTGACTAATAAGTCAGCCTGCCTGGAGTAAAAGGATATTGCTTTTAACCACAGCCCAGCAATGTCCAGTCCAGGTCTTGGTGTTGCCAAGAAACCAGACATTTTGTTCTCTCACTGGTAAAATCTTGCGCCGATATTTTCTTCATATGTTGCATTGTTAGATCCTCAGAACTGGAAAAACTATTTGGTCAGGTTATGTGCTTTCTATATCTAAATGCACCTTAGTAGTGAAGTTTAGCATTGGATAATGCATGTTTAAACTCCTTAAATTTGGCAGTGGATAATCTTCTTTCTCGCTGTTTTTCGGTTTTAAAAGATTGCTTCAAAATGAAATAGCCAGTAGGTGATAGAACCAATGCATGAATGATAGGAAATTAAAAATAAAAATAAAAAAGGCACCATAGCAAAGTAATAACACTTGGTACATGTTGGATATTTCTTGTTTTATAAACTTTATTGTGAAATTTGAATTTGGTGGGGGGGGGTTTTGGGGGGGGGGGGTTACTTCTCAATCTTTTGTTCAGTTTATATAACATAGTACAAACAGAAAGACTTGCTCATGCTGTCACAGACGCAGCCTGCACTTCCACCACATCATGGGAAGTGAAAGTCAGTGAATCCATGGAGAGCCTGTAAAGATAAGAGTCTACAAACAGAAAATAATATTTTATACAAAGATACAGAAAATGTGTTGCCTTCAAGAAAACATGTCCTGCGTAATTTGAAGAATTAATGGCATGCGTAATTTGGAAACAGTTTACCAGTACCTGGCCAGGGTCGGCACAAAACAACAGAGCAGACTCTTGCTGACTTTTTTTGCAGAATGCGACAAATATGTGCAGCCTCCAAGGTGGATTTGAGTTTGAACTGACTCCTCGCAGACTGAAGCTCACTGACTTGGCACCAGCGGAGCGCAGACGGAACGAGCTGCACACATCGTTGCCTCGACAGGAACACTGAGGAGCAGCTTCGGGACTTTAAATGGTGTTTACTGCCGGGCTGATATGACGTCGCTTTGTTTTACTGACTGTCATAAAAGACGTAGAAGAGAATGAGTTGACTTATGGCGAGTTGTGTGAAAGGAGACCAAACCTGAGGTAAGGAACTGGGTTACATTTTGACCTCTCGCGACCGTTAACACAAGTTATTAGTTTATGAGAACACGTGGGACATTTTTCATATTAAGATAGTATTTTTTCATTGATTTATGATGAAAGCGGTCACTGCACTTGAGTTGTACGCTCCAGAAATAATTCTTGGAAATGTGGATGGAAAATATGCATCACTATTAATTGTATATTTACGTCACAAAGGAAGTTTATTCGCACCCAAAACTGCAGGTGAGCTTTATAGTAAAATGTGGTAAACACTTAAGTATAAAACTGAGCATCTGATCCAGATCAGTGAAGCTATAGTTTCTGGTTTAAGTGATCATGTTAAGTAAATCTCTCACCAGACTAAATGTATAAAAGCCATATTTTAGCATCAGAAGTTTTATTCCGAATATTTCGGTACAAATGAATCATCCCATCTGCCATTTATCCTCTCTTTCAGATTTAATTTCCAGCATGTCGGCTAATGGGAGCTCAGAGTCAGGTTGCAGGTCAGAGGTCAGACCAAGTAACAACACCTGCAGCCAGAAGGAACTGTCTGTCACCGCCTCTGCCATCTCAATGTCCGTGGGCATCCTCTCCAACAGCCTCGCCCTCTTCATCCTCGTCAAGTCCTACAACCGCATCCGGATCAAGTCCAAGGCGTCCTTCCTGCTGTTTGCCAGCAGCCTGGTGGTCACAGACCTGCTGGGTCACCTCATCAACGGCTCCCTGGTGCTTTTTGTCTACGGCTCCCACAAGAAATGGGAGACGTTTGACCCTCATCGCATCGTGTGCAGCGTCTTTGGGGCGTGCATGGTGTTCTTCGGCCTCAGCCCCTTGTTCCTGGGGAGTGCCATGGCGGTGGAGCGCTGCATTGGAGTCACCAGGCCTATCTTCCACTCCACAACACTGGTTTCCCACCACATGAAAAGGCTGCTAGGACTCACCTGGCTGCTCGCCGCCCTGGTGGCTGTCCTGCCTGTACTGCTGTGGAGGCCATACAAGGTTCAGAGCTCCAGGAGCTGGTGCTTCTTCCCCATGGAGGAACCCAAAGACTGGCTGGATGTGCTCCTGCCTCTGCTTTTCTCTATGTTGGGACTGCTGGCCCTACTACTCTCCATTGTGTGCAATACTCTGACAAGCTGTGCTCTGCTGCAGGCCAAACTGCGCCGCAAGCATCACTGCAGAGGCACGTCCTACCACATAGAAATGATCTGCCAGCTGCTGGCTATCATGCTGGTGTCCTGCGTGTGCTGGGGCCCATTACTGGTAAGAATGTCTCCTCAGCAGACCTGTAACTGTGCTGTATGACTTTAAAATATCACAGGTTGACATTGCAGGAGCTCTTTCCAGGTGTTGTGTCCGCTGAGAGTTGCACATTCCTGCTGCCCGAAGCCATGAGAATGAGAACTCCTTAATAATCCAAGTTTATGTTCCTATATATATATTAATTGACTGATATAAATTCATCTCAATGTGTAAGTAATTACCCATCTATCATTACATTTACATCTCCATGTACAATCACTTTTCTGATCTTCAAACCACAGCTCCTATTTACCAGTGTGCCTGTCAGGGAATTTGACCATTGGTAAGTACAAAGTGACTTTCAGAGACAGTGAAATGGGTTTTGAAATGAGACAGAAACCTGGCAGGTTTTATTATCCAATATGTGTGAGGAAAAGATGACTCAAGAATAGTTGTTTTTTGCATGGCTGCTTCTCATTTTCAATCCCTCCATCCCATTAACTGTTTACGGCATACAGACATTTTCTCCTCTAAACTCCTCAGACCTCTGGAGCACCTACACACACCCCTGTCCTTCAAAAATATCCACTCACTCCTGGTGACATGCGTTTCAAGCTCCCTCTCCCGCTCTCTATAACAAGCTCCCTTCATACCTCTTATTGCTGCTCCAAAAGCACACAGTGATCTACACCAGCAGCTCAGTACACTCCTCATCCACCACAGTTACAGGGCAAAACACTGGTTACTTAAAACAACAACAGTTTTGTTGATGACCAATTTGCACCAAACATGGTACAACACATATACCGTGGAGAGGGGCTTGAGAAACACTTTCTTTCACTAACTATTTATTTACAACTTTACATTCATCAGCTGTATTGAATCATTGAACATTTGTGGGGAAAAAAGACAGTGAGGGATGGACACCATCACTCTTCAAAAGAAAACATAAATGCTGCCAGTGAAAGTTTAATATTTCTTAAATGAAGAATTAGTGAAAGACATGAGTCATATTAAATAACACACTTCATCATTTATTTGTCTATTAAGGTATTCATCGAAGAATTTGCCCACAAACCGCCTCTTAAAACACAAATTTAATTGACCCTGTTATTTTTGAAGCTGCAGTAAGTTTTCCTGTCTCTTTCCATTGTTTTATGACCACTCCGCCAGATCCATATCATCATGCTGAGCACCAGAGCCAAGGACGAACCTGCGTCTTTCAGTCTCCTGATGGTGGTACGTATGGCCACGTGGAACCAGATCCTGGACCCCTGGGTCTACATCCTGCTGAGGAAGGCTGTTCTGAGGAAAATCTTCATGTTGTTCCACAGCTTCTGGGGCCCAAAGTCTCATAACCGACACCACTGGCAGCGCAGTATGCTCCGCAGCTCCATGGAGACCAGCAACTCTGGCGCCGGTCCATCTGACTGCCGCTGCCTCGGTAGATTACCTCTGCCAGACACTGCGATCAAATACATCACCTGAGCCCTGGTCCCTGGTGTGAGAAAAACGTTGGTTTTCATGCTCTCTTTGGAGTTGTAAAATGATCACCATGAAGTGGAAGTACTGTGGTCTATTGTATAAGGTTGGATTAACTTTTTGTTCTGAACTTTCAGCTCTGTTTTATACATCAGCGTCTCTGAACAAAATCTGTCTGAAATGTTCACAGTGCGCCGAAAATTTTACAGCCACAGTTGGCTGTTATTCCTTTATTGCTCCTTTTCTTTTGGAAAAGTTTCCGTCTTTGTTCTTAATGCTGCTGAAATGTCCATATGGCAGCTCCAGTCTGTGCCCTTAACCTCATCTAAGGGTTTTTACTGAATGTGTTTGATTCTCTTTGTCTTATTTTGTTGTTGCTGGTACTGGCAGTAGCCCTGATATGTGAACAGTAAGGTGATATGGATTCATGATTATGATCAAATCAGTTAATACAGGCATGTACATGTGAGATCTCAGCATTTCTCTGGATTATAATGTGAATAGATGGTTGGTGCAGTGTAGGTTGAACAGATAACTGAGCTCATAATCACTTTTGACCAATCTACAGAAATATCTATGCCTATAAGTGAATTATCCCAGTCCAGTTTTGAGCATCTATCTATCTTGGCTTTTTGATGCAAGTACATAATGCTGTCTTTCAATAGAAGATCATGCTCCCTTGTTTCCAGACATTTTCATACAACAGAGAGAAATCAGACAGAATGTAACGTGCCTGTCAGTGTGCCTGTAGGTAATTACTATAAATGTAATGTTCTGTACAAGTGCTTTTGTAGCATGTCATCTCTTTCTCTCTCTCACTCATGAAATTGTTTCAATTTGTTTCGGCTGAACTGTGTAATAAAGGTGAAAATGGAAAAACAAATAAAAAATAGTACAGAGCAAATTAGATTCCTTAAAAATATTCTGTTACAATGGGTCAGGGCAACGTGTGTTAGGAAGGAGTTATTCTCTCTTAAAACATATTTTGTCTCTATGGAGTCTGGAGTGTGGCACAGGCGTAATTATAGACTTTTTCAGTGCTCAATTATAATCAAATATAATGATTTAATTCCAATCAATTATATTAATTATAATTAATCAACCATGGTGAGGTGGAGTATAATAGGCTGACACAGAAATGGGAAAACAATAAGTGAACATAAAAAAGAAAATAAAAACAATAATATTAGGATTCCACTTAAAATCCACTTATTATTTAAAGGCAGAATAAGGAAAGAGAATTATTACAATTAAATTGTTTTTACATTTAGTTTACTACGAGTTTTAAAATGCATAATTCCAACACTAATTTAATCATTTTACAATAGCTTTGTAAAAATGCGTCAATTTATTAATTATTTATTAAGTGCTGAAAAAACATTATTTCAGAGGCATATTCTGGCTCCATATGAATGAATAAAATGCTGCAGGAGTGGTTTGAAACTTTTCTTTGGCCCTTCACATACCTTTTCCCATAAAATCATTTTAACATTAAAATTGTGTGCAGTGGGGTTTGTTAGTGTAATCCATAAAGCGTCCTATAGGTGGCAGCAGGACGCCCAAATCCCACCAGCTGGTCGGAAACGACGAAGAAGAAAAACCCCTATGGTATGTGACGTAATCTCTTCCTCATAACCTCCATCTTTCAGTACCGCATGCCTCTGTGGATATCTGAGCAGGTTTGGGATGATACATGTTGATTTGTGTGTAATGTGCGGTGTTTGCGGGGTGCGTGGGTGTTGGCGTGTGGTCGGAGCGGAGCTGTCGGACCGCGCGGGGCAGTGACACGCTGTGTGTTCAGTCTGCAGGCCCTGTGTTGTGTTTTCATCCCTGCAGCTGCACACAGACACACACACACACAAACAAACACAGCAGACTGTCTGCTGATAAGTTGAAGCTCGTCTGATTTATTGTTATTGCATCGGCGTGATCTAATTTGTCTCTTTAACGTTTTTTATTGGCGCGTCTTGTTGGTAAGACATGCCTTTCCTGTTACTGTGTTTTTAATCAGCTACATCTTTGGAAACTGGACTCCTGGTTAGCTCGTGTTGTTGTTCCAGCTAATGTTGCAGCTCACAGTCGACAGGGAAAGAAAGCAAGCAAGCAGCACGCTAGTTGTTTAGCTAGTTACACATTTGTTTTCAACTTTATCTACAATGTTCTCATATTGTAGGTAACAACATGAATCAAGAAAAACTGGCCAAACTTCAAGCCCAGGTCCGGATAGGAGGAAAGGTAAGCTGACACCCAGCAAGTTGTTTTGGTTGGAGAGGTGTGTGTGTGTGTGTGTGTGTGTGTGTGTGTGTGTGTGTGTGTGTGTGTCATTATGTCAAATACTATGCTACTCCAAAACATGCATATAAAGTACTTAGTATTCATTGATGGATTTGGTCTGTTAGGGTGGTGCCATTTTCAGATTTAAGGGGTCTTCTTTAATACTTTGTGTTTATACATTGATGTAAAATTGGCAGAATCAATATATAGGCAGATATCAGAAAACTCAAATCCAGCTGTAGACTGCAGCACTGAATACAGAATACAGATTTAAACAGAATCACGTGTGTTTCATATGTGTATTGATTTTGAGAGCCTTGTACAACAAATGCTATGTTGCCCTTGTAGCCATTTCTTTTTCTCCTAATGCTGTCGCTCTTGTAAGTCATAGGTAGCGTCAAGCTGCTGTCAATTAGGAGTCTTATGTCTGCTTTGGTTTCAGGGCTCTGCGCGCAGGAAGAAGAAGGTGGTACACAGAACTGCAACAGCGGATGACAAAAAGCTTCAGAGTTCACTAAAGAAGTTGGCTGTCAACAATATTGCTGGAATTGAGGAGGTAAATTGGTCTGGGTCTTCTGTATAAGGAAACCCTGAATGTTGTTTTAACCTTCACATCAATGTGATTGTGTCTGTTCTGATGTGAGCATGAATGCATTCTTGCGTGGCCGTGTGGACCAGACTGCTTTCAGGTTTTTCCATAGCACCAGAGCATTTAGCCATGACCGTAAAAACTGAGTGGTCCTCTCTTCTCAGGTGAACATGATCAAGGATGACGGGACTGTGATCCACTTCAACAACCCCAAAGTTCAGGCCTCTCTGTCCGCCAACACCTTCGCCATCACGGGCCACGCTGAGAACAAGCAGCTGACAGAGATGCTTCCCGGCATCCTCAGTCAGCTGGGAGCGGACAGCCTCAGCAGCCTGCGCAAACTGGCAGAACAGTTCCCTCGGCAAGGTGTGTGTGCCTGGACCTCTTAGACATTTCACAATCACTTTTAAAGGTGGAGGGTGAGGAGTTCCGTCTTACCAACAATCGGGTGTGTTATAGTTGTGTAATGAGTCTTGATTTAAGGCTGCACTAAGCAGATTTGCAGGTTGGTGGCTTCAAAAGGTGAGAGGTAGCTGTTAAGTAGTCCGTTTATATTTTGCCTTTTAGTTAAGATTAGTCAGCGTCCGTAACTGACACCACAGTTTGATTACAATTTAATTCCAAGGAAAGATATGTTTTCACAACACCTCCTTTGTGCTTTAGGGTAATAAGTGTGGTGTTTATTTACATATGTGTCTTGCCTAGTGCAGCTTGATAGTGCAACCTGCTACCATGTGATGGAATGATTTGGTCTGAAGCCATTCATGTATTAAAATGTCCAATGTCAGTCGAAATCAACTTTTTCTCAAGAAGAAGAGTTTTCATGATTAGGAGAGAGGGTGTTGTATGTTGTACACTTTGGAAATCCCTATGAGACAAATTTATGACTTAAGGCTTTAGAAATAAATGACTTGACTTGACTAGGGGTTGTTTTATTGTATGCAGTAAGGTCAGAAAAAGGAATATATTATCCCGGTCAGGTCACAGCTTTAACTGATGGTCATTGACTAATAGAAAGGCAAAGTTCAGCATCATTCTGTTGTCTGTAAAGTTAATTTGTCCTCTATTGGGTTTCCTTTCCATTCTCATGTCCCATTCAAGTAAAGTGTTTTGGTTAAAAAGTATATATCCTTTTTCACATCACACCCTCTCAGCCATGTTACAGAAGCATAGGTTTAGCTTTTTTCGGGGCCAGTGTTTTCTTTGTACATGATAAGATAGGGTTGGCGATATTCTATATATCTCTCATTGCCAACAAATGCCATGAAAAGACCAAAACCAACAAGGTGGCAGTCCACCTCTCAATGCTTTTCCCAGCCTCTCTGGTTCTGAGACACAAACGCTTTCGTTCCTGCTGAAGACGTATAGTAAATGTTTAAAAACGGCTCACAATTACAATTTTTTTTTAAAGGGAAAATAATGTCTGAAATAGCTGGGCACTGTAGTTTCTAGCCAACTCTGCTCAAACAGGAGTAAGTAGTGTGTTTGTTGGGGACTATTTTCAGTGGTGGATTAATACACATTTGGTGCCTTAGTGAGTATTTACAGCAGCAGGATGGTGCATGTGGGATCAGCTCAAAGTAAACTACAGTGCTGTCATCTTCAAAATGTGTAAATGTGTGGCTCACTGATGTGTTTTTAATAGTTCTGAGACAACAGTGGAGCTCTATGTCACAGAGGAATAATAAATATATCAGGCTTTGGCCTCACAGAAAATATTTGTTAGTAGGATACATAAGAAAAATATAGAATATCTCCAGACTTAGACTTTAAGAAAATATTATATATCTTGTTACAATCATTTAATTGCCAAAGCTAAAGCTATAATATGTTTCTTTTTATTTGTACATTTATGCCAGCTCTCGACAGCAAGGCTCCAAAGGCAGAGGACATTGAGGAAGAGGATGATGATGTTCCAGGTATGGACTCTTAGATGTATAAAAGTCAGACAGTTAAATGTTGTTTTACTCACACATTTCAGCTAATTCTCATAATGCTATCTCAGAACTTGATAACTTTTTTAAATGGTCAATACATTTTCAAAATGCAGCAAAGGTCTATTATTTAGTTAAATAAAGAAGATCCACTATGCAGAAGTGGGATTTTGTCTACTGCAATCCTTGAAAAAATAAATTCAGCTGAGTGCATTTGATATAATTTTGGACAGTAGTAGAGTAAATACAGTATCATGCAAAGCTGTTTTCCTCCAATGTAATAATTCACAATGTGTTGTTGTTCTGCAGATCTGGTGGAGAACTTCGATGAAGCCTCAAAGAACGAGGCAAACTGACGCACGTGAAGCTCATGTGCACACGGACTGGACTGCGATGAAGCCAGAAACCCTCTCCGGTGTTTTTAAGTCTAGTCATCCAGACACACCAGACACTATCCCCAGAAACCAGAGACTTTTCTATTTTACGATGGCCCGCGGATGTCAGAGTCAGACTGGCTTGTGCACTTCTATAAAAAAAAAAGAAATATTCCCTTCTGGTAAATGGTTAAACCCCTTCACCACATTGTCAGTCATGGTCAGGATTACAGTGGTCATTAAAGCTACAGTCTTAAGACTTTTTGTTTATGAAACAAAATAAAGGCGATTAACATTTTTTAGATGGTGCTGTGGTCATTGACAAGATTTTGTAAAAAAAAAAAAAAAAAAGATGCTTCTCATAAAATCTGAGGATTTTTCTATGCAGTTCTGCATTGTAACGACCTACTAATTCAATGATGCTGACTTGCTGAAACCTTAGAGATGTCCTACAGTATGTGCTGTAGGATGCAGGCAGGTTTTTCATATCTGGCATCATAGCTCTGTTGCGTTGGCCTGCACGCGGTCCTGCAGGCTGTATATAGACCGCAAACTGGGGAGGGACATTTCTGCACACCTCTTGAGTTTCTTCAAAGAGCTGCAGAGAGACACAGGGGAGGAGGGAGATCACAGAGAGGGGGTAGAGAGAGGCGAAATCATCCCATCCTCCGCTTGTGAGCAAGGCACTGCTGCTTGAATACGTGTCTTCCTCGGCACTCACATGTAAAAGGATAAAATGCTGAAGTTCTTCTCTGCGCGGGATGACGAGAATGAACGGCTTTTGGGAGCAATAACAGAGGGTAAGAAATGCATTGATCGCAATGGGGTGGGGATGCTTTTGCTCTCCATTCATCGCCTGCGCGTTACAGGATGATGATGATACAGTTTGTCACAGAAAACCGCTGATACAGCATTTGGCAGCGCGCATAGTCCGCATCATCTGAAGCGCGCGCGTGTGTGTGTGTTGCGCACATTCCCCTGTGAAGACCGCACATACACGCGTTGTCCCGCAGACTCCTCACATGTCTCGGTAAACACCACCTCGGTGAAGTGTCCTGCTTGGTGTGATGTAACGGGATGCGCGGTGAGTGTCGCATTGCCGCCGGCCTCGGTGCCTGCGAGCGGATTAAACATTTGCACGTGTGTTGAATGCGTCACTGTCCCGGGAAGCGGTCGGTCGGTCGCTCCAGTCAGCCGGATCGGTGCAGCCCAGCCGCCGCTTCGGGACGCCTTCCCTCTGTAGCCCGCAGCAGGAGCGACACGGCGCGCCTTTCCTTTTATGGTTTTTGTGAAGGAGCTGCAATGCAGTTCAACCTGGAAAATGAGTTATTTTACCTGATTTTTTTTTTACAAACTGAGACTAGACCCTGTCCATCAAACATTGTAATTTGCGTTAGTGTGCCACACCACATATCCTACAGTGCAATAAAATAGTGTAAACTGACTCATCACTGGGTGTTACAGCTCAATGAAACACCGGCTATGGACACATTAACTGCATTTGCAGTGGGGGTTGGTAATTTGCAGTCATGGTTATTACGTGACTGCCATAAGAGGAAAGAAGGGTGCTGAAACAGTAATTGGCTGTAATCAGAGAGCTTAATTGCCTTTATGTAGAAACTCATGACGAGATTATGAATGGAAGCAAATGGCTTCTTTGACTATGTTTGTCATTTACAGTGTAGGCTCAACTGAACATGATGCGCACATTCAGGTGATCAGTGGAAAACTCGGATCCAAACTCAAATGTGCCAAAACCATTTTATTACCATAAGCATTTGTTCATTTATTTTTGGTCTACCACTAAAGGCACACAACAAATGGGCCAATGCACAGAATCACTGCAAAATAATAATAAAAGATCCTCATGGTAATATGTAGCCTATCTGGGCACTCAATGTGAGATGCAGAGCCAATTAAAAAACAGAACCACTATTGAACTTTTTGTTCTCTGGGGAACCAGCAGCTATGTGGTAGCCGACCACTGATTGCCTTTACAGCTACTATTGGTTTTACATCAATATTTACTCCACGGCAAACCTCTTCTCTTCCTCTGTTGTTAACCATGTCTGTTCTGTGATCAGCTCAGACACACCTCTCAAGGGCAACTGAGCGCTAATGCTGCCTTGAGTGATGATTGAAAGCTATGAGGTATGTTCAGGGTGATGAAATAAATGATCACATGTTGCTAAATGGCCACTTAGCACATGTGAACACAGCTTTTCCACTTAATGAGTCATTATTCATGAGCTTGCATGCATGGACTGTGTAAGTGTGTGTGTGCTTGACAGAGATAGAGACATTAAGTGTTGATGATATCATCATGCTCCCCCCTCGAAACAGATGAAGGAGATAATCCGTCTCTTCAGGACACCAAGCACCACTGGCTGAACAGACCCTGCCTGCTGGTGCTCAAAGATGGGGATGTGTCCAAACCAGGATTGGGATGCGGCCAAATAAGACCAGAATCTCCATCCAAGACCTCCTCAGACGCATCAGTCAGAAGCAGCTTTGGCCCATGTGAGCAGAAACCATCTGAACATCCTGCCAAAGCAGCCTCACCCTCCCAGCTGGAGGAAGGCAGCTGCACTGTGACCACCATCTCAACATGGGGTGAGAGTTGTTTCGGGGAGTCTTCCAGCCCCTTGGTGCTGAGCCCTGCTGAGGCTGCATGGCCAGAGGAGGAAGAGGAGGCGGTGGAGGAGAAGAAGAAGCCCCAGGTACTCCCATCAAAGGAGGACTCTGTGATTGAGGAGAAGGAGCTGGAGGAGAGCAGGCTGGAGCAGCAAGAGCAGTCCTGCAGCTCAGAGGCGACTGCAGCACCCTCTACTTTCTCACACGAGGAGACATGTGGCAGGGGGTCCAGGGAGCTCCAGAGCCAGTTTAAGATGGTCAGATCCAATGATGGAGATGAGACAGACAGCGGCAAGGCCCAGGCAGCCAGTGGGGAGGGAGCGATGGGGGACTGTGCAGCTTCCCCTGACAATGAGTCCCAGCTGAGCCCTGTTGGTATTCTGTCCAAGGATCGAGGCACTGTCCTCGGGGACGTAGCTCCAGTGTGGGTCCCTGATGCTCAGGCGCAGGTCTGCATGAAGTGTGGGGTCAAGTTTACGTTTACTAAGAGGAGGCACCACTGCCGTGCTTGTGGGAAGGTGAGGATAAAATAAAAGTTTATATGCTGTGCAGCATATAACAAGATTCAATTTGATGTTCACAGGTAACTTGATAACAAGTGACTTGTAGTTGACGTGTGAAATGTATGTGTGTGTCTGTCCTTGTGTGGTGTGTGCATGTGTGTATCAGGTTTTTTGTGCACTTTGCTCCAATTTGAAGTTCAGACTCACACATCTGGATGGCAAGGAGGGGCGAGTTTGTGTTTCCTGTCATTCAACCCTCATCAAAAGTGAGCACAGATTATTTTTGTAACTTAAAGTTCACTTTTCTTTTAAGATTTAAATTCAATTTAAAGTCATTCTTACTTCTTCTCCTCAGGGACACCTCCAAGGGGGAAAAGGAGGGTGTGGTTTGCTGATGAAATCCTCAATAAGCAGTCAGCGTCTGCTCCGACCACACCAGTCAGAGGGCCCACGTTCTCACCGCTGATGAGACGAGCACTGGGCGGGCTGGTTAGAAGTCCTGTGGGTTCACCACAGATCAGGAGGGCCTTGCGGCCACATGGGACGAATATCAATGTAGGATCACCCAAAACACAACACCGAACATATTTGTTGTTCTACAACTTGGAGAATGAAGTTTGTAGTTTGTACAACATAGATTTGTCTCACTCCTCTGCCTCCCTCCTCCTCTAGGAGGCCTGTGGTCCTTACGGTTGGGGCACCACAGCTTTAGTGAGCAGCTCTGTCAACCTCATCCCCCTGGACGGCCTGCCACCCATCCTCACCTCCACGGGAGTCAAAGGAGGTAAGACAGGTTTTGAGGGTGAGAGTCAAAGATTTTGCTAAATTACTTTGTGCATTTTTTGTTCATTGTAACACATTTGCTGGTATTTTACTGACCTTGAAATGTGCTTTGCTCATTTTTTGGTGTTGGTCTAATAGCTGTGTTACTGTGTTTTTTCCTCAGATTACACTGTGGAGGAGCAGCCCTCTGAGATGTTGCTTATTCAGGAGTTGGAGTGTGGCAGGCCCAAGCCCCTGGTGTTTGTCCTCAATGCCAACCTACTTGCTATGGTCAAGTTGGTCAACTGTGCGTTTCTCTTTTTCTTTTCATCGTGCATCATAAAATGCATAGAAAACGATACATAGGCAACATATTGTACACAGTTACAATCAAATATAGGGCTGTTGGGATCCTGCAAGCCTCCTCCATGCTGCGTACAGAATTAAAATCCAAGTAGAAAAGCATTACTTTTATACTTTTTATATCTCATACATCCACATTCCTACATTGTACTTTTCTATTTATTTCTATTTATCTATTTTGGAATTCAAATTCTCTTTAAAGACCAACTAAAATTAAATTGCATTGTTTTGTTTGCTACAGCAGAAACCAGAAATGAAAAGGGAGAAATTTATAGTTAGTTTTGCATCAATTAGATAGAACACTATCCTTTATTTCTTTTAATAATAAAAACTTAATTAAATACAATTAGATACATTAAATTGAATTAAATTAAATTTTTAAAAAAACATTGACATTTTTTTTAACTACAACAAGGGATGACTAATCGTGATTTCAGTTGAAAAACTGTCCTTGTAGACCTCTGAGATTGTGCCTTGATTGTGTGACAGATGTTAACAGGAAGTGCTGGTGTGTGACCACAAAGGGAATGCACGCTGTGGGCCAGGTGGAGGTGGTGGTGTTGCTGCAGTGCCTGCCTGAAGAGAAAAGCTTCCCCAAAGACATTTTCAGCCACTTCATCCAGCTGTACAGGGACACCATCACAGGTCAGGGCCACTCACACAATGAGATGCTTACATGCAGTCGTGATGTGTCGTGATGTGTTATGTTGAATTTATCCCTCTTTGGGACTCTCGTCCATCAATTTTGAAAAACTGCCACCATGGACTGGCTGTCACCTCCTCCACCTCCAGTGTTTTTTCTGCTATAATTACACGTTTTCCTCTGTATGTCTGTAGGAAAGGTCGTGAAACACCTGTCACTGTCCTTGTTTGGCAGTAGTTTCCTGGGCAGTGAGGATCATGCAGGCTTCCTTTACATTCGCTCCACTCTCCAGTCCCTTCAAGGTCTACCTCTGCCAAACCAGCCCTACCTCTTTGGCCTGCTGGTCCACAGAGCAGAGGTGGCCTGGGCCAAAGCCTTTCCCTTGCGCCTAATGCTGCGATTGGGGGCCGAATACAGATGTAAGCCAGGCCCTCGTATGAAATGCTGCCTCAATACTGCTACAGGTTTCCTCTTCAGTTACCCACATTGTTTCTTGTTCCAGTTTACCCGTGCCCTCTGTACAGCGTGCGCTTTAGGAAGCCCTTGTTTGGGGAAATAGGCCACACCATAATGAGACTGCTAGTGGTGAGTATAATGTTACAGAACCAGATTTACCATGAGTAACAAGAAGTTGGGTGTCGTAACTTTACCAAACTTCCCATAGTTGGTGTTGACCTGTTCCTCCCATCCTGTTCCAGGACTTTAGGAATTACCGTTACAGCCTACCAATGGTGCCGGGGCTCACTGTGGATCTAGAGGCTCAGAGGACCTGCATAAAGATACCGACCACTGGGTATAATGAGGTGAGCCTTTAAACGCCTCTCAGAGTTAATGCTAATGTTTATTTATTTCTCATCCATCTTCGTCCTTCTCTCTCTGCCCACTTGTCTCCCGTTAGCTAATGACAGCTCTGAATAAGTCTAATGAGCATGTGCTGGCCATTGGGGCGTGCTTCAATGAGACTGCAGACTCCCACCTCATCTGCGTACAAGGAGACGATGGCCAGTACCAGACCCAAGCCATCAGCATCCACAATCAGCCTCGCAAAGGTGGGCCATAACAGGATACTGTGAGGGACATCAAGATATCAGAGTCTGGACTCAATGTTGCCTAATCAAGTAGCGGAGGACATCCATTGCAATCAACCCCCAATCAGGAAGTCCTGATTGACAGATAAGATCATTTATCTGTCAATCAGGAAGTCCTGATTGACAGATAAGATCATTTATCTGTTGTTTAGGGAAACTTTGATAATTGTCTGAATTGAATTGGTGCACTAAAAAGAAAGAGATCAGCACACTCTGCTCCTGTGCAAGGACTATATTCAGTTTTCAGATTTTTCATTAGAAACTTTTGAATTTGGTGCAGTCTACTGATATTAAGCCTTTATTTAATGTTTATGTCTTAATCTTTATTTAAAAAAATATGTAATTTCAATTTTAAGCCTTTTAAATTAGTAGAAAATCCACCATTACAAATAAATGTGCAGCCGAACATTGTACAAACCCATGACATTGTATTCTAAGAATTATGTATAAAAGTTAGCGAGAAGTTTCCATTTGAGGTAATTGTGCCGCCATACAAAATAAAATCTTGGATGATCTTGGATTTAAACATTGCACTCAGTTTAAATTTGACATGGATTTAATTGTTTTGGAAGAAGCAGATAAGGAATACAGATAGAAACAGGATTTAACTTTGAAGTGACACCAAGGTAAAGTTAAGAGAAGCAAAGTGCAATAAGGGCTCAAGTGAAGTCAAAAGAACTCAAAGAAGTTCACTTTCCCAACACTAGATGGCACTAAATGATTACTATACAGACCGATAGTAACAGGGCTGAAGCCACAGAGTGTGTCTCTGTTTCTCTCTGATGATTTCTTTTTTTTATTGCAGTTACTGGATCATGCTTTTTTATATTCAGTAGTGCGCTGAAAGCGTCTGCGGGATACCTCGCCAAGTCCAGCATCGTAGAAGGTAGGATGTCGACTCACAGGGGAGTCAGGCTCACCTTGACTTTCACCTGCCCGCTTGCAGGAAGTTCATTGTTTACATTTGTTTTAAGTAGTGCATGTTAACACCCCTGCTTCAAAACTGGTTTTATTCAGAACGTGTTGATCTTTGTATGTGTGTGTCTGTGTACATTTTAACAGACTGTTTGTCTAGGCGTGTGTACATGTTGATGCATGTGAGTGTGTGTGTGTCTCCCTGTTTTTGTCTGTTTGTGTGTTTCTCCTGTATCGCTGTCCCCTCTCCCCAGATGGGCTAATGGTGCAGATCACCATGGAAACCATGGCAGAGCTTCGCCGGTCGCTACGGGAGATGAAAGACTACACCGTCACCTGTGGACGGCTTGACCAATCAGACAGCCAGGAGCTTGTTTGTGTACAGTGGGTGGAGGAGAAATGCACTGTGAATAAGGGGTGAGTGTGTCCACGTGTCTGAAGTTCAGAATAAAGCTTTTGTGCTGGAAGAGAACAATATACTGTAATATCATATTTAAAAATAAGTCTTTGAACATTTTCAATACTGCATAATGTGCGGAGAGTGATCATAACTGCCTCCAAGGCAGTTTGGTCTATGTTGTAAATTACTGGTATGCATAATGTGTCTTTGTGTCTCCTAGAGTTATAAGCCCCATTGATGGGAAATCCATGGAGTCTATCAGCAGTATGAAGATGTTCCAGAAGTCAGAATACAAAGAAAACGGGAAGATCATCCGCTGGACAGAAGTACATACGATGATCTGCTTAAAATATCAACACAAGTCCATCCGAAACTGTCCCCTCCCTTTGCATTCATGTGTGTGTTTTGTACAGGTGTTCTTCCTGCAGAGGGGGGATCATCCCAAAGGAGGAGCGAGTGACTCTGCTGAACACAACCGGCTAACGGAGCGCATCGCCCGGACGTTTTGCTTGGCTCTGTGTCCACACCTCAAACTGCTGAAAGAGGACGGGATGGCCAAACTGGGGCTGCGAGTCGCTTTTGAGTCGCAAGAGGTCAGAAAGGATGTTTGGTATCAGTGAGCTGAGTCACAACAACATATTGTTATTAGTACATCAGGATGGAATAGGCCTTTTCAGTGCCAGATGTCATTCATCTGCCTCCTATAAGAAGGTTGCATCATGAATACTGCCCTACAAAGCAAAAAGCAGTAACTACATGCTTGTTCAGAATTGAGTCAAAACAGGAATGTGACTTTTTGACGTCTGTTCTGCCATATGAAAAGTATTATGCTATAGAAATGTATAATTTCTGAAACATTTGCGGTAATTACAAAAGAGAGCTTTAAACCAAACCAAGCCACATTAACTGCACTCTGGCTGTGATTTGGTGAGGTTAAGCTACCTTTAACTCACATATTTAAATGTATGTAACGGTAAATTAATTCATTATATTGATTTCAACATGAAAATGATTAGCAGACGGCCGGACAGACACATAGGAAAAGTTAATCCATATGAACTATGGACTGTAAATAATCAAAATGAAGTTTATATTCTTAAACAAACTAGTTGAAACGGACATGAAAGCTGAAATAACACATTTTATTTGTACATTCAAGGTTCAAGGCCCAGCTTTATTGTCATTATACAATACAGGATTGCTCAATGAAATGCAGCTGTAGCGCCCACCATGCTACGTACTCAAAAAAACATTTAAACAAATATTATTATTATTATATTTTAAAATTAGAATGGAATAAAACAATAACATAGGCAATAAAATAGAACAAAGTATTGGTTTTGGTGCCAAAGGATTCCTAAAAGTTTCATATGCTCTTCCATTTTGCCAAAAAGTTTATGAAAAATAGTCAGGAATCTTTTCATTGTTAAAACTCATGTTGGTCTGACTTTGGTGGGGAGAACATGTAACATATGACTCACATAATACATAGTTGTAAAGTTTACAACACAAGCTCAAGGGTGTGACTATATTAAAACTAATGTGTGGTTTGTTTTGTAATGTCAGGTGGGATTTGTGGCCGGGAGCAATGGGCAGCCCCTCCCAGCTCAGTACCTCAACGCCCTGGATAGCACGCTGATCCCCGTCATACACAGCAGGGGGCGCAAGAGGGATGACGAGCCTATTGTGATGGAGCTTATCTTTTACATCCTGGAGAACATCACTTAGACCCCTAACACCCCACCGTTTCATCTTTTAGACCCTGACCACAACCTGGCACTTCTCATCAGTGCTGCCATCGGTTTCAGGGCAATAAAAGCATTCAAAGGGCGAACCAGACCACATCCAAGGTCTGCATCCATCTCATCCACTCACGAGTAGAGAGAAGTGGTCTGACTCTTAGTGGTTTTCTGATCTCACCCCGCCCTGCAGCAGACAATCTGGGTACGCATGAAACCTAGGATGGCTCATCAGATCAGGGCGCAGTACTGCTCTGTACAGTAGTAGCAACTTCATAGCTTGATTATCATTCATGTCACAATGTTCAATACAAATCCCCATATGGAGAATACCTTTAAAGTGGGAGCTGGATTCAGCCCCACGACCTTAAAACAAAGAGAAAAAGAGAATGACTTGACGAACTGTATGTAGTAGATCTGTAGCAATATGATGCACACTGAATGAATGCCTAAAGAATGTTTTCATACTGGATGTATTTTAATTGACTGCTCATGAAATTTAATGTCAGCCTGGAATTAAACTTGCAACAATGACTGAGTTACTGCTCTCTGCTCAACGCTCATTTACTCAAGTACAATGTGAGTACTTGTACTTTAGTATTGCCAGTTTATGCCAGTTTTTCCTCCACTACATTTATTACATTTACACTATAATTACTAGCTACTTTGCAGATTAAGATTTTACACACAAAACATGCGCTCAGTATAATGCAGTCGTTTACAACACCACTACAAACATTTAGTTGTGATACATCTCTGACAGTGTCAATCAAAGCTAAACATTATCTTTGTAAAAGGTAGAATTCATGGCTGAACTATTGCATTGGATTACATTAGATTTTGCAGGAGTACCTAATAAAGTGGCCAGGGAGTGTATGATCAGTGTTTTGGTAAATTTGATGCATTGTTATACATCAGTGGTTCCCAACCGTTTAGACTTGTGTCTACTTGTGACCCCTTGTCATAGGTTTAGTATTGTACATAATAATCTACAAATGATTCTCTTCTCAGATTAATGAATCTAATTTAAATGATTTGTAGAAACCTGAATGCTTAAAACTCTCCAGTATTTCACAAGACAGTAGCAATGATTATAGAAAAGTCTAAAAAATAAACATAATTATAATCACATCAAAAACATAATAGTTCCCTGGGTGGGAATCACTGCTATAGATTAAACTAACCTAAACTAATTAAACCGTAAAACTGTATATAAATTAGTTAAAATTAGCTCTGCCTCGACCAGCTACATTAAATGTGTTTACATTTTAAATCAATAATAAACTATATATTATCAATAATAAACACTGACAGAGGAATGGATGTAAAGAACACCTTTTCACTGAGTACTACATGAAAATATGACCCCCTTTCTGACCCTGATGAACCAGCTGATGGCTGAGTCGTGTGGGTGTAGATCCGGTCCGCAGGATGCTCTCTCTCTGCCTCTTACCATGAATCTTTTTAAACAAAGCAGAATGGGACTTTTGTTCACCTCCTACTTGCTCCGCATACTTTGGATGGCAAAGACAAGAGGCACAAGCAAGCAATGCAAATATTTTCCCCTCACACACACACACACACACACACACACACACACACAGCACAATGTCAGCGTCTTCCCCTGAGGACCTGAAAACTATAACTGAAACCCATTTCAGCAAGTTACACATACAGCATTGTTCTGCGTGAAAATACCAACACACAAGATGTATAAGATAATTTAAAATGGAATTTATTGGTATTTTAATTTTAAATACATGTAACAAAATTTTGAAAGACTAAAACATACCAATACAATTAGTTTTTTGTTTTTTTTGGTGTTGTAAAACTATTTACAAAAAGTATTTTCAAGTTTGATAGAAACTGTACAGTCATCTGTCCACAGGGGGTCAGGAGGACATGAGGGTCAGATAAGTAGCAAAGGCAAGTGTGGTGAAGGCAAGTGGGGTAGTGCGATACTGAACTAGGAGGTTGTTTGAACATCAGTGAAGATAACTAGGGCAAAACATCTTCTCTTCATACATTGTGTTCCATAAAAAGGTTCCCCAACTCAAAGAAACGGACGAACAAACCGACGAAATGTGGAACCCCAACTGTGGAAATCATTGACCTCGTCATTTCCCCACGTTTTGCATGTAAAACTAAAAACAGGAAAAGAAACACAGCCAAAATTATCTTTGGAATCCGCAGTAGTTCTAGGTCATACTTCTCGGGTGTTTCCTTCCAAAGATCCTAGGCCTTCTTCATCTTGCCCATGTGAGAGCTGCCGTTCTCATGGCGAGCAGAGCCGTTGGTGGCTCCGTGCTTGATGCTGTTGCTGTTTTCGTGGTGTTTGCCATTGGTGTAGACAGCTGTGCCGTTCTGACACTGCTTAACGTCCTGTTTTGGCAACCGCTTACCCCTCACGTAGGCCTGGACCCAGAAGTTGGAGAAGAGCACGAAGAAGAAGGTTCCATACATCCAGATGAGGTGGAGGATCACGGGGAACTGGTAGTCGCAGCTGTCCATGAAGTAATACTGGGTAGCGTGGAGAGATACCAGGACAAACTGGGTCTGTTGGGAAGAAATCAGGGGTCAGCTATGACTTACTACAAATAAATGTAGAGGAATTTGTCTTGGTGCCTTTGGGGCAGAGACAGAAGTAGATTAAGACACTGAGAATGACTCGAAATAAATACATTTAAGCTACATCATGCTGTGTTAGAGCTGATCCCTGACGTCTACAAGTAGCAAAGTTCTGATTAATGATGAAACAAACGTACCAGCTGAATGGCAGTCATGTATTTCTTCCACCACAAAAACTTCTGGAAGCGTGGTCCAGCAGCAGCAAGGCCGTAGTAGAAATACATGATGACGTGGACGGAGGAATTCACCATGGCATGGAAAGATCCCATTCCACCTGAGGTAATAAACAACATTAGGCCGCCTCAGACCAGTGTAACCAAAGAACCTCTGACCTTGCAAGAAGATATTCAGTACTTTATAGGTAGCCTGCACAAACTTTCTTGAAGGACTATTTAACAAGACATTGTTGCTGATTGTACAGGTCAAGATTGGTTTGCAGGATGACCACGCCACACCCCCCACCTGCTATTGTTCCTCCATTAATAATTTTTCTCTTCAACAAGTCAAGATTTAGTTAATATGTACTCACCAGGAGCATAGACAATTCCCCACCACCAGGTCCAGGGCATGAAGGAGTGGTGAAAGATGTGTAGGAAGGTGATCTGGCCGTGCTTTTTCCTCAACACAAAGAAGACCTGACCGAAAGAGGATATTTTTTTAGTTATGGGCAATCTGTGGTGACCAAAATTGTACAGCAAGGTTGTCAAATAAAATGGGCTGAACTTACTGTGTCGATGAGCTCAATAATCTTGGAGAACCAGAACAGCCAGGCCACTCGGACCATCTGGTGAAGGGAATAAAGACTTGAGTTGCCAACAACTTCATATTAATCAAGAATTGTATATGACTGAGTACGAGTATGACTTACTCGTAGTGCTTCTGGACTGTCAGACGTATCAACTGGGTCACATCGCCAGGTATACGTTGTGGCCCACCCAGACATCAAGAACTAAATAACAAGGAACGTTGTATTTAAGTTTGTCGTCATAGCTAATAACAAAAAAGTGATCCTGACAGAAATTACACAAATTAAGCCATGTCCCTTCCAAAATGTTCAAAATGTGCAGATGGTAAATTCATTACAGATCTTTAAATGTGTGAGTATTACAGAACAGTGTCTTACTTCATAGACAATGAATATTGACAGTGCCACTAGCATGAAGTTGTAGACTATCATGGCTTCCTTTAGCTGGAAGGGCTTGCGATTGGCCATTATGCGGGGTCCAAGGTACAGTACAAAGAACAGGTAGCACAGCAATATGGCGGACATGGGAATAGGAGTCTGCATCAGTGGATATTCCTTCAGCCGTGGATCTAGAGGGAAAAAAATACACAACTACATTAAACAAACAAAATATATAGAGTGATCTTTTTGTATTTAGTCAGGTAAATCACCTACCAATTCCCGCCAAGAGGTAGTCATAGATGTCCATGGCATGTGAGCCAATCTCCCGAATCCCTTGAAGCATATTTGCCATCTTGTATTGTTGTGACCCAATTATCTGCAAAAGAACCCCAACAAGGTCATTGTTAGTTTTTTTTGTCAAAGCCAAACACAACAGCAATCCTTCCACCACTCCCATGACAGTGATTCAAATTGTGAAATATAACTCAATTCAAGAAAACAATATTTTGGCCAGTTTTGTATGTCAAAAGAAAAAAAAGGTGCATATCTCAGACAGGTTTTCTCAATCCAGATGTGGTCTTTTTGGATGTGTAAAAGAAGCTGAAGTGTACCAGTCTCCTTCCACATCTGTTTGTATTCATTCTATGGAACATTATGACTTATAAAAGTGGTTCACTTTTCCTAGACAGTGAAATTTCCAGAGACATCAAAAATTAAATTCAATAGAATTCTCCTTCAAGAATGAATTACATAAATACAAAAATAAAAGTCACGTCTCATTCATTGCTTGGGTTGTCCTGGTGACCAACAAATGCCTTCGGGGAGGAGCATTTTGTAACATTTCCTGATTCAGCGGGACTGAAATGCAATTACTGGGACAGAGCAGCTCATCACTCTCCAAACAAACACTCCCACCAAAACTCCCAGGATGCTTTGCCCCGGCTCCAACGTCTCATCAGACATGGCCTGATATCAGAGAGGAGGTGCTACAGGGAACAGGGAGGGCATCCCTCATCCCTCAGTAAGGCGGCACTCTGCTGGCTGGTTGTTTGCAGGAGTCGTGCCAGAACTTGAGACACAATATCTAAACTGCTTTCCCTCTCGAAAACACTGGGAGCAAAAAAGGGGACGCTCTAGATCAATTAACTTAAAACACAAAGTGCAGAACCTTGACCTTGATATGTTGAAGTTCCTTAAACCAACAAGAGCTCCTTCTTGTTATGTGGCAACCACGTTTGTTGGAAAACTGCCACTGCAAACTGAGTCCATCAGTTCAACTACAGATATAGTGAGTAGTATTTCACCAATGGAAAGTGCTGTGACATGCAGCATGCTTTGGTTTTCAGACCTGCATATTTTTCTGTTGACAAAGGCTTACCATATCAAGTGTAAACTGTAAAGTGTATTCACACAGTAGAGGACATGCAGGGTGTGGTCTCCTCTCTCCACACTGGACCCAGAGGGAGCTATTGTTTGACGTACAATCTACAATGCTCTGAGTTTTCACAGCCTGAGGACTAAAGAACAGCCCTCCTTAAGCCAATATAATTAAAAGCTAATAATTGCCTGCTGTGGAATGAAGGGCAGGGAGCAGAGCTCACACAGGTGCTGCTCAGGAAAACTGCAGGAAGGGATACAGTGTTAAAAGACATTTAAAGTGAAAACTTCAGCTAAGCATTTTGCCAACAATGAGCTGGATCCAAGTTTAAGGAGGTCAACTCAGTTTTTAAAATGCTGTCTAACAAACAGGATGGCAGGAAAATAAATTTGCAAGGAAATCAGATATAGGATACTCACTGACTACTTTAAGTCAGTGAATGGAAAACACATTATCTTACATCATTACAAACTAACCTGCACTGAATGCACAACATAAAATGGCACACTGATAGTGAGTTGCACCCCTTTTTGCATAATACAAATCAATTGGCTCAAAACATAATAGCCTTTGATCTGCTTATGATAATGTCCTTTGTGATTAGATTTTATATTAATAAAGAAAGAGGTATAATTTTTGCCTAAATTCACCTTGAATCTCATGAAAAAGTGCCCTTAATATTTTGTGCATTCATTGTGTCAAAGTTGAATCTGAGTCTGAACAGCACATCAAAACAGATTATAGCACAAACTGGACTTTCCTCTTCCTTTTGTCGATACCCCCTGCAGTTTGTTCACCGCAGGGTTTTTCAATTGTTTACCACAAGACAACGTCAACGCCACAATATCTCTCTGGTTGATCGTCTTGTTCAGCTTCTAGGTGATTGAGTTCAGCATTCCAGACCAATTTGCGACAGCTGCACTTGGCAGCGCTGACTAACTTCCTTCCGTTGACAAGGTGAAAACTTTTAACTGGAGTTTCGTCTTCTTGCGGGCCTCAGTGTTATCACCAAAAGTGCAAATGGTGACGTTTTACAACAGAGCAGATATATGACATTTCAGAAAACTCTTACGGTTTTTGAACCAACGATGAGGCATTTGGTCGGACGCCTCAGATTTCAACAAGAGTATCATCATGTCTCTGGTGCAGAGTCTGTCTTGTTCTGAGGAAAAATGCTGAACAGTTAAATTGACCAGAGGATCATCTGGTCAGGTTGTTGTAATGCAGTGACCTTGAATTGTGTAGTGGAAGTTTGATCACGTCACTTGGCTTGAATTTGAGATCATAATTTGTTTCCAGTAGGAACTTAAAGGAGTCCTTAAAGCCAAAATGTTATGTTGGTAATGCATTAAATTTAAATTGTTTAGGGTCGGTTTGTATACATGAGAAAAGAGATTTTGGTTTGTGTGTCAACTTTTCTGAGTTCAATCAAATTATGTTGCAGACACTGCAACAGTGCACAAGGTCAAATATAATAAGTAATACTACAAGTTATCTAAACCTCCCAGTTTTCATGTTCAAACTACTGTATGAACATGCAACACGTGAGAGTCACACTGGAGAGTGTTTATTTTAGGGAATACAGACCAATAATAAAAGGGATTGTGCAAGTCAGGGGGACAGTCTCATGATCATGAGAACACTAAGAAGAAAAAGGAAAACAATATATTTCTGTATCCTCAGTCCCAGATGAAGATAGAAGTTTAAAGAAAAATGAAAATGAAGCCCCTTCCATTCCAGCTCAGTGAAACCACAAAACTTACTATGAACTGGCAAAGACCATTTTACAAGAACCACTAACAGCAGTTATTGAACCCCACGGCTCTGACACTTCAGTACCATTTATTGCATCTTATCAGTGAACTCATACATAGTGATACCACGTAACTGCTTCTAATATCCACCAATTAAAGGCGTACGTGTTCACCAGGAGTATAAACTAATCCCAGCTGAACTCAATTGCAATATTAGCATCAATTCCACAAGAGGAACTTCCTCTTAACTGTGCGAGGGTCCAAATAGTGTCTCCTGTATTATTCCCGTGACAGAGTGAATTTAGCTAGAGACACGTGACCACCAGTCCACCTTTAAACAAAGACTTCTGTCCCCTCTAAAAAGATGTTTTCGTGATTTACAGCCCTTACCTACATCCGTCCATTCTTGTGACCAAACTCAAAAAAAGTTGTTTACACTTCTGTATGTCCCAAACACAACCACTCAAATTTTCAATATTAGGAACCTTAACAAGGAGGCTGGTTTACATCTACCAAGGAGATATGGCACGGTGGAAAGGGAGGGGGGACATTTCCTGTGAGAGCCATGTCAATGAATCATAGGGATGGAAAAAGGGATCTCACACTCACGAGGTAGGAGTTAATGATGAACAAACTAGAGCTGAGATGAAAAAAAAAAAAAATCAGAGGGGCAGCCAGGAACCCATTAGTCAAACACACAGTAAAGTATCCGTTATTTTCAACAGAACAGAGATCCTCAAACACCAAAAACACCAGAAACCGTTCCTGTGGAAAGAAGCTAAAAAAAAAATAAACAAAACCCAGCTGCTCAACATGTGGGCAGACTCCACACTCAAGTTAGGTCACCTTCTACATAACATTGAGCAACTTACCTTGTCGAGACTAGAATTTTCCCCTTAACTCATCAAAAGACAACGTGGATTCTTCTTTCACAGCACGGCAAAACTTCTCTGCAAACTACAAGGGCAGGCGGGCGGGCGGACGGGCAGGAGGCAGCAGCAAAAAGAGAAACAGCAGAGCAGGGAGAGAAACACAGAGAGAGAGAGAGATGGGGTAAGGGAAAGTAAACTGACAAAGTGTGACTGGTACAGAAGTCTTCCAAATCCCCACCCTCCCTGACTCACACAGTGGATGAATAACTAGCTCACAGAAGGAGAGGGAGGGAGATAGGCTGAGCCAGAGAGAGAGACAGAGAGAGAGAGAGACAGAGAGACAGAGAGAGCGAGCACTGTGTGTAAGCGAGCGGCCAAGAGAGAGTACAACTGGCGTGAGAGTGAGATGGCCCCCATTTAAACCCACACTGCAAAAATAAAATGCGACTTGTTACTTTGTGACTGTCACCCTGACTTCAACAAGTCTCAGCGCCCCCCCCCCCCCTGCTTTTACTCTCCTGGACACACCCTCCACCCACTGAAACACAGAGCGAAACACACACGACTCTGGAGTCGCCCTGTAAGTTTTCTCTCAGGGGTGGGCTGATAATATTATTCACAGGCAGCGGGCGAGAAATCAGTGGAGACTCTGTTATCATGAAGGGGGCCATTGTTGTGCCTTTATTGGCTCTCTACCCGGCCAACACCCATTAAGCAAAACTGGCGTCCATTTCTCTCTCTGTGCGAAGAGACAATCAATGTCATGGCTAAAATGCCTGAAACAAGTCAGAAGTAGTTGCATTTCTTTCAACTTGTGTGGACTTCCCTTTGGCAGCCAAGTTTCAGTTCTTGTTGTGTATTTCCAATTACAATGTAGCTTAATGTTTGGCACAGATCCACATGATTCTTGCTTCATATTACCCCCAAATCTAAGCATACATGTCCAGTTTACTGGTAACTACAAGGAGTAACAACACATGATAGCCTACTATTCTAATAATACATTAATACACGATACATTCAAGCTAGGAAGCATCATGAACAGCCATAAAACCTTGATGTTTCCTCAGAGTCTGATAGTAAGGCTAATGGCAGACAAAAAAGACTGCTGCAAAGGGAAGACATGACTCAATGTCTGAGTACAGTAATGCTTGAAATTCTTCAGAGTGTGTTGTGTAATGAGGATTTCTTCCTAGATAGGAAATCACTTACTCTGATCTCACTGCCACGCCCAGCCGTGCCAGGAAGAACAAAACATTATAATAGTAATCGTTACATTTTCTGCTTACGGATTATTTCAGTCCTTTGGCTGCAGGTAAAGGGCCACTGCAGGGAGCAATGAATGGGGAAACCCTGTAGGTTAATTCACAGTTTCTACAGATTTGTGAATATGACTAGCAATTAATGGTCTGGTAAAACTACACACAATGGCTTAAACAACGTTTTACAAGATCAAGTCAAATATTTGTAATAAATCTACAAGGCAGCGTTTACTATTGCAGACTTACACAGAAGTAAAATAACTTTGCAAAGCCAGATCATGCTCAAAAATGTACACATTTTTTATAAATAGTTGAACATGGCTTTTCAAATCACAGACGTCTGAAAGCCTTGCACAGGTGATCTTGTCACTGTATCAATGCCCTCTTCAGTGTTGCCCTGTATCTGATCGACTGGGCTGGTTTTACCTGTCACTCTGTCCCTGGGGGGTTAGCCCCTCCTCCAAATACTGAAACACACCTGACAACGGAAGAGATCATCGTTCTCTGCTACAGCTGCTGACTGAGCCATTTAAAATATGACATATGTCATCTTGTGCGGTGAAACCGACACCCCTTTCCACCTTGCAAAATAAACAACACAGCAAAGTGAA
Organism: Enoplosus armatus; assembly: GCF_043641665.1. NCBI lineage: Eukaryota > Metazoa > Chordata > Actinopteri > Centrarchiformes > Enoplosidae > Enoplosus > Enoplosus armatus. The sequence goes on from NC_092186.1 coordinate 12,146,121, forward strand.
GATGGAAGGACGCTGAAAAGCCATTTATGGTTTACAAAAGTGGTCATTAAACTCCCCGACTTCTGAAATGTGATTCTAATTTAAACTGCCCTTCAGACTTTCAGACTGACAGAGGACCTGTCAAACCAAAACAAACCATATGCAGTCATGTTAGGAAAAGTTAAAAGGTAAGGTAAATTTAAAAAAATTTACCAAAGTAAAAACCAAAATCCCATGCCAAAGTAAATTGCGCTCAATTAATAAAAATATACACTAATAGAATAATTTTTTTAAAGTTTTTCTCAGTCTTTCATTTTTCTTTTGAGGTACAAAATAATTTCAAACGTAAACATCTAACTACATATAACAAAAGTCATTCATTCATTCAAGTGACTCATGACTGTTGGATGAATTTGCCAAATGATGAGTGATACATTCAAAATTTCTCAATCATTTTAGCCCAAAATTAGTCGTCATAACAGCTGAGAGAAAAGATTTCAACTTATTATTAGAAATCTATTTGGCTTCATACTAGCCCCACTTTTCTCATCCAATGTGTGGAGTGGGGTAAAAGTCTAAGTTCCTCAGAGAGGAATACTTAATGCTTTCGCAGTGGTGTAAAGTATTATTAGCAGTTTATAAACTGTTTAAAAAAACATATACACATGCTTTAGAAGTCAATAAAATCCCAGAGACTAGACATGTCATGTAGATACACCTTGTTTCCAGGCCACAGTGTCAAACAAAATGCATCACCCATTTTAGACTTGAAATAAGTTCATCACATTCAGTACTGAGTAACATCACATCTATAACTTCATCTTGAAATGAATGAGAGCCACATCAAATCAATTGAAGTCTACTGGATGTTTGACATCTAACATCCTAAACTTAATTCTGAACTGTTGATAATCTTGGTAAATGAAAACAGTATAATCCCAATGGCTGATCTGTTGACTTGGAAAGTGTAAATGCAGGAACGTGTGCGCGGCAGATGCATTATAGCAGTGAGCACAAGTCTCCCACAATCTCAAACAGCATATCACACACTGGTGTCAGGAGTCTGACTTTGCTGCCAAGGCCTTGTCACTGTACAAATCTCAGGTCGAGCGATGCAATCTGAAAAACTTCCATTGTTCATCGTGTGCACAGATTAGCAAGAAATGATTCTGCTCTGAAATCACAATCAGAATCAGAAATACTTTATTGATCCCCGGGGGGAAATTGTACAAATGCCAGGTCAATGCAAAAATGCAAAAGTTGAGGCTATGTTTACCGACCACAGGAAATATTTCTTACAGTCTCCCCTGCTAACAACTTTTTCAACAAGTCAGCACAGAAAGTCTTGAATGGCAGCAACTTCAAACTGAACATTGAGCGAATGCCAAGTTGAAACAGATTCCATCAGCTAAGCGAATACTAGTCTCTCAGGGCAAAAACAATAACTCACATTCCAATCAAGCCAGCAGGATGACAAACTACACTAGAGATAAAACAAAGGCATTAGTCAGTGTGCTCTTCCTGCCTCCAGGGACAGCAGAGTCACCTGAGGCCCAGGTCTTCTCAGTCCAAATATGTCTGATATAACTGTGTATCAAGATAACAACAGAGATTTAAAAAAAAAAAGAAAAAAAAAAGATCTGAATTAAAACACAAGCTGGTCTCATTCCACACTGATAATGACTCAATCACATCCAAACTTGTTTTGCTGCTTTGTCACTCAAAGAAAAAAACTGCCGGATCATCAAACTCATTCAAAACTGGCGGAGAGAGAGTGTGAAACTGAGAGCAGCTGCCTGGTTGGAAATATCAGTGCCTCCTTGAGGTAAGTGCAAGCTTCAGATCAAATAAGACTTGTTTTTTTTGGTTTTCTTGTTTATTAGCCATTTCAAGGTGAAAACACTAAAAAAAAAAAAAATTGTGACGGGTTTTTCTGTTTTTCGTGAATGGAATAATTGAATGATTGGATGACACAGACCCAAAACCGGAACCCAAATTCCAGCCATGCATGGGAGACTTGTGGTATGATAAAAGTGAATACCGGAGACTTGATGATAAACAAATTGAGCACAATGCATCCACTTTAAAACACATTTAGGAAAAACAAACTTTAACAATCAAACGCTAGAGTGGTGGTAACTGTCAGCCCCCCCCCCAGCACAGGAATGTTGCTGGGCTTGCCTCGAGGCCGACATGTTTACACCATCTTCCCTTCATTGTGTTTGGGGGAGGGTGTGTGTGTGTGTATGTGGGTGTAGGTGGGTGGTGGTGGGGGAGTAATATCACCCCTACCTGCAAGTATTCAGACAAGGCCGACCGTTCAACACTAGTCTCATTCTCTTCACGCTCCTCCCTCCCACTCTGTTCCCCCTGCAGGTCTCACCCACCAGCGACTCAGATTTCTGGAACTTTCCACAGACAACAATAGTGCATCGCGTCCTTATGAATGAGCTCAAGCTGATGCAGATCATGGAGAAGCAACTGCAGTTCAGCAGGTGCATGAAGTAAAACAGAAAGTGACATCCATCTATAGATATAATAAGGGGACCTGAATAAATTAAGGATCCCACCTCAGTTATGGGCAAAACTGCTGCGACTGGTTAGATATGATGTTGCAAATGATTATGCTCAGGAACTGTTATGACTTAGTCATACTTTCCCATCAGTTGTGACAGAATTGTACTCAAGAGTAATTGCATTGCTGAGATCAGAGAATGGAGATATCATCACAATAAAGTCAAACAGGACAAGGAGCGTGATTGTTCAGACAAGTAATAAACCAGCAGTTTAACCAGATTATCAGACGATCTCTTCCTTGCACAGGAAAATTGATTACACACAACTCTGGAAAGTGCTGTAGGTCAAAGTTGAACCAGGAAGCCGCTCTGTAAACTCTGATGTATATTTGTTATTTATATACATTTACAACAGACACTTTGGGTAGGAATTTTACTGTTCGCCTTTGTTTTCTCTTCCAAATAAATTTGGCTAACCTCAGGATTTGTTTTTTTAAACCTGCATGATCATTTGATCGCTCGAGTTTCTTGCCCCTTCTGATTTCTCTTTAGAGATGTAACTGTGTTCTGAGTTCTCAGCAAGGAACTGGGATAGTACAATGTTTGAATAACCAAATGAAAAGACAGCCAAACCTACAAAAAAAGTTACAAATAGTTAGGAACCAATAGCACATTGGGGGACAAGACTGTGCGGAAATGTACAGGTTCTGACTGGAGCCCTGTGTAAAATATCCTGCCTGTTCAGTCGCCTGAGAGTAGTTTCCAACCGTAAGTATAGTCCCAGATAACTGGGATTTACATAGGAGGGTCCTGTTTGAAAACAAGCCATGACTTGAAACACTTAAACACCCCCTTCTCTCCCGAAACAACCTACTGACATCTGAATGTTGAGACAAAATGTAAACGCTTACAGAACTTTGCTGCAATTATGGTTCACAGACGGCCCACATGTCAAACTAAATACAGTTAGTAGTTTCGTATTTGGTACAAGAAAGTACCATTAGCACCTGAACTGATATGATTACGCTCATAAAAATAAACAAAACTGCAACTGAATGAGTTTTTAAAGTTTTTGAATCAGGGAACTAACTATGCTACTCCCAAGCTGCACATCTGGAAGCAATGTATGCTATTGGTTTTCTATCTGTGCTACAATATCCAGTCCAACTTTAACATTGTTTCACTTTATCATCATTATTTTCCCACTAGCACCCAGTAGCCACTCAAGGGTGTGCCCTTGTAGGTGTCTCATGGGAGAGCATGCTAAAACTCAACACAACAACTTCAGACTTGATCAATGTCAAACATTCAAACGTGTTAACGCTTGAAAAACTGCAGTAAAGATACAACTTTCTGATATAACTGACGCAGAGAGGGAAAACAGCAGCCAGTTGCACCAGTGACTCCTAAGCAGTTGAATCATTTTATAATTTGTAGTAACCGTGTTACAATCTGACCTTTGGCCTAATTTTCCAAAAACTGATGGTGCAGCAGTTCAAAACGACAACTAGTCTTCATGGCTATGCAGAAATTAAAAATCAAAACATTACCCAACAGGAAAAGTAATAATTAAAGGCCAAACAAACAAAGTCACAAACAGTCACTGACTAAACTTAAAAACACACCTGAACTTGTAGCTACCTTTCCAGGCATGCTGGTTAAAATACACAACCAGTCATCTCTGAGGCCATCATGACATGTTTAAGGACATAACAAGGTCAGTGCTCACACTGGCTGCTGAACTGAGTTTACTCATCCAAGCACTGTTTAGGCAAGAACAAGTTAAACCACATTATAGTCAGTTAGTAAGTATGGCCTAGTACTGAACTGAACTGGTGCATATTTAACCAACACCTAAAACTAAACCTTTAGTAATATCACTTCAGAGAGTGTGTGAGAAAACAAGTCTCACTTCTCTGGTTCTCTGTGCCTAGATTGTGTAGATTAACATGTAACTGTTACAGCCACTAAAAAGCAGCTTAGATAAGCATAAAACATCCCACTGAAGCACATGCTATAGTATAAAAAACTACTGCTGCATTCGTTCATGTGGGTTCAAACTTAAGCATGTTGAAATTCTGGTCACATCCCAATCAATGTCATCACAGCTTCTGTTTTTAAAAACAGGGAAACAGTGGACCAGCGGACAGCGTTAATGGACAACTTCACACTTCCTCTACACTAAACTTTCTGTCAACCAAAAGGCTGCGGGTTAAAAGCACTAGACAAGATTTATAGTGTATGAAAATAGCACTGTCTCAGCATCCTTAACTGACCCCATAACTCATTCACAACATTTCCCCAGATGAAATGCTGGTATGGCAGCTCCTCCTCACACACAGCAAACTTAAACTTAAGGCATGAATTACAAATGGTCTCCGACAACATCAGCAAGGGAGTACTCTGTTTAAAGAGAGTTGGACTCAAAAGTTCAAATGGTTTACAGTAACCTCTCCCTGCCTTTTGGAGCCTGCAAACATGTTGGTGTCACTTAGAGCAGCTTCTGTCCATCAAAGACTAACAAACCTCCATAGTGACATCAGAGATGCCCTAAGGTTTTGACCGACTGAAAATATTTAAATGATTTATTTACCATACAAAGCTAACATGGGCCCCAAGATAACTGACAACAGTTCTAAAGTAAACAGAAACGGTTTTACAGTTTGCATTAATCATATTGAGTTTAAGACGATGTTCAAACACCCCGGGGGAACACTGAAGAAGACGTAAGGATCATAAACTCTCAAAGTTATCAACGACTTTGTGTTTCAGTGAACCGAGTCAGAGAAGTTACATGGTGTTTTGACGGGGATTCCTTAAACACCAGAGTGGTTGGGAATATGTGGTGAGGGAAAAGTGAACGACTAACATTTTCCTCTACCTACTAGCAAAGCACTTTACTAGAGCTGCACAGTGACTAACAGGAGCAGACTGTGGTCAACTGTGTGAAGTGTGACTGCTGCATAAACACACCCAGCTCAGCCTGCAAACGTTTTCTAGGGGAAAAACCTGGTTTATAAAAAGGTTTCCATGTCATTTCCACTGGCTGAAGCTTATACTTGTATCATCAGCTCCTGCCTTAAATACGAGTCCTTCAGAGAGGGTGTTGACATTGACATAACACGCAGTGCTGGAGCATTAACAGTCACAATGCTGCTGCAGTGTTTACATTACTATCAGAACTACACCTGGGCTTGTTGACCTTGAGGCCCTTTGTCTCAATACCACAGTTGTTAGTTACGGCTAATGTTTACATGTCCACACAGAGTTAGTGATCCATAATGTGCCATAGGAGACGATCATGAGAAGAAAGGCATCAATGAGGGGCCAGCTAGTGTGAGACATTCAAAAAACATTAAGTCCATGTAGAGAAGAGCTCAGAGTCTGCTGCAACATATTTAGCATTTTCACTTTTTTGTGAAAATATAAAAGACCTCCTATCCTATTCTATCCCTTTGTGCAAACAGTTACTGAAGCATTGCAGAAAATGTATGAATTGTTTTTTTCCCTATCAAAATGTGTCCATGTGCAGTACCGTCAACTGCAAATGACTTGTGTCGTTAAAAACCCACAGTTTTAACCTAACAGTACTCTTTCCACACTGTGCATTGCACAAATGAGGTGTGGTTAGTAGTGGTTCTGCCTTTCTAGCAGGATGATGAAATTAAACCAGAGTTTGACATGACTAATACGGTTGCATCCAATAAACGAGGCGGGTGACGAACAAGAACATTATGATATGTTATATTGTTAATATTTACTCATGTATTCAGAATCACAAGTTCAACTCGAGTCAAATGTTTCTTGTGTTTTAGTGGAATAAAATCTGACAATCTAAAAACAAATGTATGCATGAAATAAACCAGCCTATATGCTGTAGCAGATTGCATACAAACTGTGAATAACAACTTATGTGATACCATAAACAATTATACTGAATTATCATCCAGTGACCCCTCTAATACCTCCTATGGCACAATTATAAAGCAGGTTCTCTGCACGCTGAAAACAAAATGCTTCTAGTCAAGCCCATGGTAAAGGTCAGATCAATTCTTTGTAATAATCTTCACTTTGTTACCATTTTTTACTTGACTGACTTCAACTTATGAGCACAAACTGATTCCAGCATGATTAAACACCATGTGGTAGACAGTTACATGACCTCTGACTCAGGCTAACCACATTAACCGCAGCCTAGTCAATACACAAATACTCAGCTACTAAAAATATATACATATATATATATATATATATATTGAAAATCTCTGAAAATATTTTCAATGTGGTCAATATCTAACCTGGAAATAATCAAAGTTTGAGGATTCCGAAACATTTAAAAACACAAGTTATGACATGTAAAATTAAGAAATGTTTGATTCTGCAATATTTTAGGTCAGCAATCAAATTTAAGCAGATTTCTTTGAGTTGTACCCCTTCCATTGAAGCATGCGCTCAGATGACACTCAAGTGGATTTGATCTACTCATTGGAGGCTTGTTCAATGAACTCAGCTTGCAGCCAGTGTTCACCTGTTATAAATATGGCTGCCTCAAGTTTCCAGCACGCCATTGCTTACTAAGTAGCATTGTGATAGTGGGAAACATGGCATCCGAACTAAGTGAAAGTGTCACAAGTCAAATTGTTATTCTGAGCTAAGAGGGGCTTTCTCAGAGTCAAATCATGGCTAGACTAAAGGTTTTTAAGGGGGTGAAGCATGGAACAGAATCTGCTAAATAAAGAACGCAAGACCCCAAGTACTGTCAAACGCAGGCTGTCTTGTAGTGGTCTCAGAGGACGAGTAGCAGTTTCTAAAAGTCTTCTCTTCCCAACACTTGGGGTGGGCTAAGAAATACCAGCATTTTACTGTGGATGATGAAAAGTCCTATTTACTGATGAATCCAAGTTTGAGATTTATGGCAGGAACAGAAGAGTGTATGTAAGGAGACGAACAGGAGAGAGAATGATACCGCAGTCTATCAAACCAACAGTGAAACATGGTGGTGGGAATATTCAAGTTTGGTTTGCATCTTTGTGGAGAGGGATTCATACTGCAGCAGGATAATGACCCCAAACACACCTCAAAGCTTTGCAAGAGCTACTTGAAGACCAAAGAAGACCTCAGAGTTGTGACTGTCATGGACTTTCCTCCACAGTCACCTGACCTCAACCCCATTGAGCTGTTCATGGGGGCACATGAAGACTCATAAAGCCAAACACATTCGAAACAAATGCAAAATAGAAGTATCTTGACTAGTGGTCTCAGACTTTTGGACCCACTGTATGTATGTATGTATGTATGTATGTATGTTCTTCCAATTTGTGCCTCTGGTAAATACACGAGTCACAAACTGGAAGTAGGAGACCCATGTATGTGCCTGAATCATCTCTGGCTGAAAGTGAACCGTTACACACAGTTATAACGTTTGGCCAGCAGGTAAATTTCACTTTTGATCCACTAGGGTGAAACTACATTTTTGCTATAATCCTTAGCCTACCTGTTAAACATGCATGCACACATCAATGATTTCTCTTATCACTTCCGTTATGTATGACAGCTACAATCAATAAAAAGACGACCGTCAACATTAGCATTTGCCTTCAAAGTCCGGCTGTCTGAGCTCTTTGTCCGCAGCACACAGGTGCGAAGGATGAGAAGCGGGCAGATGTGGGACAATACCGTCAATAGCCCCAAAACAACTAAGCTAGTTGCCATGCAAATTGAATCTCCAACACGTTTACAAAGGGATACACATTTAGGCACAACACCGGATACGATGTCCGGGGTGACTCACGCCTTTAACTTTAATTCGAAAAAACTAAACAAACACCTATTCTTAATTTACCGCCAAAATGTGTGTGTTTTTAGTCTACATCTAAGATATTCTAGTTATAAAGACAAAAAAAGAAATTAAGCCACATGAATGTATATAACTTGAATATGACGCTTAGGCAGCGCGCGCGCCCCCAACAACCCCAACCCCCACCCCTTCTCCACCACCAAAAAAAGATAAACGTACCTGAAAATAAGTAAAACCTAATAGAGTCAACATATGACTGGCTGTTAGATTGCATGAAAGCAGTGTGAGACGACAAACCTGCAGAAACTGTCAAACGCAGGCTGATAATGCGGTCCAACGCGTGCGTGAAGTGAGCTCTGCTTCCTCTTCCTTTACGCTTCAAGCCTCCGCCTGACCCAGCCCCGAGTAGCGGTGGAAAGGTGGAGTCTTCTCTACACTGCTGTGAGTTGGTCGCCTAATATGGACGTAATCAACTGACTGTATCAAAAACATCAGTCAGCGCAGCTTCAGTAGCAACAGCTGTTCATTGGCAACTGATGCTCGTTAATTGGGATACCTCTGATGTTAGTGTGTTCATATCTAAACTCTGCTGGGGTTACACGCTCTCAGGGTCAAATCAACACTGTTGTCCAGAAAGGGATTATTTTACATTACGAGAAGGTGGGCATTGAATCCACAAGTGTCCTTGGGCACTGAACCCCAAATTGCTCGGGATGGTCAGGCCAGCACCTTGCATGGTAGCTCGCTGCCATCCGTGTGTGTGTGTGTGTGTGTGTGTGGGAATAGGTGAATGAGAGGCACACCTGTAAAGCGTTTTGGATATAAGCATTATATAAATGCAGCAATTTACCGTTTAACTACAAAAAGTTAGGTATTAAACTATTTTAGGTATTAAACTATCACATATAAAACAATCTCCCTATGATATTTACAGCAAAATAATAATAATAGGCTAAAAACACACCTGAGCTCCACCTTTTATTTCTTATACAGCTTTTATCTTCCACCAGGCACACTGTAGGATAAAAGCAACATCATTTACACAGCCCTGTCACCATACAATGGTTTATTCAGGCTTCAAATCAATGAATGACAGAATCTGATGCCCAGTAAAGATAAGGGTAACAGCAGCAGCGAGATGTTTTACATACACTATATAAACCATACCTCGGCTCAGGTATGTGTCAGTTTGTTTGACACATTGTAAAGTAATTCCACACTCGCAGTGAGGTGGCTGTTAGATGTTACATGCTCTGCTTGCATGGTCATAAATTATCCACCTATGAAGAAATGAAAACTGTCCACCTGCTGTTCTAAGTGCAGGGTCCTCTCTCACAGGACCAGGGACGACAACTTCTCCTACACCATCAGTAACCTGTGACTTGTTTAAGCACAGATAAGACACATAAATACACAAAAATGCCTCTTCAATGTGACCCAGACGAAGATTGAATTGACAGTAAAATGCTTGGATTCTCTTATATTGGTTAAATACATACCTAATAGAAATATAAGATATAAAAATGCCTAGATTATGTCTTTTTCTAATTGCGCTTTTACTTAAACTGAGAACAAAATCTATTTACCATTCAATATACAGGCATACTACTTTCCCCGAGCAGAATAACTGCTTCATTAAGCTTTGTGTGTGTTTAGACTCTTTGTGATGCCGGTTTAAGGGCTCAAAGCGACAGGCAGCATGGCTTATGTGAGTAATGACAGGGGACTATGCTGAGTGATGATCCAAGGTGAAGAAATGCCTGACTGCTATCACTTCCTCCTGTGTCACATTGATGACACTAACACTCAGAGCGAAACTGGAGCACGGGGCAGCAGCAGGCCAAATCTGATGTGTTGTGTTGCTTCTCTGTGATTCACCCATTGTTTCCTATGTATGTTGTCAATGCTGGTGTGGGAGGAAACCTTCACCAGGGCCAGATGGGTTCAGGTATCCCTCAGCTATATTGTAGATTTATTGAAGAACAAAAACAGACTTCAATAAATCAAGCTGGTCCCGGGATCAACTGAAGGGGCTCTGTGTCTGGGCCTTTTCTTATACGACAGACTGTGCTCCACCTGTTGTGGGCCTCGTAGCATGTATCCACCCCTTAGCCTGTTACATTCTGCTTTCTGAGACATCAGTGTTTCCTCTCATGTCAGGTGTTTGCTGGTATCTACATCATCCTCTCCCTCCATGAGAGTGCTCACCCTGTCTGCTTCAACGCTCACTGATGCTCCCTTGATTCAGACACTATTATAATGTGTATCATGCTTGTTACAACAAAAACGATTGGCTCACTGAGTCAATGATGTGCTAACTAACATTCCTCAAGTCTTCATCCTGTACACTGTGTGCTCAGTGTGTCCTTGAGTTTTCCATTATATTTTCAACTCATTACAAGATTCTTAAAAAGTTCATGTTTAATCACTGATAAAGATCATTATTACACATTATTACATGTTAATGTATAGAAGAAAATATCCCACATTGGGAGTTTTTGAAAAATCGGAATAGCATTGTAGATAATGCTACAATTGCATTTAAGCCAAAACTACCGCCAACCGTTTTGTTTTTGTCGTCCCATAATGTAAATGATTTGACACTTGAAAACAATTTTACTAATATTCCAAAACAAAATCATCTGCTGCTCTTAAAAAACTGTACTCTTGCTTATAACCCACTGGTGAGCCTGAATAGAGGAGGTGTCCAGCACTCATATTAACAGTCATGGTGACCCCAAGTGGATATGTTGGATTACTGCAACTCAGGACTACTTTCTTCAGTCTATGTGCCTTTTTATTTTCAATAAATTTGTTTCCAGTATAAGCACTGAATAGTATAAAAATGTAAAATACAGAATTAAATTAATATGAGACTCAAGAAAATATACACAAAAAATATATATGCCTTGTATGTATACACATGCATGTATACACACGTACAGACACCCTCCCACTGAAAATAAACATTTTAAGTAAGCTAAAAAAAAAAAAAAGATGAATGAAAGAAAATATAGATAATAAGATTATATTTTCTTTCTAGCATGTTTGGCTCTTCATATATACTCAAACATATAAAGCAATAACTTTTATAAAAAGGGAGCCAAATGAATCCAATGTATTCCTTGCAAATAATACTTTATCTTCTCTAACATCCTAAAATGCAATGCATTTTGAATCCAGTGAGTGTGAGATGGGGGATCAGAATCCTTCCAATTAAGCAACATCAAGCGCCTTGTGATAAAGGTCAGGGAAGCAATACAATCTCCATCGTATCTTGGTATACTGACTACTGACTTGATTGCTGCAGTTCAATGAGACACTCGTTCACATGTTCAGACAAGGACACACACTGAAACCTGTTCTGATATTTTAATCCTGGGGAGGAAACTAACTGTCATCAGGAATCTAGTTCTAGTTGCACTGCTAGCTTGCGATGCCGTTGCTCAAACTAAGACACGGCTTTCTACCAACCAGCAAACATAAACATTAGAACCTAGAATTAGCTTTCATTCCATAAACAAGACTTTATCTCATCCTTCGTCCTGCAGTTTTATCACTACCATACTAGAGGGAATCATATCACAAAGAGTCTATGGCGACAGCTTCTTTTTGCAGGTTGGGTGCCGTTACACAGCACAGAAACAGACACCCTGGTCATTTTAGTAGCACCCATTCACCTCCCAGACAAAGGGAACAGTCAGGACAGCTATCATAAGAACACTCAGCCCCCAAGGGCACCAGGAAATAGACCGTTTCAGTCAAACATGCCTTGTTTGTTCATGATTTGAATGCAGATTTTTGTATCAATGTTTTGAAGAGTAGTTTTTGGAGAGTAGAACTTTCTCTATTTAAGGGTGAGCTCTGAGTTCAACGACAATATCTTAAGAAGGCCAAGAATTTAAATGATATGTTATTGAGACTTCACAAAAAAAAAAAAAAAATGAGCGGCATGGAGTGCCAAACATCCAGAAATGTTTGTGGGATCATTCTGCTCCTTCTGTCCTATATGTGGCTTAAGAGGAGGGGTTGTTTTCTCAGGACCTTTAGCAGTGGGCTGGCCTTTGGTGGGCTGGCTGCTCTGCCTACAGGATGAGAAGAAAGGGAAAAAATGGAAAAGAGGGAGGCCTGAGTGGGGGTTTGGAAAGGCCTTTTCCAGCCCTTCTACTCTTTCACTTTATAGGTCCTCCATACTCACACCCACGTACAGAAACACACACGCACACACACACACACACACATACACACATAGACAGCAGAGCCCAGTAGACAAAGTCAGGATGTGACATCATCCACAGGAAGAGAAGCCAAACAACTTTTTCTCTCTTTACTGTGTTGTCTGTGCTGCTGAGTGAAGTTGGAGCCTCTCGGTCTGTTGCCGTCCGGCAGAGGAGAGGATCCAGAGGAGCTAGAGGGGGGGCAGAGCAGCTGGAGCTGTCCTCCACAGGGAAGTTTAAAGTCAAGCGGTCTGGAGCCTGAATCCTACCCGAACGTCCCACGACGTTCCACCACATTCCAGACCCTCTGCTGTGGGATTTCAGCCAGGTACAGTGCAGACAGCTTTTTCCACTCTGTAATCTCTTGTTTTCGTCCTCCCTCAGACTCTTCCTTTATTTCTGCTTACTGCGACTTGCAATGCTTCCTTTTTTTCTCTCTCTCATTTATGTGACGACTCTTGAGAGGATTTTTGTTTGACTGCAGAGTGAGAGGCAAATTCCATAACAACCACGAAAGTATGCCAACAGTACGTGATCAGACATGCTTAAGTATGGGGCTGTTCAGGCATGCAGGGGGACGTAAAGTGATCAGAATTAAAGTCACTCTGTCCCACATGCTGTCACTTTTTACACAAACTAAACTAAACTAAAGTGTCCACATGTAATGTTTGGCTGGAGCTGTCTCTCCCTGAATCGAGTACTGAATGAAACACTGTCACTATGAGCCTTTCTCAGAAGCCCTTTTGTTATGGACACATTCATAGCTATCTCATGACCACGTATTCATGCTCCCCCAGTGGTGAATTTTATGACTGTGAAAGCTAGTGGAAAGAAAAAGTACTCTTCTCATATATCAAATGATGTTTCCATTTGAAATCATTAAGTGTTGCTCTAATTGTTGACCAGAACCCAGCAAAACTACAAGCTATAAGCAGACGCATGAGGAGTCTGAAATGTGATACTCAACACAAACACCAGTATCAGTGCTTGGTCTACAATGTGAGCACAGATGATAATACAGAGACAGAAACTTCTGCTAATTTGAGTCACAGAGAAACAACCACAGGAAATGTTGAGGCCGGCAGTTCAAAATGGGACACAAATGCGGATATAGTATCATGTTGCAACCACGGCCACTTGAATGTGACTGCACTGTCAAATCTGTGGCAGCAACACATACTACTGTCTTCCAAAGTACTGAATGGAAACACGCAACTCAGTGTAACACAATAAAACGTAACCCTTTCAGTTCTGTGACTTTATTCCTTATAAACTGCCCACCTTATTTTCCTATAATAACCTACTCAATTCATATTCAAATGCTGACATTTATGTTTTATTATGATAACACGTAACCATTCAGTGAGTTCATGCTCCTGATCAGTGTGTTATTATCTGCCAGATGGTTAACAGCTATCAGGGAAAAGATTATCTGTCAATGATGTCTTGGTTGTGTTTCACATCCCAAGATTCGTTTCCCACAGGGGGAACTGACAGTCTGTGTTTTTCATCAGTTGTAATGTTCAGTGTTTTTACAGCAAACTTAAAGCTTCATTGCCTTAGCATCTACCTTCATACCCCAATGTTCTGACACATAGCTCTGTGTCTGAGCAAAGCAAGCAATGCACTGTGGACCTTTTCTCTCACAGTACTCTAGAATTGTTTCATCGACACAGCATGCCGTTCATTTTCTCAATTCTGCTTGCTCTAGATGCTCTAGTGGGCTGAATTTGACCACAAACGACTGAAACTGTGGCTATTTTTATCAATGGGTGCAACTGACAATCTTGTGATAAGGTCATGTTGGTCACACAGAGCAGTGGAGGCAGTAAAGGCACATTTGGGATGAACTCACGGAGTTGTCCATAGTTTTCTTTGCAGTATGTACTTTGGCCTTCATGAGTCATTTTAATGATCTAGTTCTTGAAAATATTTGGCTTGTGAACTTTAATGTCATGCCTACTTTGTGGTTTTTATGGCAGATGCCTTTTTTTTGCAAACCCCCTTTATAAACACTCGGACAATGATATGTATGGTTTGTAGTTTGATGCCTTTGATGTTTTGGTCATATGCAAATGTGGATCATTCTGGCCAAAATCAGTGGCTTGACAGGAAAGGAAAACGCCTCTGACTTCTCTCTTTGTTCTGCTTCACAGAAACGTCCCGCCATCTGAAAACAGGAGCTCCCTGCAATCTTTACATGACAGACGTTGACCCCTTGTGACCTGGTTTCCGAGCCTGGTTCCATCTCTCAGGAAGGTCACACTTTATCAAACTCCAAACTAATTATTATTCTGGAGAGCTTATTCTCCCCTTATCCCTGAGACTGAGTCGATGGCGTTGTGTCTTGGACAAGTGTTCAGCAAAGACAAAACATTCAGGCCAAGAAAACGGTTTGAGCCAGGCACCCAGCGCTTCGAACTCTACAAGAAGGCCCAGGCCTCACTCAAGTCTGGCTTGGACCTGAGGAAAGTGGTTCAGCTGCCGGAGGGAGAGAACATCAACGACTGGATTGCCGTTCATGTGGTGGATTTCTTTAACAGGATCAACTTGATCTATGGCACGATGAGCGAGTTCTGCACCGAGCGCTCGTGTCCCATCATGTCTGGGGGGCTGAGGTACGAGTACAGGTGGCAGGACGGTGACGACTACAAGAAACCCACCAAGCTGCCCGCTCTCAAGTACATGAACCTGCTGATGGACTGGATAGAGTCGCTCATCAATAATGAGTATATCTTCCCCACCAGAGTAGGTGTGTGAGGAGTCTGCAAATTAAGGCGTCAGGCTATTATCGAGTGTGTAACCTAATATATGATTGATTGCTGCCTGCACTGATCTTGTGCTTCATCAATGCTGAAGTGTCAGCCTGCAGTGCAGTGCTGTTCCCCTTCATTAACATCTCAAATGGGATGATAAAGTTCAAGCAGAGGTTAATTAAACAATAAGGTTGACATTTAGAGGAGATTGAATGGGTAACTGTGGTGTTATTTTATCTCAGCACCAGATTTGACAATCAACATTTATTAGAAGTGAGAATTTCATGCATAATGGAGGAGTGAGCTCAGGCTCAGCGGTTAGCACTGAAACCAAAGTGGCACTGTGTTTGAAGCAATCAGGAGCTTCTCTGTGTCGGTCAGGTGAAATGAAAGCTCTAAATTTCCCATAGGTGTGAATGAGTTTTTTCTATTGGCGAGCCTGTGATAGATGTCCAGGGTGTTTTTCTACCTTTTGCCCCATGTGTGCACAATCGCCCATGGCCCTGAACAAGACTAAACAGGGACAGAAAATGGATGGATAAAGTTATCATAAGATGTGGAACAATGTGCTCTAGCACAGTAGTTTTTGTGCTATGTGCCCCCACAGCCCTTTCAACCCCTCATTAGTGTGCCACTTCCTTAGATGGGACAGCGTCAAGGAATTGATAGTTTTTCCGTTCTGAGAAAACACAGTGGCTTTGGTGGCTTCCTGAAACATTGATCCACATAAGACATAATGATCCTACAGTTGGCATGTTTAGACCTGTTTCTTTTTTTCAGTAGATTTTGTCAATCTTACGTATGTATTACTACCATTCAAAGTGACTTTTCTGACAGCTTTTGCACAACTTTTCATGTTATTGGTTGTTGTGGCAGAAACTATACAAAAGATCAGACTCACACCAATTTATAATCTTAGTTGTGTCTTCATTTTCCTCCTAAACACAAATACGTGGGTCATTTTTGATCTTCTTTTTTTCCCAAATCTTAGTTTCTCTTTTGTCAAATAGGCTGAGCTTCTTGCAGACGTAACCCCATGTACCTCTGGCTGAAAACCACAGCTCCGCTGCACCTTTATATATTATACAAATTTACAAATATATAAAAGAGTATTTCAGCTTCAGCTTTTGTTAGTTCACACAAAGCATAGAGAGCATTTTTGGACTGTCTGAGGCCTCGTGCAACCAAAAATTATGTTGTTTTGAATAAAGGTGCAATGGAGAATTATTTAACATTTATTCTACCTTTTCTCTTTCATGTCCACTTTTATCAACCCAGTACCTGAAAAGAGGTTGTGCTTGGAATTACTTCTTGTCAGTGAAATATATTGTCCATGCAAGATTTCATTAAGACACTGACTACTTCTCAAAGACTACAGTATATCACATCTGCTAAATGATGGTTTCAGTTATAGAAAGCGATTTCATTTTTGTCTCAGATCTAATTAAACAATTTCTCAGGTGGAAGTCTCTTAATGTCTGTAACACTTTTCTCTTTTCTTCACACTAGGTGTACCTTTCCCCAAGAACTTCCAGCAGGTGTGCAAGAAGATCCTGAGCCGTCTCTTCAGGGTGTTCGTACATGTTTACATCCATCACTTTGACAGCATCTGCAGCATGGGTGCAGAGGCCCACATCAATACCTGCTACAAGCACTACTACTACTTCATCTCAGAGTTCAACCTTATTGATCACTCTGAACTGGAGCCCCTGGTGAGACAATAGCATGAGCTCAGATGTGTGAGGGTGAGGACAGGACGCAGCAGAAAGAGGGTCAGATGGATGTTTTTTGTATAGGGAGGGTTGTCAGTATCACGCTCATAATTGTCAGTCTAGTGGAAAATATTAGCCTTCCTGCCATCTATAGCCTTGTCGTGCAGCATGCGCAGTGAGGCTGAGTTTTCTCTTCATGTCAGTGTGTTTTCCTGGACAGTGCACATGCAGCGCAAAGAAAGTAACAGCAGTTTTTAACTACTGAAGCCACACAGACTTCATGATCACTCAGCTTTCCAGTGGACATACAATGCATGAACTGTGTTCTCCGAAAGATAATAATAATTTCCATTTGACACAAGGAATGGAATATGCGTTCACTTTTCCCCTCAATTTTCCATCATGAAAGAAACTCGTTAACTGCTTTATAGAAAATGGTTCGGTTTGAAGCAACAATCCTCATAAGAGAAGTTGCAGACTTGTGTGCAGTCATGTAATGAGTTTTTGCAGTTGTTGCTTTGTTCCAACAAAGGGACCTCCATCACATATGAGCAGATGGAGAATGGGGCTCCGAGCATCAATAAAAGGCTTCAGTTATCATCATTATGGAGCCCGGGCTGTGTAACTCCCCTCCCAAAGTGAAACAGGGATAAGACATTTATGTCAACACACTGTGAAAGAGATACATCGAGTAAACAGACCCTGTTTTATTGTCCCACCTTTAGTATAGCAATTCTTTTTGTTGTTGGTCTCATAAGAACAATAGCTTTCTTTCTCACAATAAGAAATAATGTTCCTCGTATTGAAAGTGTAGATTGCACTTCATAACAAGCATTCATCTCCTCATACGATATGAATTTGATGTGTTGAACATGTCCTTTGTTTTCCTTTCCTACAGAAAGAGATGACAGAGAAGATATGCAATTAAACAAAACCACATGGACAAAGGAGTTTACATTTTGGCATTATCTGAGCCCCGTGAGAAATCATCGGCTTCAAAACACTCAAAACAAAGGACAATTTTACATAAAGTTGGTTTTCTAGGCATAACTGGGACTTACCACACTTCTTCAGATGGTGGCACTGTGCCTTCACAGAGGTTTTTTACTTACCGTAAGTACGATGGTTGATGCCATTATTATAGGACTTTGTGTTGGTTTATAATACTACATCTTCTGTACTCATGCCTTTTCTTTCCTCCTGTGCATGTATGTTTATGTTTGACCTTTTATATACAGTGTTGTCAGTCTTATTTTGTTGAATGAAAGTTTGTTTTTTATTTGATGTCAGTGTTTTTGTAATTTGAACATAAAAATGCAACCTAAAAATTATCAGTGTTTTTGCAAATGTGTTTTTTTATGTATTGCACTGCACCACAAAAATATTGGGTCATGGTCACGATTTGTTTTTTTTCATTTTCAAAGTCAACACTATAAACAGACAGCATATTAACAAGATGAATACTTATTCTTTTAACTCTTTTAATAATATACATGCTTTTAAGATTTAGTCTGCTACGCAGGCTGAATTTAGTTTCAGGCCAAAACCAACACAGACAAACACAGACTTCAAATGCAGACAGTGCTAAACCATAAACTGCAAAATAATAATGATGAAATATGTTAGGTATGTGGCGTGAGCCGTACTTCTTCTTTTCAGTGCTGACCTGCCAAACCTCTAATATGCATGTGTAAATAAAGGTCACCATCATGCACAAAAAATCCCCACTACGTGGATTGGGGTGTGGCGGGAAATCAAGCCAAGTGACGTGGCAGTGGTAGCTGTATTCTCGACCAATGGGAGACGGAGGTATGCAGAAGGGGGCGGGGCAATCGTCTGTTCATGTGGTTTCCCGCCTGGTACGTCACTGGCTGTCTGACTGATGGATCTCAGCTAGCAATGGATGTTTATATCAGCTGTCCGAGGCTTTGACGGAGGGGATTTGGCTGGTTTGGACACAGAGTCCAGGTTAGAAGAGTGTTTTTATTGCATTTATATTATCGTTTTAACGAGACCTGACCGGCCTCTTAACAAAGTAGCGAACTGAGGTTAATCGTAGGACAAGCTAGCGGGGTCTGGCTAGCTAGCTATGGCTAACGACAATAACATAACGTCGTCGGATTACACAGTCAGCAGTTAACGCTAACCCTAGCTTTGGTCTGGTTAAGTTTTTATACATTGTTCTCTCTGGGTAAGGGTGCCTATATTTGTGTTACGTTAGCAGAATGGCTATTGTTAGCTGCTGTATTGGCTGTCGGTAACATTACACACTTGGTAACTGCCGAGTTTCTTAAGGACATCAACAGTAAGTTAAGCTAACAGACGGATATCCAATTTACTATAACTTTGAGCTGGTATAATGCTAGATCTTATAGCTAAATGCTAACGTCTTTAACAGCAGTCCAATGCATTAACGTACCGTAGCATCTTTTACTTGGCAGAAGGATAAGCCTACCTTAACAGACTGGACTTGAACCGCATGCGGCATTTCTGTCACTTAATAACAGCAACTAAATCTGAACACAATTTGACACTGAGAGTGAAAAGACGGGGGAGACCTCTTACAGAAACCACCAACTGAACTGACTTGTTATTGTGTATATTTATGTCGCTGCTGCTGCAGTTTGTTCCAGATGAACTCAGTATTTGTGATGTACTCTCAGTTGGCAGATATGGTGAGGCACATCATGATGACGGAGTTGCAAGCCTTCCAGCACTCTCTCCAGGTAAGATATGGACTGTTATTTCAAAACCTTTATCTTCCTCAAACATGCTGTGTTAGATACGGTCAGGCTGCCAGAAAGTAGTCCGCAGACTGTCAAGATTATCAACACAAATGTAGAAGTTTCATCACTGTCATGTCATGCACTATGACTGGTTGTGTAAATGCTTCTGGTAATATCCAGGGAGAGGTTAGGCCTGTCATTGTGTTTCCTGTATTCTCGTCAGGCCACTGTTTTGGCAGGTTGCCACAGGGGAAGATAATCAGCAGGTTGTAGTGGCAGTTATACGACCATATAATTACAGTGGGTCATTTTTTTGTAAGAAGGTTTTTATGAACTATATGTGTGGATACTTTTAATTTGTCACTATTTAACACTAAGAACAAAGTGTGAGAATTATCTATCCTCTGCGCACTCTCTCTACTGCACCACCACCTGATCTGTCTAGCTACCCTCTCACTTTCCCTCCCTCTCTCCCCCTTCCCATGTGACCTGCTTCTCTCTTTTACAGGGTAACTCCCTGGCTGTGGGCCAAGTGGGGCAGAGCTGTGGGGGTATTCAGGAGAAGGGGGTCGCTTCAGAGGACAGACAGCACCTTTCACAAGGCCCAGCAGGTACAACAGCTCTGGAGCTACTGAAACTTATGGTGCACACAGTAACACGCTGGCAAAGTCTGTACTGTTTTAACTAATTTGCTTGCATATGGGTTCTTCTGTGTTGCTACAGAAATTGAGAAAAGCCAGCCAGTGAACATCCCAGATGCAGCGAAAAGAAAGAAGAAGAAAAGAACTAGAGCAACAGACAGCCTCACAGGCACTTTTGATGGTAATGAAGCTGATATTATTGATACATACTGTGCAGTATATGAAAAACAAAAAGGAAAATGTTATCTTTTATTCAAAAGATAACCCAAAACCTACTGCAGTCTCATTTGTCACATTTTCTTCAGATCTCTACAAACTGACAGATGAGGTGCTTGGTCAGGGGGCTTATGCTAAAGTTCAAGGATGTATAAGTCTGCAGAATGGACAGGAGTTTGCTGTGAAGGTGAGTAAGGACATTTTGTAGGCAACACTATACAAGGTAACCAAGGAAGGCATTTATAAAAGTTTGTCATTATGATTGAGGCGATGCTGAGGCGGCTTGTTGGATGCAGTTTCTCAGAGTTTTTAAAAAGTTGTTCTGTACTTGGCTTGGATGTAAAATGTGTACTAAATTAACACCATCTTTAGCAAAATCTGGCTTGTGTTGTACCAGATGGAGAACTCTGGCACAGAAAGTTGTGGAAATACTTTTAGATACATTTATTTGCATAAATAATACAAGGGTTATCAAACCAATTGAAAGGTTATTTACTTAAACTCTTAGACTTTTTCTAAGTTTGAAGTTTTTCAAAGTTTAAAATATAAAACAAAAAAAATAATATGCATTTTCTTAGGTTTGTTGAGCACACAAAGCTTATTTATAGCAACGCAGTGTTGAAAGATAAAACTAAGAAGAACAGACAGAATCACAAACAGAACAGAATTATACGCATAATAATTGAAAGCCAGCTGTGTTTAATACTGTGAAATCAAAATGTTTACAGGCAGCTTATAGCTTTCTGTCTGTTTTTGTGGCACAAAGATTATAGAAAAGAGTGCAGGGCACAGCCGCAGCAGAGTCTTTCGAGAAGTGGAGACTCTCTACCAGTGTCAAGGAAACAGGTGAGTGCGTTTAGATGGGATTCTTTTTTTACCAAATTAAAACCAACACAGAGGGAAACAGATTCTAAACATTGGGAAATATCTTGATCCAGGAACATTTTGGAATTGATCCAGTTCTTTGAAGACAGCTCCTGCTTTTATTTGGTATTTGAAAAGCTGCGTGGAGGTAAGAATAAATGAATAACTCAATAATTACACATCAGCATACACTTAGTTTTTATAAACACAGGCTGATTGCTGCTGATTGTCTTGTCTTCCTTCAGGCTCCATTCTTACACACATCCAGAACAGAAAGCACTTTGATGAGCTGGAGGCCAGTAAGGTGGTCAGGGACATTGCCCAAGCTCTTGACTTCCTTCACACAAAAGGTAAGTCAACATCCAAACGGCAAATCCAAAAGTGCAAAGAGAAGAACAGTGGATTTTGTTTTGTTCTGTCATGATGACGATGTGCTTTTCTGCAGGCATTGCCCATAGAGACCTTAAGCTGGAGAACATCCTTTGTGAATACACTGATCGGGTAAGTAGCTTTCAAAGGACAGGAAGCTTTCAGAAGGACTTTAGTTGTTCCTAGAGATATAGAGTATAATAATATAATAATGTTTTCCCTCTATCTTTCTACTCAGGTTTCCCCAGTAAAGATCTGTGATTTTGACTTGGGAAGTGGAGTGAAGCTCAGCAGTGCCTGTACGCCCATAACAACTCCAGAGCTCACCACACCGGTAACAGTCTAGTTTTTAATTCATAGCACATACAAACAAACAAACAGAATCTAATGGATAACAGTCACCTGACTCTGGTGTGTTTTTCTCTTAGTGTGGCTCAGCAGAGTACATGGCTCCAGAAGTAGTGGAGGTGTTCACTGATGAGGCTTCCTTCTACGACAAGCGCTGTGACCTCTGGAGTCTCGGGGTCATCCTCTACATCCTGCTGAGCGGCAGCCCCCCATTCACAGGCCACTGTGGCACCGACTGTGGCTGGGACAGAGGAGAAACCTGCAGAACCTGCCAGGTACACTCGCCCTCTCAGCCTCTCTGCTCGCTCAGTGTCTGTCTCACCTGACACTCCTTTAAGTGTTCACTTCCTGCAGTGTTTACAGCTCAGAGATTCAGAATGCCTCCCCTGTCACCATCCTGAAACAGTGTTATTTCACCAGGTCACAGTCATGATATTACTGCTTTTGCCGGGGAAGGTACAACATGAATGTTTTTGTGTTTTACAACAGCAGTAACAAAACTTGGTTGCTTATTTCTTTCTTTCATCACCCAGTTTTTGTGTTGTGTCACCATGTCTGGAATCAAAAGTGTTCTGATTAGATCCAAACAGCCACATTGGAAATATAAGGCGCACATTTTCTGAAAGTCTCCCTTGAAAGGTGTTCATTGTGTTAACTCGGTTACTCACACAGAAAGTGCCATAGACAGTTGTGTACAGTTGTGTATAGTTGTGTAACAAATTAAAAAAACAGAGCTAGAGGGAGAAGTTCAAACCCAGCTTACTTTCTCACTTCCACACAGCTGGCCAATCACAGCATGAAGTACTTGTCAATGGCGGATTGTTGGTTTGGGAAGTTGCAAACCAACAATGTGTAATCATAGTCGTACATAGACAAACAGTAATCGTAGTACATGCGCCTAAGTTAATTTTTTTTAAGCCATCAGGGACAAAATGCACATGTGTGGCGGTGCAGCTTGATTTGGCTGTGACTGCATCTGTAGCTCTGGACATGAATCATTTTCCTCTGTTATCACCTGAGTCTGGTTTTAATATGTAATCTCTTGGCTCTGGAGACACTAGAGGAGCAGCATAATTGGTGACTGATGTGTGCTTCATGATAGATATCACTCACATACAGGCACTCTAATGCTGGTCCACGGAGGAAGTTTTACCTCTGCCTCAGCTTCACAGGCTGTTGTGTCATTTTGTCTCCTCAGAGTCACCTGTTCGAGAGCATCCAGCAGGGCAAGTATGAGTTTCCAGACAAGGACTGGGATCACATCACAGAGGGGGCCAAGGATCTCATATCCAAGCTGTTGGTTCGGGATGCAACTCTGCGCCTCAGTGCTGCTCAGGTCCTCAAGCACCCTTGGGTGCAGGGGGTGGGTTAACATTACATCTGTGCACCAGAATCACTGTTTTGTACTTGGTACTCTACCATTGTACCAAGACCACTGTATCACTCAGTGCTATTTTACTTTATTGAAAGCTGTGATTTCAGGTCAATTATTCATTTTCTCATTTTACAGAACGCT
The DNA here is from genome assembly GCF_043641665.1 of Enoplosus armatus. Classification (NCBI taxonomy): domain Eukaryota; kingdom Metazoa; phylum Chordata; class Actinopteri; order Centrarchiformes; family Enoplosidae; genus Enoplosus; species Enoplosus armatus. The sequence goes on from NC_092186.1 coordinate 12,169,778, forward strand.
CCAGAGAGAGGTCTTCCAACTCCTCATGTTCTACAGAGGTAAGTCAAGTCTAATGTATTTATGTAGTTTGTACCGTGATTTAAACAGAATATTAGCATTTTGAAATAAAATACAGATTAAAGCAACAGACTCAACTGTATTCTTTTTTTTGATAGGACGATAAAGCTTATGTTTTTAGGTGTGAAAACTTCTGAGTTTGAGTGAATGAGAAGGGGCAGGAAGAACACAGTGTGTGTCGATGGTACAGATGATTAAAAACCTTCAACTGTGTCTAAAATCCTTTTCTGCCTCCTGTCTTCTTCCAGGAACAGCAGCACCAAAGACCTGACCCAGTTTGCAGCAGAAGCCATCGCCTTCAACCGGCAGCTATCGCAGCACGACGAGCAGCAGGAGGACGTCGGAGCTATCGTGTGCTCCATGAGGCTTTCGCCTCCTTCCAACTCCAGGCTGGCCCGCAGACGGGCGCAGTCCAACGCCTTGCGCACCAGGGACTTCGCACCTGCATCGGATGACCTCGCAGCCTGAAGGACCAGTACAAGTCCTCCTCCTCATGATTTCCCACTGATTTTAGCCTCTGCCTGCTCCTTGTTTGTTTGTGTGTGTGTGCGTGTTTTTTGTTTTCACAGGGAGCCTTGTAGGATCACAGTATCAGAGGTTACTAATTGCTCTTGGTGTTAAGGCTCTTTCCCATTGGCCAGTAATCTTATCACCTAGACAGAGTCGGATCACCAAGAGGACAGTTAATCCTCTGCCACCGCCTCCTAATTGAAAACATAGTTGAAACTCCTGAGATTTGTCCAGGAATTGTTTTAAGCTGCCTGATTTTTAAAGCAAGAACTGTTTCATTTGCAAATAGCTTTGGGTTGACTTTTACACTTAGTCTTCACGGATTGATTTATTTTCTATTCAGTGTTGATAATATTTCAGATGACCCCAATAAAGCAGGAACCACTCTTAATGCCAGCAGTTTGTATTAAATATCTAATCAGTACATATCATTATCAACACAGCATTACATCGGTTCAGCACAGTTTGCTGCTGTTGCTGTCCTCATGCAATATTATCTAATTTTGATAGATTTTATTTATATTTGTTTCTCAGTCACTGGAGGAAAGGGATGAGCTATCTTTTTATTTCTGTTTTGTTTAAGCACGTCAGTGTATGTGATTTGATGTGTGGGTGTGTGTGTGTGTGGTTCAAATGATAAAAAATGGACTACACTTAGAAGAGACTGTCCATCTCTGGAAATGGGCTTTTCTGCATTTTGTTGAGGCTATGTAGAACTTACAGAAAGCGCAGGAATGTGAATTGATCTTGGAGAAGACCCCCTTTGATCAAATAGTTTTGTATTTCATTTCTAGTTTTCACTTCAACACAAGCTACCTGTAGCACTGATGTACTTTAACACAAGTCAGTTATCTAGTTTATCTGAAAAGGAGAATATTCTAGTCAATAATCAGTTTGGTCCAGCAATGTGAATTTGACACCTGCAGTAATAATGATCTTTTAAGGAGTTTTAACAACTTTTTATCCTCATTAGAGTCCAGCATTACCTCAGGCTTGTTTTTGCACCATGTCTTTGCACGTTTTGTACTGTACAAATGTAACGCCATCCCAAAAAGACTTGCTTAGTGTCTTATTGTCTTATTGATTTGTTGTCTCGGAGTGTTTTTAGTCTGAGTGACTTGAAATGTGAGAATTTGTTTTGCTTTTATGTAGCTAATGAGACTTAAAGTGGGTTTGTGGATAGTTGATGTTACACCTTGTAGTAAGATAGAGGATTCCAGACCGGGGTTGAAGGGATTTATTTTTATACAAGTATTTGTATGTTGTTCAGTTTTGTATCTTTGGTTCTGTGACTGGTTCTGAGTGTGTCTATGGAAAGCATAATGGACTAACCATGCTAAGACTTATCTGTCCTAGATTTCCTTGGGTCCATCAAGTCTCTGGTATTTACTTTTGATCCTTTCTTTAAAAAAAAAAATTTGTACTTTTTGTAATTGTTTCATTCATTGAGGGCCCTGTCTATATCTTATCACTTCTATTTCCCCTGACCCTGTTAACTTTATGTGTGGCCTGCTAAATGACATGTCCCCTGATTTCACACTGTTGCCATGGACACCTCATCCCTATAGCAACTAACGGCCTTCATAGGCTGGCAGGAATTGTCGGAGATGTGCTCAGAGTGAATACACACATTAGGAAACAACCACTTGCTATTTTAAAGCCCCCTCACTCCCATTATGAATCATACAAGGAGTTGTTTGTTTCCCCCCATCAACCTGTAATGGCATAAAATGAGATACAGTAATTGGTGTGCAATTATGGAGTCCCATTGAAATTTGTCTTATGGGGTCCTATGCATAATGCTCTCAGTGTGGAGCGTGTTTTCACTGGTATGCTGTGTTCTCAATAAAAAGATACTCAACATCTTCTCATATCTAATCTGTGTTACATCATTTAAACGAGTTATTGCCTTTTACTGCACGATCTCATTCAGGAGTTATGAGCAAATGGCTCTCTCCTCCGTACGAGTAAAAGTGGTTTCATTCTGAAGCTTTTGTTCAGTGAGGCTCCTTTTGTACTGGGTGAGAGGAAGGTGGAGGAACAGGAAGAGGGTGTGATTAACCTGCTCAGACGCTGACGAGATAGCATCTCTCTGACGGAAGCTGTGTCCTTGTAAAGATTTGTTTGAAAGCAGAGGAGAAGTGTGTGTATCCAGCATGTGGCTACTGAATCTGTGTAAGAGCTGAGAAGGCCCAGATGCAGAGGTGGAGGAAGTATTTAGATCCTTTACCTGAAAGTACTAACACCACACTGTTACAAGTAAAAGTCCTGCATTCAAAATGTTACTGAAGTAAAAGAATAAATAAGTATAATCAGGAAAACGTACTTAAAGTGTTAAAAGCATTAAAAGTTATATATTATATTACTCATTCATTATGTAAAAGCAGGCTTTTGCTGTTGTAGCTGGTTGAGTTGCAGCTAATTTTTAATTTCTTTGATTTGAATTGATTGATTTCTGATTGAACTTCAGAAAATAGTGTGAAATGCTGTCACAATTACCCAGAGCCCAAAATTACACCTTCACAATGCTTGTTTTGTCCAGAAATTAGTCCAAACCTCAACATTATGAAAAATACATTAAAATGAAAAATTTAGATGGAAAAGCAGCAAATCCTCACATTTGAGAAGCTGGAGCCACTGAAACTTTCAACTTTTTTGCTTAAAAATGACGATTATCAAAAAAGTTGCCAACTGTTAATCAACTAATTGCTTCAGCTGTACTTTTATAAACTGTTGGGTAGTTTCATTCATAACAAAACATCATATTTTCTAAGTACTTCATATGCAAAAATCTTAACTTTAGTTTGTACTTGTGTAAATGTACTTAGTTACATTCCACCAGATGTCCAAACAACAACTGAACTTTCATCATAATTTAAAAATGGAAACAAGAAGCAGAAGTAACATTCAAGACCACCCATCCTGTGTCTTTGTGTTTCCACTGATGTCTCAGAGAATCCTGGTTGTATCAGATGTTGATGTGTTCAGTTCACACATGCAAAACTTCATCGCTTCATTGGGCCTTGTGATTTGATTGGACCGTTTGTTTCAGAGCCCAGTAGCGCCCCCAGTGGCCGCTCTTCGTTATAACTCGCATGTGTTATGTGCCAGCAGCAGCAGCAGCTCACTTCACTGTCCACCTGCCGGAGGGAGAGATCACCTCCAGCTCCGCGGCTCCTGCACCAGATGATGGAGGGACGAACACCAAAGTGGGTCTGATCTGAAGGTACGTGACTCAGATAAGATCACGTGATAATGTTGCTGTGTGGTTGTTTTCAGTGCAAATTGTCTGTGCAAGTCTGGTAGCGTGAGCAGCAGTAAGGACGATGTGGTTTAGTGATTTTAGAGTCGCTTACGTTTTGTTTGATAATGACAGTGTTATCACTAGGAATAACACTTATAGTGTTAGTGGTATATTCCTCATCCATTACATGTTTTTATTGTTATTTATTGCTGTTTGCATGTGAAAACCTTTCTCATAGGGTGTAACTGATTAAAGTTGCTGAGTTAAATTTATGACTGAAACACATTTTCCCTTTTTTTTGTAGCATTTTAGGAATTACTTTTAAATGAAACGTAAAAATGAAAATAAAATGTCACAGAAACATTTAAAGTGTATAAAAGCTGTACAGCCTCTAAAACCTCACACATTTGCTCTTCCTCTTCAGGCACCTCACCTTCATCTCTCTCTGTCTCTCTCTGAGGTGTTGAGCTCAGTGATCAGTCAGTCGTCTGATCGAGGTCGAGGCAGATGGCCGCCCACCCAGAGTCTGGTTCTGCTTGAGGTTTCTGCCTGACAAAAGGGAGGTTTTCCTTTCCAAGTGCTTGCTCATGGTGGGAACTGTTGGCTCTCTGTAAAGAATATTGTAAAGAGTACAGTCCCTGAGATAACGTCTGTTATGGTTTTGCGCTATATAAATAAAATTGAATTGAATTGATCTTCAGCTTCTCTGGGCCTCACACAGCTCTCCATGAGACATGGTGCTACCTGAAAAACCCTCCAGACCGTCTGTTCCTATGAAGGTCCCCAAGCGGCGCGTCCTGCAGCACCAGAGCCTGCCCTCCCCGGCCCTGTGCTGCGCCTGCGGCCTGTGCATCATGCTGGCCGGCATCAACATCACCCTGGTGGGAGCTTTCACCTTTGGCACCTTAATCCCTACCGGCAACCCCCTCATTGTCATTGGGCCTCTGCTCTTATTGGTAGCCCTTGCCTTCTTCGCGGCCTGCTGTGTGGTCAGCAGGAGGCCCCCGGCCCACATGGCCCACAAGGCCAAAGGAGGTGAGAAGTGGGGGCTGATGCGGATGGGGACGGCAGCGTTCGAGGTGGAGACGAGCGAGCACACGCTGCAGGACACTACGGCCGTTCAGCTCAGCCCCACCAACTCCCCCACCTCCTCTCACAAATCCAGCTCCGACCACGGGGGCGACACAGCTCCGCCCGGCTGTCAGGATGGAGCAGGTGGGCTGCACATATCAGAGATGTCTGACATGGGTGACCCCGGAGATAACCCCACCTTGACCTCTGACAGCAAGGAGCCCACTCCCACACAGATGCTGCCCGCTCAGAACACTTCCTCTACGTAGCAAGGACTCTCTTCTGCACACTCTCTGTTTGAGTGTTTAGTTGTTTTGCTGTTTACATGATGAAAATGTGTTGTGCAAAACCTCCCTGGTTGTAGCTTATTCAGTGTGTTACAGTACGTTGTTATACGTTGTTTATTGCTCAGTCCCTGGATGTACATTACATGTTCCCAGAACAGAAAGATAATACCTTAATCCAAGTGCCTGTTTGTATACTTCTCGTTGTATAAAACATCCAGTTAAAGCAGATTATCCTGCATTCTCGCCCCATGGATGGACTGCGGTTAGTGCTTGTCATCTTACAACATTTGGGGGAGAAGATGAGCCAGCCAAGCTTCTCTGAGTCATGAAAGCTGTTCCTGTGTAAGCCTGGTAAATATCAGCCATTGTTCACACACTTTGACAGAACTGTTATGATTTTTCTTTTTTTTTTGCATCCACTGCAGTGAGCGAGTCGAGGTCGGTGTCTAGATGAATATTAAATTAGTGATTAGTGTAGGTCATGTTGTAGTGCCATTGTTATTATGTTACTGCAGACTGTCTGTACATGTTCGGGGCACCCATACGTTTTATAAATAAAGCTGAAATTTTGTTTGATTGTCAGTTACATGGCGTGTTTCTGTTCAAAACCTTGTAAAATCAATAGCTATGGCTTGGTGAGGATTTGATCATTTAAAACAGACTTTGTGCAGCATGCACCGAAAGAAAGCCACGAAAAACACAATAGCACATACATGTCAGGCTCCACAGGCTGAGAAAATAATTCATCGGTTATCTGAGAAAAGCCAGCGGCGGCAGAGCAAACAGCTCCTTCCTAACGCGTTGCCCATCACTTGGCATCGGACCCAACAGCTGCTGGCAAAGACGAGAGCCTTGTTTACTCACCATTATACATCTGCTGTCCACAAACACGGCAAGACACACAGTGTGATCCCCGCATACAACTCAACCGCTGGAAAAGATAACAGGACAGCCGCCGCCTGCTGTTATTGCGGTCTGTTTTGTGTGTGGATCAAGCCTTATGAATGGTGTCTGTAGTTAACCTGTGAGTCAGAAATACGACCGGTAGTGTTTCTGTAAAGAGGATGACATGTCTAGGCAACCTGAACTTGTTTTACTAAACTAGTAATGAGGTCATGTTGCTCTGAAGGATGGCACAGTGAAATCAATTTAGTGCAGGTTATTGTATTTTTTCACTAACAATATTTTATTAAGCCTCCACAGTTATCCTACTTTTATTTTTGAGCATTTACTCGCACTTTACATACATGAATAAGACATTGAAACGTTTCAGGACTTATTCTCTCATAACTGACACCACCTTTGTTCACATTCACCAACAGGAAACATACTGTAATATTCGGCAGAACATCATTATGTGCTCTTGAAAGGTTTTATTTGTCACATGCTTAAACAACATGTGCTGTGAAATCTAGTGTGGCATACTTTTGAGGTTGTGCAGAAAGACTACAAATATGAATACACAGCATGTAATATGATTATCAAAAGGCTAAAATGTGTATTAGCCCAATGTGTAGGTGAGCTGTGCAATTTTTCAGTATGTAGAAATGTAAAATGTACATATGTCAGAAGTGAGCGAGCACGAGTGCTGCATGGTTTACAGCCATCCTTTCAGCTCTGCATAGACAGAAAACAACTTTGACCATTACTTGAATGTTGTGATATATTTGAGAGAGTTTCCAGGCACAAAGAAAAACTCCAATGTTCCAAAATGACTCTGGAAAGCAGGACAAGGTTCTGACCCGGGTCCCTGCCAGTCCCCAGTACTTCACACTCCCTATGGGAATCCTTTCTCTACTCTAACAGCAACAAACACGCTGCTGTGACAACAACCATGGGCTCTGGTCCAAGCTCGAAGCAGAGGCCGTTGTTGTGGGTTATTTCACCATATTTCACAGGATTAAGCGTTACAGTACGAAGCTACATGTGTTGAATTCATTTGACCAAAGCAGTAACAAAGTCACGTTGCTCTGAGCGAAAAAAGTATTGTGTGTTTACAGCAAGAGATTAATTGTGTCACCCTTATGTTCGTGTTTCCTGTAAAGACACCGTCATGCTGCAGCCGCATCGGCATCTTGCTCTCTGTTGTTCTTCATATTGATTAATACACTATTCTTCAAATATCACTGGCAGCATAACCTCTTTGATCATTGACAAACACATAAAAAGGCTGTAATTTGCGAGGCAATCTTTATTCCAATCCACCCCACTCATGAAAGTGATCATTTGTGAATTTAATAATGATAGTGAGGCTGAAGGCTCATAATCACATAAGTGTCAGTGAGAGCTGAATGATTCACAAAAGGCTCAGGCTGAGGCTAATAGCTAATAGAAGAAGAGGAACGTGTTCAGTGAGCGTAACAATTAACAGGGATCAAATGCAACAGTTTGATAAATTATTATCCGTGGAGCTTCATCATTATATTTCAAGACAGAAAATGAGCCCAAAAGAATTCAGCTCCATTGACAGAGATCAGGCTGTATCTGGTCTTATGACTCCACCTTGTGGAGAGAAGACAGTAGGCCCTATTAGTGCTCATAAAGAGCAAGACTACTGATGAAGGAATGCTTTACAGTGGTAAAACAGGAATCATTCATCTTGTATCCTGGTGCTTCAAAAGAAGGAACTTAACCAAGATAATAATGCCAGTTAAGAGATGTTCTTATTTTGAGACGCATCCTCTTGTTTCCTCTCATTTTCACTATCATTCATGCATTAATTAGACATCTTGGTAATTTCATTTGGGTTAAAGTTTAGTATTATATTTCATGTTATTCTCCATAAATAGAAATACACTTATAAACATAGATTATTTCCAAATTAAACAACAGGGAAAATATTGCTGTAGTTCACTGTCTCCAGTACTGAGTTATGCCATCAGAGGGCAGCATCGCCATTCACACGGTGTTTCCAAGCCAGGTGAAGATGGCCGTGTGTTCATGTTGAGGTACAGGACATTTACTGGGTTTGTTTTGATGCAGTCTTTGGCTTTGATATGATTTTGAATTATAATGAATTTTGAATTAAAGCATAGTCTTAAAATATTTCACACATTACCCTGTCAAGAAACCTTTCGTCTTTTGGTCCAAAAAGGATCAATCTCTCAAGAAAATGCACTCTGTTACATTTTATTAGATACACCTAGCTTAGACCAACGCAGTCCTGCAATAACTGCTTCCTTCATGAAGGTCATTTGTTCAGTTTTATTGAAACTGAGAGGTGCTGAATCAACTTTGTTCATTTCAGAGGCTGCAGTTTTTGCTGCTGTTGAATTGTATTGCGTCATACTGAGAGATGTTTCTAATATTTACCCTCATTGACGTAAATGAGAATTAAAAACACCTCTCAGTGTCATTGCAGGGTTGTTGTATGAGACAGCTAGGTATAGCTAAGCTAGCAAAGTGTTGAATCCCTCATAGAAAGTGCAGATTTAAAGTCCCCCTCCTCTCAAAAATATGTTTTGCTTATTGTTACTTCACGTTTGTTTGAGCTTCACTGTGCAGAATGATGTATGTGCAGAGTTTGACACTCGAAGGCTGTGTTCACATTCATCTGCTGAAGGGGGAAAGTTTCTCTGTGCTCACCTTAAACCTCAGTTCGACTCGTGTACGTATACGGGAGGATATTGTGACGTCACAACTAGTTTGGAAACCAATCGTGGTTCAACATGCAGTTTACACTTAAGAAACTTGAAGCCTCCAGTGCACACATACTGAGAATGCACTTTTCAGTGAAGTAGGTGACAACTAGTAGTTAAATGTTTGAAATGAAAATAATTGCATATTCATGTGTTCAGGATTTTTCAATGAGGGAAAAGGAGTAGATTTCATTTTAAGCAAATACATTTTTTTGTGGAAAAACCATATCAGACAAATTATTATTCAGCACAGAGTGTGTCTTAATGTAAATAAATGAATGATGTACTATGGAATTAAATAGCCATCACCACTAAGTTTAACACCATCTCATAATTTGTTTCTTAATGTATAAAGAAGTGAACTACTGTATCATCAAAATCCTTAATGTTCGTGTTTCTGTGAGTGACATGAGGAACTCTTTAAGGCCATGCAAGTTGTGCTTATTGCCTTATTCTTGATTGGTTATCTCATTCTTTCCCACATCCCAAAGTGTGTTGGCCTTGAATGCATCACGGCCTGTAACTGCGCTTGTTCAAAGTGCCTGGCCGCACTGCGCCGTCCTTGGGCCTCTGCCTGCCTGCAGCTCGCTGCGTTGCAGAGGGATGCGACGATCCTCCTGCGGCCCTGAAACCGCAGCCAGGTCGTCTCTGAACCGCTGCCTGAAAAATACATTTCCCACAGGTAATACACTACATTCCCAGATAACCCGAAGATAGAACAATAGCAAGGTTACAGTGTCTTTGACCCCCTCTGTGAACACAATCATCACCAGGTGAGTGGCCCGAAGTGTTTCATGCACGCTGAACTTCCTGTACACAGGCCCGGCTCGCATCTGGTTTTCTGCTGCATCTTGTATAAGCCATTTGTCTTTCCGTCCCACCTCTGTTGTCGGGTAGATCAGCCGTTTCATGTCCCACCTCTTGAAATGAAGTGCCATTAATTCTATCTTTCTTCTCACTGTCCCTCTAAACAGCAGCCGGCATGATTTAATTCCTAATGACTGTTGTGAGTGCTGACTCAGCTATTGTAAAACAAATGATATCTCTGTCCTGTTGGAATAATCCCAATCTATTTCAATGGAAGGGGCCGTATTAAACTGACAAAAGGGGGAGGATATATCCATCTCATGATAAATGTGCAAATGTCCACCAAAGCTGAATCAGACACCACATTTTAATGGCCTGATTGCTCGTTCATTTCTCGCCTCATTCTCTAGCAGCCCTGCTCCCTCCTTTTTAATGCGGAGCTGGTCATATTTTGTCCCAGATTAGTATAGACGCCGGCTGACAGTTGCCTCTGCTCAAGGTATTTAGAAGACATAATTCATTCATAGATCTAGAAGTGCTCCCATTTGTCATCCCCATTTTTTATGCTCAGTCTCCCTGCAGTCGCTCATTCCTCTGGGTGGTGGTGGTGGTGTGTGTGTGTGTGTGTGTGCGTGTGTGTGTCTGTCAAGGGAGATGAGGGGCCAGGGCAGTTTTCAGCTGATGTATTAGCTGGCATATGCAAGCAATGAATTATCAAGGAGGAAAAGGAGTCAATTATCCACTCCTAAAGAGGGGCCGGGCCTGTGTGGCCTAGGGGCCCCTTTCCATATTTACCAAATCATTTCACAGAAAGGCACCTGGGGAGGAGACAGTGAACACACACACACATGCATGAACACACACGATCGGCTCCGACCCTCTCCTGCTCAACCTTGCCCCCTCTCGTCACTTTTCCTCCCTGCACATGCTCAGTGCTGCCTGCTCGCTTAACAAGGACAGGCGGTGACGTTTTTGGATCCGTATGGTAATAATCCATTTTATACACACCGACTCCTCAAACTGATTTCGGCTGAGCTGGAATAGCCACGCCGTGACCGTCAGCCATTTTGCTGTGTCCCAATTCTCTCCCCTGACTCCCCTCGAATCAAAATGGGGCCCTGATTGACTGTGCCGCTCTGACTAATAGAGTGGATATGGTAAATGAAATACCCAGCACTTTCATTCCAAAGTCTCTTACCCCCTGTGTCCCCAGTCACTTTGCCTTGACATATTTTCAGAGATTGAGCGTTCTATCCTGTTTTTGATGAGGACAGGCTGAGACGAGGTGCACTGCGATGGCAGTGATGCCTCAGAGCACCCGGGACCCTCGGACATGGGCGGCCGAGCTGACAGGGCCTCTGGTGACAGACGGGGCTGACACTTAGGGAAATGAGGTCGTTAGACAGCATTACGAGTGAGCTGATGGCTCAGTAATGGGTTTTAAGTTTGGAATTTAACACTGAAGCCCACCGGGGATGGGTTTGATGTGCAGGCGGACAGGTGGGTTTCTCCAGAATAAAGACGGCAACTCTCACGGGGCACCAGAGAGAACCGGCTTGGTTGAGAGGGGAGAAAAAAGGGGATGAGGAAAAGGAGAGAGCAGTAGACAGAGGACGGGAAACGTTCTATAAATAAGGCACACAGACAGTGATCCTCTTTAACACAAAGAAATCAAGAAGAGGGTTTCAGCATATGAGTGACTTTTGTTTTTGGTCCTGCGCTTCATTTCCAGCTTACTGCAAGAGTTTTGCTTTCTTTTGGATTTGAATGTCCACGCAAACCAAGTGAAAAGTTATCTCCTCCATCCAGATGATTGTTCCTCCAAACTGTTTTAATCTGTTGTGGCTCAATGGCAGAAGGTGCTGATTCCTAAAACAATGAACATTTTCACACCCTTTGTTATGTTTCGGAAGGTTTATAATTTTTGCACGCTGTATGCACACAGCTTCCAAGCTGCCTTGAGTCTTAAGAAAGGGCGTCTAAATTTAGCGCGTAACGATAAACTCTTAAGTTATAAGACATAGGCTAATGCGTAAGGGTGTTAAAACCAGTGGGATAGTTTAGTGGAGATTAAGGGACGTATCAAAGACTCGTGTAAAGCTCCATCAAGAGCTGTGCGGTTGTTTGGTGGGCATCTGCACATGCTTTAAAAAAAAAAAAAAGGAGCGGCTCATAGAGCTTTGGCAGCCAGTGAGTGACTGATAATGTCTCAACATCACTTCCATTACTCCTTTTGGCTGTGTTGTGAAAATGAATGGTCCACTTTACTGCTGCCGTGGACCCAGCAAGTTCTGTTCAGGAGGAAGATTTAGAGGGGCGTTATGGCCGTCCGGCGGAGGGCAAGACAACTCACAGGAGAGGATGAAATGGATGAGGTGGGGGTAGAATGATGGCGGCAGTTTCATTCATTCCCCTGACTTAGTTTCGGGGAGATGAATCATGTTTGGCCTCTGGGAGAGGGTTATGGAGGGAAAAAGAAGGTCAGGTTTCCATGGCAGGATTTTTCAGTAGAGCAGATGAGGAGGGTTGGCAATACAAATCAAGTCGAGAAGCTTCACAATGTGTTTCGGCTCTGCGTCCTGCAGGCATCTCTTTCACGGCACTCTAGAGAATACAAGCCTCAACCTCATCAAGAACAGCCCGAGTGGTCAAGGAGTGATTTCTGGTTTATTACAAGTAGACGTGTGTGTACATGTGTGTACACACTAGTGGCAACCTCACTAGTGCTTATTTCTAAAGTGTTAAGTATCTCTCACAAACCGCTGCTGCTTTAATCAGCATCTGTCAGGGAATTCATTATGCTCAAGTGAACATAAAGCCTTTCATCAGAGTTGTGGAGAAAAAAACCCAGAAAAATAACAGCCGCTTTCACTACGAGAGGTGTGGATGATCGCTGCAGCAGGCTTAAGTGACAGGTAAATTGCAGGTTAAGTGGAGAACACAGTCTTTTAACAAGAGACTCCAGGCTCCTGCAAATCCTCCTTAGTCTTTAATCTGAATACAAAAGGCAGGGGCGGGGGGATTAAATCTGACCCCTCAATGTTCTGTTTGTTCCAGACTCCACTCGAGGGCCTGCTGTAGCCAGCAGAAGAGTCCCAGGTTTGCATTTCCTTTTGTGCTATGCGGCAGCATTTAAAAACAACACCGTCCACAATGCTGCCTCTTCAGCGGCTAACTTCTCCGGGACAAAGGAAGGCCCGGAGTCACCAGCTTCTCCTATCACATCCACTCTTATCGAGCCTCAACGCAAGATGTAGTTTGTATTCTTTTAAAAGGGACTGTTTATTAAATTGTGGATGAAACACCACAACGCTGCATCATTATCACAGTTCTGCTGTGGAGGAAAAACAAATCCTTCTTTATTTAGCAGCAACGACGGTTAGAAAGAGGAGAAGGGGCCGGGGTGAGGCAGGCGGTTAGGGCTTGCCGAGAGAAAGGCGCTTTGGGTTGTCAACGTTTTAGAGGCTTAGAGTCAAACCTATCCGGGCTCAGGAGAGAGGAGTCTGGGTGTTAGGCAGGCAGAATGACTCCTGATAGAAGGAGTTTGCGGCTCAAGTCGAGAGGAATCGTCTTGGCTCCCGGATGAGGCGAGGACTAATTGATTCTCTGAAGTTTCCTGTCGCAGAGCCCGATTACAGGTATGACCGGATTAAAAAAGGAGAGGGAAAAAAACAAGGGATCTGGAGGAGGGAAATGGTAAAAATCAAAGAGAAAAGAAGATGAGGGCTGCCATAGACGGATCAGCATCACTTATACGCATTGATGTGCTTGCTTTTGTGTGTATTTTGTTTGCCTGTGCCTGTGTGTGTGTGCGGGTATGTTCATGTGTACACACACCGGTGCAGCTGTGTTTGATCTCTATACTCAGTGGCAATCACCAGGTCACATTGCAAGGCCCTTTTCACCGGCACAGGAGCACATTGTGTTGTAGAAGCATGCTTCCCATAATCACTCACTTCTGGTTAACACGTCTCAAAGCCAGAGGCATGTGTCTCGCCTGCCCATAACAGTCCATGACAAGATTGAGTACTGAGGCATGTGGGAGCCATAGTGAGGCGGGCTCTAAGAGAGAAGCCTCCAGGAGAAGGAGAGTTAGGACGCATATCTAGACCTAAGCTGTCATGCGTGCGACTGTAATGGCTTGTTTAGTGGCAAAGTCCAATCTAGGGCCCCAGAGAGCCATTATTCCTGGAGTATCGATCGGGCCCTACGGCCACCACAGCTCGGGCCCCTGTCCCTGATCCTGTTCAGTAATAAGCGTACTCATGTCAAGGTGGTAATTATCATTGATCTGTAGCCGCTGTGACAGGGCAGCGGCCCCTTGCCGTGATTCATACCCGGCGTGGGGCTACTGGACTTGAGGCACCAAATCACCAATCTCATACACGCATGCAGCTTCTGGTGGCACTGCCATGCCCGGTCCTGGAAACAAAGGAGTTAGGAGATGGATTTCAGTTTTTTGGGTTTTTGCTGCTACTTTCTGGGTGGCAGTTTTGAACAAGGCTAATTACCAGCAGGAGAGTCTAAACAATGTTAAAATCCTCAGGACTAACACTGTGTTCTTCTCAGTTCGTAGCCTGCATAAATTAAATAAACTTTCTTTTTAGAGGTGTTCTCTCCATCTCCTCATCTGTTATTGCTAATGTTGTTTCCCCTCCTCTTGCTGTCCTTCCCCTGCGTCGGCCAGGATGCCCCCACCTCTCCCCGGGTTATAAGCAGGGAGATCTATCACTGTTGATCTACCTCTGTGTTGTAACCTGCGGCGCAGTAAGACGAGCAAAGCACAGTGTGTAGGGACACAATGTTATTGTGCATCCTTTATTACTACGTTAGCATTGTACTCACAAAGTACATGTCAGTGTACCACAATATATGTGGCTTTGTGTTGACTTTTTAATACTTCTAATACAACTGCTATGCTAGCAGCATGACTGTAGGGATGGATGTCTTTTCTCCAGACTGAAATATCATATATAATATATATCAACTTTAGGGTGAATCACCATGAAATTTTGTACATACATGGTCCCGTAGTGACTTTGGTGATCCCGTCTTTCCTTCAAATGCCACCATGAGGTTGACATTTTTGGTTTTTAGTGAAACGTATTGACAACTTTTGGATGGATTGTGGTGAACTTTGGTGCAGATATTAATCCCAATGACTTTAGTTATCCCATGACTGAACATCCAGCGCCACCAGCTGGTCTAATTATTCACTTATTTAGTGAAACACGTAAACATCTGCTTGAGGTCTTGATTTGCTACAGACTTTCATTGTTCCCAGATGATGTATCCTACAGAATTTGCTGACCCCCTGACTTTTCCTCTAGCGCCGCCGTGAGGTTTACATTTGTGTTTCTGAGCGAAATATCTCTGCAGCTGTTGGATGCATTGACATGAAATTTGCTACATACATTCATGTCTCCGTCGGAATGAATTGCACTAACTTTTGTGATCTCCTGACTTTTACTCTCACGCCATCATTAGTTCAAAATGATCATATGTCTGATACTTTGACCAAATGCCTGCAAATCTAACGACATCCCCATCAGCCTCAGCTGTACTTTGTGTTTAGTGCAAATTAGCAAATGTTGCTGACACACTAAACTAAGATGGTGAATCATTGCTGTTGGCATTGTTATTGTGAGCATGTTGACATTGGCATTTAGCTCAAAGCACCACTGTGTCTAAGTATAACCTCACAGAGCCGCCCTTTTCTTCTTCTTTGACTTTTGCTTAAATGTAGCCACTTCAAGTCTACAGAGCAAACTATACAGAACTTCTGCAGAACTATCTACTGTATAATCTAGTTCTGCACTGGCTTTATTGGCATAGCTTCCACAGGCTACCTCTGATTGAATCTAATTGTACTACATGCTCATGGTAACACAGGCAAGTGAGGACAGGGAAACAGTGAGAGTCAGATGGGCAGCAGAGACAGACAGACACACAGAGCAATAGAGAGATGGTGGGGGTTTCAAGGCAGGCAATCAGTTTTCTTTTTGTGAGCGCTGGAGCGGGACTCGTGTCACCTGCAGACCAAACCCCATTTCCTCTGATTAAGTCCTTTGAAATATTCCATTTGTCAGTGTCACGGCCCCGGCGTGTTGCCACGGCGAGCAGCCAGCCGTGTCTGTTGACTGTGTCATTCTCCAATTTACATCAGACACTGACAACATCATCATGTCCCTAATGTCCCCTTGGCTTGCTCTTGCTCAACCCTTTGCTCGGGCTCTTTATTTCTCTGTTTGTTTGTTTTTTCCTCTCTGCTGCACCATTCGCCTATCTGCGTCCTCTGTATCACAGCTGCACGAGGACCTTCAGTTGCTGTCTGGATCCACCTGTGATTTCCTGTGCAGAGTGAAGTCCAAACTGTTTGCTGGAATCTGGGGTCTGGGGACTATCACTCTATGCCCAAACCTTAAGGGAGTTCTCCTCTTCAAAGTGTTGTTTCAATATGTGTCTGGAGAATCAACAGCTAACATCACTCAGGCCTCAAACTCTCATGCGTGTGATCTAACCCCATTAGCAGCCAATGTCTTTTCAGCAGCAGAGCCGGCATGGTTCAGAGAGGATGGAAATTTCAATCTCCCCTCTATCATTTTCCCTATCATTACTCCATTCACAGCCATTTCTCTCCATCCTGAGTCCCGAGAGGGAACGGAGCGGCTGAAAAGGAGGGCATCGTGCACTCTGTGCCCAACTTTAATATGAGTGGAGCAAAAAAGAGAGCGGGGGTGTTTATACATTATTAGGGGTCTATTATAAAGCTGCTATCACATTCTCCCTCTTCTCTCCCTCTTCCTTTCATTCCCTCACTCTCCTGACAGGTAGCGGGCGGGCTGCCTTGATGACTAGACTCAATCACCTGTGACAGTTTTGATTTGATGTCACTCTCTGGGTCGCTCTATTTGTTTGAGCAGTTAAGAGGTAATTGTGTGACATTGGCGGTGGAAGACGTGCTTTGGCGGCGCACCCGCTGAACCGAGGGGACGAGACGAGGGAGTGTGGCAATAATAAATGAGGGCTATTTTCCCCAGCATTCCCAGCCTGTGTGTATGTGTGTGTCAGTGTGTGTATTGCAGGGGTGTGTGTGTGTGCGTGTGTGTGTATAGCTGATGGGGGGAACAAGAAGGGGCGATGAGCCCCTCTACCCTGAGGGAATTCAACTGTGAGATGCACATTGAGGTCGCCAGCTCTTATCATCACTTTCTCTGGTCTGAACAGAATTGTTTCTGTGCGTGGTGGCTTTTTTTTCTGTCAAAGATGAGTTTAGGTGTCACTCAGAGGAACTTCTGAGCCCTCAAAACGTTGACAAGTGATGCAATATTTTTCATGCTGCTTTTGATAGTTTGATTTCAATTTCAATTGATTTCAAAAGCATGTTGAATCCTAAAGATGACTGTATATTCATGAAGTCAAAACCAACAGATTTGCACAAACAAATTTGTGTGTACTTGCCACAGCCCGATTATGTTTGTTTGTGACACTTCATATAGTGCAAAAGGATTAAAAGGGTAAATGTTAAAACATTAAAACGTGAAAAAAATGTTTTCGGCTGCAGCAGGCAGCTGTTTTGAGAGAAAAACCTCTATAAACCCACTGTACACTACCTGTTCATAGTGGAACATTTAGCAGCTAAAGAGGCAAATATTCCTGCTGATGTTGCTCCGTGCCTATTGAATGTGTAAATAGGCAACTGTTTACTAACAGTTTGCCATATCAACTTAAAAGGTGATAATACTGTATGTCCAGGTCGTGTTTACTGCTGGTTTCCACTGCCAAAAGAATCAGTTATTGCACGTTTAAATGTGACTCTGTGATGGTCTTGTAGTGTTTCTTCCCTCTTTAAAATAAATCTAGTTTAAGTTCTCTAGAGTTCAACATTCATCAGCTTCACATTCTTGGATGTGATCTTCACTTGAAGACAGATGGAAATGTGATGATATAGAAGCAGCATGTGTCATAAAAGTGGCACGCACAGTAAGCCTCACCTAAAAATAACTTAATATAGTTTACCACAAAATGTACTGTAAATATAAAGCCCTTAACAAAGGCCATTAACAACAATGGAGATACTCACCACAAAGCATCACAATAAGTCACTTTAGATAAATTTCAGACAGGCATACTTTGGGCTGAGACATGCAGAATTTAAACATTTCCGCTATCTATTTTTTTACAAATGTGCTGATTTTTTTTCTGTCACCTTTAGGTCTTTGTGGTCAACAGTATATAGCAGCAACAGACACAAATCATATTTTTAGAAACCCAAAAGTAAATCTGATAACGATTGTGGCTATTGTACAACCACATTGGCAGTAAAGTCCTTTCTGTATTCAGTGAGTCTTCAACTCTTCCTGGCTTTGAGTGCCAGAGATAATCTAGAATCCTCCTTTTCTTATGTAGAGGAAGCAGAGAGAAATCATGGCTGAAGATTGCAAATCTGTGAGCTCCAGCTTTACCCCCACCCACCCCTTTCTCTCTCACTCTCTCTCTCTCTCTCTGGGTCCATTCCCTTACAGCAGGGAGGAGGTATAGGAGGTCATTTTAGTGGAGGTTGACCTGGTCCAAAAATCAGAGAATCTGACCCAGTTGTGTTTTCTGTTCTGACCACTGTGCAGCACCAGGATCGTCTTTGGCATTTAAGGTGCCAGCAAAAAGGCTTTCTTACTCTGCACATTGAGCTCATCCATTTGTTTGTTATCTCAATCCAGGATTTAGAGAGATACAAAGCTGATTAAACAACAAAAGCATATGGGAAGATAAAGAACACTTAGGTAATGGGTTTAGCCTGCCTGTTTAGCACGCCAAATTCATCCCCTTTTCTCTCGGCTCAAAATGCATTTGTTATTCTTCTCTCAGTCTTGATGCAGATGGGAGAAAAGGAACAAGAAAGGGAGGAAAAACAACAACAAAAAAGAGTGATAGGGAGAAGAAGAAGAAGAAGAAGATGAAGAAGAAGAAGAAGAAGAAGAAGAAGAGGCTTTTGGTGACAACCTTGTGAGAGCGTCTGCAGAGTCTGGGAAACCAGCAGCAGGGAAGTGCAGGGAAGTTACTGTTGCCACTGGCCTCTGTGTTGTGGCTTTACTTCTGCTGTTGTCACAGTTAATTAATATGAAACAATACGGTGCAAAAAATGAAATTTGAAAATGTTTGTTTGTTCATGTAGTTGGTGGGCAGGTGACAAAGAGTGTTGATTCAGTGGTCATTTTCGAAGCTGATGTTTGGTGTTGCTCTAATGGATCACATAATATTGTCAGGCGTTCCTGATATATTGTATAAAAACTGTTACTGTGGAAATTTCAGCAAAGTAAATTTTTATATGTAGAAATCACTGGAGTTGATTTAGACATTTGCAAAAAGTTGAAGAACATGTTAGCTGACATGGCCTCCAAGTTAAACAAAAGTAAAATGACAGACAAGTGAAATAGATTTCTTTATCTTTCAGGAGATAATCAAAAAGTGTATCTATTTATATTATATTATTTTGTTAATGGTTGAAATATTTGCCTAATACAATAAGTACCCATCCTTTATGTGTTCATTGGGTGGCATGTAAACCAATACAGAGCCATTAAAGCCAGCCTTACTCTCCCCTGGTGAACCTGGCTAAAAGCAATCTCAGGGCTTAGCAGTCACTCTGATAATAACACCTCACAGAGGTCAGTGAGCAATGAGGAGGGCTTCGGGAAAACATATTTACGCTCCTCCTGCTGCTTCCCCCTCATGGAAAGAAGCCATGAGAAAGGTGCTTACTTAGACGAGATAAAGAGCAAGATGAGAGGCAGCGGACTTGGATTAGGGAAGGGAGACGATCACGGCCAGAAAAGGCAGGGAAAAGAGTGGAGGGGGGTGGAGGACAGCGAGGCCGGGAGACGGTGTCTGGGCTGGTTGGATATGGGGGGAATATTAATCTGGGTTTAGTGTGAGCAGGACCCCACAAACGGCTCAAGCAAACAGAGCTTAGACGAGGCCAAGCCTCGGAGAAAGTCCTAAATCTTCACATTAGCTCCCCGCGTTTCTTCTGCTGAACCCGTAAGCTCTTTTTCTAAAGGACAGCACAAACAAACCACAACCCCCCAATAGTACCTCTTGCCAGTCCTACACTTCCTCTCTCACAAGCAGTCACACGCACACACACACACACACACACACTCAAAATCAAGACGGCTTTGAGAATCGAGATTGCAGGAAAATTTATAAATCCAGGGCCTGAGTGGATAGGGAGAGATTAGATGGGTCCCCCTCTTAAAGCGACAGGATGCCTCCCAATTGTGTTGCTCATTCTCTGGTGTGCCCTACTTCTGTGTCAGCGAAGAAAGGGGGAGCAAGGAGAAACACTTTGAGGGTCTGAAGAGCTGGTGTCATGATAACCTTGGCAGTCCTAAATGTTGTGTTTAAAGAAAGCTTTTTATTGGTTGGATTTCTATTCCTGGGAGTTTCCAAGATTCAACCCATTCAGAGGTACATCCATGTAATAAAAGGTTTTGTTTATATAGCATTCTTTCGCGAGATGTCATTAAATCTCAATAGATCACCAGGTAAAAATTTACATTCATACACTAGTAAACAAAACTAAACTGATTATCTCATCAGAAGAGTATAAATTGACTGGCTGAAACTCAGCAGGACGTGATAGAGAAGGAGGGATGTGGAGGCGGAAAAGAGGAATACATCTCAACAGCTTCGGTACCTAAAGAGGGTATCAGACTGTCCCGTTGGTGGAGAGGGGGGCTGCTGAGGGAGAGAGGGAGCGAATTGCTGAACCTCATCCCATCACCCGCAGCTTCCTGGCAGGGAGGGAACCAGGAAAAAGTGCCTTCTCACTGAGTTTCATTAACCTGACCACATGTGCCAAAAGCCCTGGTATTAGAGTTAATCAAACTGACACTGACACACTTGCCGCAGTCTTCTGGGTCACCTGGGAAGCTCATCCAGAGGCCTGCTGCTTCTAATGTCGAAGGTGCACACATGAAGTATGCATATGTTTGCCTATGTGCAGTCACGCGTGCACACTTGCTCACCAGCTGACACACTCATTGCAATGCTCCTCTGCAACCGTAACTACATGAAATATCATTTATGGAGTTCCAATTAACTGTGGAGGACTGTTTGATGTGAGGGAAGTGTGTCCAGTGCTGTAAGCCTCATGGCTAAATGTTACGATTGCATGAATGTGATTTAAACATCAAATGGAACCTTGAAGGGCCTTATATTATATTATTATTATTATTATTATTTAGAGTCACAGTTCAAATCATTAGAGGCAAGTGAAAATTTGAATCTCTTAGACATATGACAAAAAATATATAAACTAAAATAAATTCTGTAAAATGTTTGCACAAGCACTGCCAGAGTGTGGCTGATTTTTTCCATTTTCTACGACAACACCCTCTATGAGTTTTTTGTTTTTTTTCGAAAAACAAAAAGCCAATGTTATCAAGTTGATTTTATTTGTATAACCCAAAGTCACAATTTCAATTTGGTTCTAAAATAATCCACCATAAAACCTTGACAGGAAAAACAAAACCTTCTAATACAATATACAATATAAGTTAATATAACTTTGCTTAAGTAAAATAAATATTTAAATAATTTCTGAATATTGAAAAAGTTATTATTTGAGAAAAGTTACAATTACACTGTTTACAGGACGTTTTTACAGGAAGTCTTTAAATGTAATGTTTAACACTTTTGCAGAATACACCTTCCAAATTCTATTAATATATCAATATAAACTTCATGCATTTTTACTCTTTCTATACTCAATATATAGTATATAAGAAATTAATATTCCAAATTGTCACTGCGCCTAAATGACAAAACCTGCAAATTAGATGATACTAAAACATGCCCCACCCTTTGACCGGACTTGTCCTCCAATGTAAAAAAAAAAAAGCATAAAAATGATCTTGTCAGAAGTTGCTGCCCAGCTGTATATATTTTTGACAAGCATACAGAAACTAGAATTACGGCATGATTAGCCTAATACTCTACATACAGGAAAAGTAGCAGTTTAAACTTGACAGTGAGTAAAAATCCATTTCTGTGGACAAGAATTACTAATGGAAAGGAGTAAAATGGGGTTTTAGATATGTACAGTAGGAGGACTGGTTGTATTTAAGCCCCCTGCAAAGTCTCCCACTGGCAGCATTATCCGGCCTATGCACCTGTCAGACAACAGAACATGACGAAAAATGTACGTTCATCAAAAGGAGCCTAGCAAATATTAGACAATCTTCAAAACATTGGAGACAGGACGGCTCCATCCCTCTACCTGCTGGCATTTATTCACAGGAATCACAGAAAATTACACTCTCATTTTGACTAAGTTACAGATTTTTTTAAAGCGTATTTAAGACTTTTTGAATGTGCAGTCAGACGTATGCATGCAGAGTCTGACAGGTTGCACCGCGGGCTTCAGACGAGGCCCCTGGGGCGTTGCAGAGGGTAACCAGGTGTCCACTGAAGCGCCCACTCAGTAGAACAACCTTCATCAAGGCAACGCCCTCAACAGATCAATC
The DNA here is from genome assembly GCF_043641665.1 of Enoplosus armatus. Taxonomy (NCBI): domain Eukaryota; kingdom Metazoa; phylum Chordata; class Actinopteri; order Centrarchiformes; family Enoplosidae; genus Enoplosus; species Enoplosus armatus. The sequence goes on from NC_092186.1 coordinate 12,191,919, forward strand.
TTCCTGTGACACTTCATTTAGACTGCATTAATGTGGAATTAGGGCCCATTACGGCTATTGGCAGGACCTGACAGTCCCTCAGCACAGTGATCCTCGCTTCCCAGGAGAGACCACTGCTGAATAGAGCAGATAAGGCTTTTTCAGTCCCGCTACAAAGCTAAAGAAGTCATTAGATTTTTTTTTTTTGCCTCTCATTCAACCCCGTCATCAGTATTGCTAATCAAATAAAGGAATGTGTAAGGGTTTTTTTTTTCCTCTCTGCTTTTGCACTCCAGAACCTTTCTGATTCAAAGGAACGAATCAAAGCCGTTTGAAGCGTAGATTTAAACTCTATTCACTTCATAGGTCCGAATTTGAAAAAACGTATAAGTCTGCCTTTTGAATGGGCACTTAATGATCTAATTTCAGAAGTGTAATAGACACCTGGGTGCTTTTGACCTAATCCAAACCACTGATTGAAACTATTCATTCTGAAGTCACATTCACCACAAAAGACAGCTTCTTATGTCTGCATGTCTATGTACATATTGCTTGGTCTGTGTTTGTGTGTTTATATTGTCTGAGGAGATCACAGAGATGTTGTGTGGTTGAGCATCACTTCTTTCCACTCTCATGTGTCAAACAGCCATTTGGAGCCAAATTTTAAGCTCTGAGAATGAGATTTGTCCTTGTATACAGACACACTGTATCTCCCTCACACACTCACAAGCACACATATGCATGGTCATGCTCACAAAAACCCCTGAGACATACTCTCCAATGACATTATGTGATAGTATAATACAGACAAACAAAAGCAAAATCCTCTCAGGTGAAATCATCCATTCCCATCATTTATCGTGGGGATTCTTTCTGCTAGAAGTGAATCTGATTTGAGCTGGTAACCAGGGTCAGGGGGGAGCCAGGCACAGGGTGGGAGTCAGGTCAACCTCCCTGCGTTCTTCACCCCAACCTCTTATGTGTCACTCCGCCCCCCCCACCCTCCACTGTCTCAGCGGAGTTCATGGCGAGGCCCCCCTCATGCATCCCTCACTGACCAGGCGGCTGAGAGGCACACAGATACCCCCTTAAGGAGCTTTGCTCTCTGGAGGAAACTTAATCTCTTTTTTTAACGCCATCCCAAGGCTCCTCGCGGGCCCTGAATAGAGCGGGGGAGGAGCCGGCTGCAGAGTATCTCCGAGCCCACATGGCAGCCCAGCCCAAATCTGAATATCTGAGCCACGGCGGAGCTGAGGAGCTCCAACGCCAGCACAGGAATTAGCCCTCCGACAGGCCACGCTAAATCCCCCGCCTCCGCCCCACTTGCTCCTTCCTCCTGTATTCTCCTGCTGCGACTCCCCCCGATTCACCCACCACAATACATGTTTGACGGGCTGTGATAGACAGACACAGAAAAACAGAAACTGATAAAAGGGAATTTTTTTATCATCATGAAAAAGATACCTCTCTTCTCTTGAAAGATGAATGGGCTGCCAGTCTATGTGTTGGAACCTTTCAAGGAATAGTTTGACACTTGGAGAAATGGACTTGAGTTGCTCTCTTGCAGAGAGTTTGATGAGAAGATTGATGCCACTCATATATCTGTTTGTTAAATATGAAGCTATAGAGCCAGGAGACGGTTTGCTTAACTTAGCATAAAGAGTGAAAGCAGGTGGACACAGCTAGCCTGGGTCTGTCCGAAGGTGCAAAAAAACCTAATGGACATGCAACCAGTGGAGACTCACAGCCCCCGGCCAAGAAATAGTTCGCAACAAACGAGATTTAACCTGTTAATTAGTGAGCTTCAGAGCCAGGCTAGCTGTTTCCCCCTGCTTTAGTCTCTATGTATCACTCTTCTCATCAAACTCTTGGCAAGAAAGCATACAAGCATTTTTCCCAAAATCTCAAACTACTGCTATAAAGTCTTTTAATATATGAATTTCTCTAAAACTCTTGTTGTGTCATGTTAACAAATTACCTATCAGACCTTTTTAAGTGGTCACAAGCGTCTGAAGAAAAATGCCTGATAAAATGTGTTTATGTCTGTCAGCATCTGTTTCAAAAACCAAACCCACTTTCTCTCTCTCTCTCTCTCTCTCTCTCTCCCTCTCTCTCTCTCTCCCTCTCTCCCTCTCTCTCTCTCTCCCCCTCTTGACCAAAGGGCAGGGGTAAATATTAACCCTGACAGACTTGTGTGAAAATCTCTGAGCCATTTTATTTGGAAGGAGGTGTGACAGATTACCGAAGAAGGGCGGATTCCTCAGTGGCAAGAGGTAGCGGCTCTCTTTACCCAAACACTTTGGGACCCGTGCTCTGACATGCTCCTTTAGCACCCTGTCAGGAGACTATTCCCAAAGCAAACACAGCCCAGGCTTTCTCTCCACAAGGCGGGCCCTCATAAACTCCCTGAAAAGGACTTAGAGTGCTGAGGAGCCACAAGAAAACAAGATGTGGGGAAACCAAACAGACCTTACAAAGCCCCGGACATGGTGTCTTTAGTCAACTTAACAGGAGTATGGTGTTCACTTAGGGGAGTAAAAGGAAAGGCAAATTTCAGCTCCATTTTATCTCAGCAGGTCCAAACAGACCAGTGCTGTATTTCATGCTGAAAAGTGTCCAAGCGATACCAACAGAGAATAGAGAGAAAATCTGTGGAGACCAGCCAGTTAAACCAGTTTTCTGTCTGATCTACAATATTTATTTAAAAATGTGTTTATTCTCTCTGATTCTTACTCTGAGCCTGTACTCTGCGGTACTTCCAGTCTGCACTTTTTATATCAAGCCGTGATTTAGAAAATGTGGAAGAACATAAAAATAAAGACTGAAAGTCACAGCTTTAAGGGAGTTCAGGCCATATTAATAGAGATAGAGATAAAGTTTATAGCACTTTATAACTATCACTTATTGATCATTGATGATGTGAGGGGAATGCTCATTCTGGCTCGGACTTGAGAATAGCTCTGGGATCCGGACCTGGACCCAGCAGAGACATTTATGGTCACGATGTGAGATTCTGTCACAGTCATGATAATGCAGTCCACACACTGGCTTAAGAGAGACAGGAAGTATATGAGGAATTTAAAACCTGGACAGCTGTTGGACCATAAAGAGGATGCATGTTTCACACAAGCAGTTATTTTTGAACATTTTGGAGATGGATTCCTTTTTATTAGATTTTTTATCAGCCTTAGAGTGCAATTTCAACTGCCTTCTCTTAGTCATTTTAGTATTTTAGTCTGATTTAGAACATCAAGCCCCTCTGTCACGAGACAGATTAAATGGCTGCATTTGACTAAACTGTGTTTTTGACTAAACTAGAACACTCAAACTTCCCGGCACGAGTTGCTAACTTTGTCTGTCTGCCATTTGGTGCTGGGTCACTTTATCAGAACTTTTTCATTGAGAACAGCTACTTGCTGGATGGAAACAATGCTAATGAGAACTGTGAGAGTGAACCAAAACAATGAAGTTGTGAGCCATAAAAACAGTAGGCTGAAAGAGGCTCAAACGCTCCGTAGAGCTGATGGAAATGAAGAGTCGGGTGATGATTCTCTGTGGGTTCATATGAGCAACTCCTTTCACATTACACATTGTCATTTTATCCATTGTTAATATAAAACTAATGATCAGAGGAGCTTTAATGTCTCAGACTATTATTTTAATCTGGATAAAAACATGTATGGCAACATGAATTGATGCAGGGAACATCTATGGAGAGGAATACCTGATATATTCTTAGATATATTGATTATGATCATTTTCCTCTAAGGAGAAGTAGTGTAATGAAACTCTGACTCCTGGCTCTTGCAGTCATGTCAGTCTTAAACATAACTCCCTCACAATTGTTTAACACTTGGCCAGAGACCTAACAGAATATACACATCTATGTGTGTGTGTGTGTGTGTGTGTGTGTGTGTGTGTGTGTGTGTGTGTGTGTGTGTGTGTGACCAGCTCCCTGAATGCAAGTCATTTTCCATCTGTTAGTCCTGTGAATGCACAGGGGGACAAACCTCTATTACCTCTGGAACAAAAAAAAATGGGTCAAATGGTTGAGCCAAGAATTAAATTACAGGTGGTGGCATCGAGTCTTACAAAGGTTCACCAGGTTGTACAGGCAGGGCGGTGATGAGGGGCGTGGGGGCAAATGTGGGTAAATGGAAACTCTTAATTCAAAAATGGACCCTAATGAGTGGGTTCCTCTGGGGGTAAGAGGGATCACGGTTTCTTCAATTGAAAAAGTGAGCCAAATGGATCATCCATTTATTCATCATCTGTGGAATCGTCTTAATTGGAATTCAATTTAGCAGCATGTGTGTGTGCTAATGTGACAGTGTGTATGTGTGTGTACAATCACCAGGCTTGTTGGACCCTCTTTTAAATTTGCTGTGCCTGATGGGCTCTGAAATACATTTCTCTTGAGCCCCGAGCAGACTTAGATACACTTGTCACATAATCAAATGTGAAATACAAAATACTGTATGGTGAAAGGGCCAGGACTTTATTCCAGGGGAAATAATTTACTTTTTTTTTCTCCCCTCTCTCCAGCCGGTTGCTTTCATGTCATTTAGATGAGTGGTTAATAAGGCAGAGCGTTAAGAGGATTATGATCTGGTTGGGCCATGGTGGTGGTGGTGGTGGACGGGGGGAGGGGGAGCCAGTGCATCTAAGGCAGCGAGATGTTGGCGGGGGGGGAGGGTTATATAGTCGGCTGGTACAATACTGGGCAGGAGGAGAGCATCCTCCTCACTGTCAAGATTCATTTAGTCAAAACTAAGCACTCCAATAGGCCTGAGCTCTCCAATAGGCCATATCTTCTTCCTGTTCTTTCGGGCTGGGGGGGATTTTCTTTAAAGACTCTCTATCTCTCTCTCTGCGTTAATGAAGACCCTCAAAGTGGTCCAATGGAAGGAGTTGCAGGTATTGAGAGCCTGAGTCCTGAATGGGGTTTGAGGTTCAGTTTGGAAAAGGGGGAAGATGGGGAATCGGGGAGCTTCATATTTTAGCCCTGGCCTGTGAAGATTTTAGGGTCCTGTGTGCTGGGAATCCAAAGATAGAGCTTAAGAAAAAAAGGCTTTTGAAAAACTTACACTTTTCGGCAGTCCAGAGTGGTTTCACTTGAGTGGAAAGGAAGATATTTGGGTAAAGTCTCTTAGAGGTAGAGCGGACTTCACCTGGGAATCATCCTCTTGATGTGTTCTTAGAGGAACTCTGAGGATGGACAGGGCTTGACGCAGTATCTCTGAGGAAGTATAACGAGAGCCACCTCTTTACTGAGGAGTCTTACCAACACAGACACAGATTCCCACCACTGCTGGTCCGCTGCCATTGGCTAGTGTCCTCCGATGCCTTCTCCAAGCGAGGCACTTTGCGAGAGCCCATTTTAAGAAATCTCCATGGATCAGCCCCTGCTCGCTCCACCGAGAAGACACAAGCCTCCCCCACCGCCGTTCCCAAACCCCCTCCACCATCCTCTCCCCCAACGCAACCTCCCACCCCACCCTGCGACTCACAGCGCCCGGCACCAGGCTTCTTAAATGCATCTTTAATTCAGCAACTTTGAAGTGGCACTCCGGCAAATGCACTCAATCAATTATAAATGAAATAATCTCCTTATAATATTAGAGATTTTTAAAGTCTAAGAAATACTGGGAGATTAGGGAGCCCAAATCAGTTTTAGCGGTATCTAAAGTGACAGCAGGAGAATCATTGGAAGGAGCGGGTAGAAACTTAAAATGATTATGTAGATCTGTGTCACTGCCGAATGTTTCTGCAAATCCCTGCTGGATCTACCGCAACGAAGGAAACAGATTATTCCTGGCCTTATTTAAAGGGTTGGAGTTCTTAAGTGGCTTTTTAAAAGGAAACATTTATATATATTTACACATATATTTACAGCTACTCTCTCTCCCTCTCCTCAGCTACTCTTGAAGCTCCTCACCGCCATCTTTTACCCTCTGGGTCAGCCTGCGTTGTCACATGTACACGAGCTTCCCTGTTGTACAATGGATAAAGCTGTTGTTAAAGTTTTAGCTTATAGCAACACTCATAACTAATTCATCAAAGCTAAGAAGGATGGTAGATACACAGTCATTACATCCATTTTTTGCCTAATGGTGTTATTGTATCTTGTGATTTAATAAGTTCTGCTTTTCATTGGATGCCTCAAGTGAAAGAAACTGCTATTCTTGTTGACTCAAGTTTAATGTGAAGTCAAATTGTCTGTTTCAGCGTTGTTTATCGCTAAAACATTTAGAGATCCAAAGTAGAATTTGTATTCTGATTTGCATATCGTCATGTATTTTTTTTAAATAAAATGTTGTGTTATCATTCGCTATTCATGCATTTATTTTGCATCATTTTGCACAAATCTAATAAAAAAGTTTATAGACAGATCGTTTTGGTGCCACACGTGTACGCTCTGCCGGGCTGTACAAACCTTGTGTTTAGTTCCCCCTATTTTCAGCTGTTGTGTTTATCCCCTCCTACCATTACTCACAGCCGTAGAAATTATGACCCAGTGCACATTTCTATCACGCTGGGGTTCATTCATCTTTGATTACACCTTTCAGATGATATAAATTAGGCCTATCCCACACTGTTAGCTTGATGGATTACAGGGGCCAATATGAAACACACTGATCAATATCATGGATTAGTTTCTGTGTTTCAAGGCTATACGACTCTATGAGAGCAAGTCTGCTTTTGCAAGCCTGCTCAGCGCTGATAAAGAACTCTGCCACATTTTAACTTTGCAGCTAATTTCTGCTGAGCTGTGCTGGGGTGTAACATCACAAAATGCTCATCTATGCAATGCAAATATATATATGTATTGTCATTACTCTCCTCCTCTTGTCTCTTCCTCAACCTTCCCAGTGGATCACTTACACTATCAAACCGGGAAAACTCTGCTTATTGTTGCTGGCACTTAAGCTAAAGAGAAAGCACAAATCAATGGAGGGCTAACTGTTCCAGAGGGTGGAGGTCATGGAGGTCATACACACAAGGTGCCAGCGGGCCTCACATCTCACTAGCTCCTGCAGAGACCTAGGGGTAACTAGGGGTTTTGGTGAACTGTGATAATACAGAAGACTACACTCTGATTTCAGTGCTCCCACATATTAATTTATGTTTTCTACACAACATTTTGAAAATAAAGCTCTTTTCACAAAGAATTAAATGAGGGCTCACTCGAAATGACAAACCCACAGAGAAATATCACTCGACTCTGCAGTTCCCCTCAGCTATGCAGCGTGTTTTAGTGTCTTTTTGCTAATTGTTTTGGTTTTGGTTCACTCTTGCCGCTTTTATCAGCGTAATTTCCAAGTTTTTTTTTCAGCGTAAAAGCTCTAAAAACCCACTGCACACTTAACCTGCTCAACACCAAACAGCAGACGGACAAAGTTTGAGACTAGCTGGTGAACATAGTGAAGCATTAATCAGTAACACGACTCCTAATAAATGCTAATGTTGCTTCGTGTCTGCTTGATGCGCACATAGGCAACTGTTTGTTAAAGGGATAATACGTCAATGATATGGTTACAGCTTGTTAACAATGCTTTCTAGTAGCTTTTTGTCGTTCAGACATAGAGCGTGTGTCCGTTAAATGTTTCATAATGGCTTTTACTCAGACACGGGAGGGCTGTTACGGACAGAGCCACAATGCTTGCATGATGTTTGGCAACTGGTACGAGAGAGGGAGCAGTGCTGCCAATCGCTGCCAAGAATGGGGGTAAGCTGGAAAATGATATGAAGAAAAAAGAGTGTTTTTTTGTTCTCTCAAGAGCAGCATCAGAATTAGATTTTAAAACGTGTTTTGCAGTTGAAGCTCACTCATAGATTACCGAATAAATGTTTTCATCAATTGAATCACTTATTAGCTAATTACACACGTATATATGACGAGATGTTTGGTTTGGACTTGAGCTTACATTTGCTCTAATGTGTGCAGATATAGGCAGCACAGGCAGTGTGAGGCATTTGGCTTCCTCAACCAGACCTGCTGACAATTTGACAGGAGGCATGTTTGACGATCCCTTTTAGCAGAGAAGGGGTGAACGCACAGAAAACAGCCAATTGGGGTTGAATTTTGCTTCATTTCATTCATTGCTTCAAGAGGAAGAAGAGGTTTCTGGGGGAAAGCAAATGAAATGCTGATGAGAGCATCAAGAGGCATTTATCAAGCTTAATAAAAATGCTCCATATGGACAAAGGTGCAGGTCAAATGAATAAGCTTTTAAAAATCAATCTGACCAATTACTGTCTGTCTCACTTGAGAGTGAGTCACGCTCGACTCGGCACACAATCAAAAGGGGGCAGATGCAGGGAGAAGCTGAGGAGGGAGAAGGGTGACAACTTCATGTTTAGGTAATTATCACCACTTCTGGCATGAACTGAGGGGCCTCTCAACTGCCTCATTGTTGTTGTTAAACAGTTTGCTCTGCTGATTGATGATGAAAAGGGAACATGCACCCACACCTCTCCTGGGACTGTGACATAATGTGTTGTGCATCCCCTGTGACCCTGCCAGCTGGGCAGGCTAAACACAACACACACAGGCGAGATTGTATGGACTACCACAGGGGGCTGGCTATCAATACATTATTCATATCCATCTGACGGGACACACTCTGAGGCGAGGCACACGCACACCCACCCACTCACACACACACACACACACACACACACACACACACACACACACACACACACACACACACACACACACACACATATATATTCAAATTCAGCCACTTTATCATATCAGTGGCAGGGCTGGGAAGTCATACATCCCTGTAGATGCTCTGGTCTTTTCCTGCACTGTCATCAGATTCCCCGGCTCTCCCCAGTGTGTTACCTCCTCATTCATATTCATGTAGAGTCAGATCTATGCCAAAGGGCTCCTCTGCAGAGTGGGGGTGTGCGGCAGGACCCCAAGGCAAGGAAAACACACTTAAAACTCACACACACATAAACGCAGTCAATCTCAGCATGATGTGCACTGTACTAATTTATTAAGAGGGAAAATGTGACAAATGTGTTTGATTTTGCAGAGCTGTATTTAAAAAAGAGCCTCTTTTTAATGCAAACACATATTTGCATGAAGAGAGGAAAACGAAACCTTGCAAATTAACCGTTTCCCATCCTGCAGAATCAGGCTCACAGTAAAGTCTTTTCCTCCAGCACCTCCACCAGTTTTCTAGAGGCCACGTTCCAGCTCAGTGGGCAGCTAATCAGCGCTCATTAGGAACAGATAAATACATACTGATATCCATCGGCACTGGCTCTCTTTAACAGGCTCTCGCTGGCCCCCCTGCTGCTGCTGTGTGGCGAAGGGATTATCTAATGAGAAGACTGATGAGACAGCTCTCACTCCCTGGTTCCTCCAGCCAGCCGCCATCTGACAGGCAGGACAGCCTGACTCTTTACATGGCCAGTTGGACCCAGCAAGACTCCTTTTTATTCTTAAGGCCTCCCTTTCTCCCTCCCTGTCTCTGATGCTAAAGGAGGTTTGTGGGTGTAGAGAGTGGAGTTTTTTCATTTCAGGATTAAGACTGATACAAATGTTAGCCAGCCAAACTGCTCACCTGAACTACTTCTTTTACCTCGACATTGCAATAAGTGTTCTTTCATTCGTCCCTGATTGGTGGGATCTACGTGAGCAGGTATCCAGGTTAAGTGGCCAACCACAGCGTCCCTGCAGAGAGCTGGATGCCTTCAGGCCATCTCACACAGTCATTTCTTAAGCACTTATTTTCACACTGGCTGGCATTCTCTGCAGAGGCTCCCACCACACTGTAATTAGAGCCAAATGGCTGGGAGCAGACCTGCTGATCTGCAGGTGTAACCCAATAAAATATGATATCAACTTTGCTGCCCATTGTTATCACACAATAATTAAGGTAACACTTCTGAGTTACACCAAGTGTTACACAGACACTAAACATACATCTGCCTGCAACAAACGTTCTGGACAATTCAGCACAAGAAATTCTATCTTCTATCTTCCATTTTAAGTTGATTTACTAAAATGTAAAAATGTTTAAGATTATGTTGACTGCATGAACTATTAAAGGAATAGTTTGACATTTTGGGAAATTAGCTTATTTGCTTTGTTGCCTAGAGTTAGATGAGAAGATTGATACCACTTGGTCTAAATATGAAGCTAGAGCGAGGAGGCTTAGCTTAGCTTAGCACAAAGACTGAAAGCAGGGGGAAACAGCTAGCCTGGCTCTGTCGTAAGGGAACAAAACCTTCCAGCACATCTAAAGCTCACTAATTAACACATTATATAATTTAATTTGTACAAAAACAAAGCTTAAAACCGTAAAGTAGTGGTTCTACGGGAGATTATGTGCAGCACTTTGTCTTTTGCAGTAACTTCCAAAAGTCACCATTTACCAGAATATTAAGATTTTAACTATTTAAGATGCAAAAATGCAGTTTTCTCGCTCTCTTTTTTGTTGTTTTATTATTTGAAATTATTATTTCTCATCCACAAGTCACACAATTTGGACCATTGGCTCTTCTTGCTGCATTGGCTCCTGTTTAAATGGTCATGTTGGGGTTGTGTCCCTTTAGGCAGCGGTCAGTCAGGGTTAATGCTGGATGTGGCTCTGCCCTGACGGCCAGCCAAAGCCTCTCTAAAAAGGCTTTTCGCAGAACAAGGCATAAAACCAGATTATGAAACAACAATAAATCACTCCCTTATGCTCATTTCATAAAACATGGTATAATAGAGCTTATGGGGAACGAGCTTGACTTAACAGGTCCTGTGAGCTGTGCTTTCGCTGAGATGCAGAGTGAAGAGATGGTAATGGATAAATGGAAGTTTAACCGTCAGTAAACAAGAATCAGTGCATGTTTATGCTGCTAACCCAACCACGCATGTGTGCACACACTTGGAGACACAGTTGCGTTTGAATTCATTGCTGCTCATTTATCAGATATTAGGCAGAAAAAGCAGCAAAGGTGTTTGAAACAGAGCTTCAGTTCAGCGGCCTTTATTCTGATGAGAGACTAAAGAGGAGCGCAACTCAACAGTGACTTAAGCTCAACAGATGAGCCTCAATTCTCTAAATGTTTGAATCCAGATGACCCACAGATGCTTTAAAGCAGATTTAACAACAATAGCCAGATGTTGGATGTTGAGAGGTAGCTAGTGTAGAGGGGAGCGGTTATCACACCGGCTGAGTCTTTTTCCCGTCCTTTTAATCGCGAAAAGACTTAGAGCTGTTTCTAAGTGCTTCCAAATCAGATAAAACAGACAGAGAAAATCAACTTCTCCATGTAAGTGTGTGCTGCTTTGTGAGGCTGATATGAACCAGAGAGGATTACTCCAAGATGGGAGGCTGGCTTTGGAAGGACTATGAAGATGGGAATATAGACTTTCCTACTTTATAGGATCATGACGATCAAATAGTGGATGGAAACCACTCATGTGTGCCATGCAAAGATTCTTAAAGGGGAATACTGCTGAATTTCACAGTTTAATACTTTTAATACTTCTTAATACTACAGTTGTTTGACTCTTGTTAGTTTTGTGTGTTTTTTTTGCTACTGTTTAACCCTCTGTAGCCCAAAGCACAATCGATTGCAAAAGACAAAATGGTGACTGCAGCAGTCTACATTTCTATTTCAGAAGTGAAGTCCATCCTGCGGGCTATAAAGTGTGGCTTTCAAAGTTCAAATAAACGTATGAGTTTGTGCTATAAAAGCAAGTTCCAATTCACTGGCACTGAAACATTTCAGTGATGTAAACTTGGGAGATACTGTTTGATCAAGCCCGGGTCATGAGTTCAATACATGTTAACTGTGAAAATGAGAGAACTTCCACCTTAAAAGGAAAAATCCAACATTTTCGACAGTGTACGTTGCATTTCTGGGCCTGTTGCTTGTGGTGATTTTTTCTTGTTCTAGCAGGGAACTTTGCACGTGCTGATCAGTGTGAACATTCTTTGGCTTTCGAAATGTTGAAAATTGTAATTGGGTTGGCATTACGCTTCTCTCACAACACATTTGCTGTTGCAAATGAATAGTATAGTAGTTAATAGTTAATAGTAGTAATAGGAGACAGGGTTGCAACCTGAGAAACGCTGACAACATTGTAACATATTCCCTGTGCAACAGTCACTGTTGATACTAAATAAGATTTCAACTATGTAAAATATCAGTGGAAATATTGGGCTCTGGTGTTGGTCTCCCTGTTGAAGTTCAATCTTCAACATCTTTCTTGTACTGATGCCAAACAGAGAGAAATCCAATTACTCCACTGAGAGAAGACTCAATAGACCAGAATGCTTTGCAGGTACAGCTGGCATCTTGGAAGTAGTGTTATCTGACACACTTTCTATTGGAATTTTTGTTCTTAAATAAGTAAGTATAATATAGTATAAATATAAGTAAATGTAGTACAAATACTTAAAGCAACAGCTGACACTTTGGCAAATATTCTTATTCTCTATCTTGCTGAAAGTTAGAAGACCCCTCTACTCTCATGTTTGCCAGCAGCCGGTTAGCTTAGCACAGAGACTGGGAACAAGGGGAAACAGTTGAAACTAGATATGGCGTGTTAATCAGTGAGCTTTAGAGGTGCTGGTAAGCAGATGTTGTTACCTCTGGACAGAGCCAGGCTAGCTGTTTCCATTTCCAGTCTTTGTGCTAAACTAAGCTAACCAGTAGCTGGCTGTAGCCAAAATAAGCAATAGAATGCACTTAGCACCACAAACTGAAGGTACAGTAAGTACGAGAGAATCCAAAATCTTATTTCTCATTAGCATGTAGCAGCTCAGAGTTTGTTTATTGTTTTTTGTGAACACATAAAGCAACACTAAAAGGACTTACAGCCATGAACAGAGGAAAGAAAACCAGTCAGATGAGTCTACTGTAGGTTACTAAGGGTCCCAGTCCCAGCCCTTTCCCTGGGTGATAGTTAATTACCCTGGATAAATCCATTGGCAATTTGTCAGGCTGTTCCAGTATGCCCCCCACCGAAACCCAACCACTTCCCTCCACTCTTCTTCCTCGTTCTAAGCTCATGTAATGAATCACTAATCACTCGGTCCCTGACGAGCATCCCCGGCCTATTATCTCTTAATTACCCCATTCAGGGGGCATCAACACAGGCTGGCAGGGGGCGTGCTGTCAAACCAAATATAAGAAATACGATTCTAATCAAATCAGTTCATGCTCCATCATGTATATTAAATTTCAAAAGCCTGAACTTTGTTGTGTGTGGATGAGGACAGTGTATTTACTGTCAGGTGGTGAATTATGTATGTCACCATGTTTCTGTTCTTATACCTGAGAGGGCGAGCGAGACACTGAAAGCCCCCAGGCTGTGGTGGTTTATGTACATAGAGCCAGAACGAACTGGCTTGTTCTCAATCTCTGCTCGGCTCCCTGACCGCCCAGCTCCAAATGGTCCTCTTGTGGAGCATTTGGACTGTGGCAGAAAATGTAGCCTCTAACTCAGAGTCATTTGCAGATGCGACACTTGGGACTCGAAGCGAGTTGCCACAGAGCAAAGATAGAAATTGGAATTGGCAGCAGACATGAAATGGGGTCAGGGGATTTGTCCCTGAAACACACACACATACACAGCACATAGAGCACATGTGCGTTACAGGGTCTTCTAATTTACAAGGGGGGTCTATTCAAACAATGGTATCAAAGATGAACTGCAGCTTACAGAGTCTCAGAAACAGACTTAGAATAAAAACCCTAATTTGTAGCTGTCATTCAGTGTCTTTTGAAGAATTCCCACACATGAAATTAAACGGTTTCTTGCTGACTTGAGTCTTCTTGAAAGTGAATGTGGTTTGGACACAGGTCGGGGTCAGCCGGCCGGTGCGATGGAGCAGATTGTCTAAGCGGTGTGTGAGGCGAGAAAGAGAAATTCCCATACTCCCTTTTCCCTGTCTGAGAAAAGAGCAAAGAATAGGTTCAAGATCACACAGTTGTCGCTTGTTTACATCAACCGAGTAAACCAAGAGCATTTTTTAATAGTGTCCAAAACTGACAGGTGCCCCCTGCCAAGTCCTCTTAATAGTTAAGGTTTTTGAATTTAATCTCACTAATTTCGACATATCCCTCTAAGGATCTTAAAGCTTAACTTTAGAAAAGAAAAAAAGACCCTGTTCGGCCCTTTTTGGAATCCTGGTGTCCGTTTTTTGTCAATCCTTTAGTGAAAGCCTGTCAAAAATGGTTAGCTTCTCCAGTGAAACTACTTCTTTGCATCTTAGCTCCCGGTCTTGCCCTGTGTCTGCACAATTTCTTTCTATCCTCTTGTTTCTCTCCTTTTGTTTAGATAAAGCGAGGGATTAGGAAAGATTTGCCCCCATAAAGTAGTGGTTTGATGGGCTTTTATCCCACCATGTTGCTAAAGCTGTGTAGCCCCTGGATTAGGCCCTGACAATAGGAACCCTTGTGCTGGGCCGCAGCCTGAGGGGCACAACCAAAGACCGGCTCTGAGAAAGAGGGAGGAAACAAACCTGCCAACCTCGATATGTCAAGTCTGCCAGAGAAACCGTTCAGAGGAGCGGCCCTGGCTGCAGCATGGTGTGCGACAGGATCGTGCAAGGATAAACAATAGTGAAAGTGAACAACTTGTGGTCAGCCTCACATGTAGAGAATTACTGTGTCTCTGTTCCAATTATTATAATCTTTAAATACCAATTTCTCCCAAAGTACTTAATATGAAAAGTTTTGAATGCATGTTAAAAAGCAATTGTACACATCAAAGTCTGTTTACAGGTCTTTGGGAGTACTACTGCACATGTGAACAAAAAGTAATTTAAAGCCTTTTGTGGCTCCAGAGGGAGCTGCATGAAGTCTGATCAATGTCTTCAAGTGATGTCACTTGAGGCAGCATCGGTTGGTGTTGAAGACTACAAGTTTAAAAATGAATGAACAAATCTGGGGGTGTGGAGTTAGACAGAAGTGAGCTTACCAGACCTCTGTAACCTCATGGATACATTAGCTGCCACTAGGATAACACACCTGCATCTTTCAGCTCATTGTTTTGGTTTTCCGGCCCCAAACTTAACTGTTTTGGTTCACTCTCAACGTTCTCATTGGTGTTGTTTTCAGCAGCAGCAGCTGTTGTTGGCGAAAGATTTCTATTGTATACAATAGTTCATCAAACTGAAGACAGACAAAGTTAGCGACTTGCTGATGAACATAGTGAAGCATTTAGCAGCGGAAGAGCCAGACACACAACTCCAAATGAATGCTAATGTTGCTCCATGTCTGCTGGATGTGTGAATTGGCAATTGTTTGCTAACATGTTATTGTGTTTACAGTTTATACTGTTGCTGTACTACAATACTTTTAACTTGTTTTTGTCAACCATGTGAATGTAAGAGGAGGAGAGGAGTGTGCATTTAGATGTTTATAAGAGACTGTGTGATCACATCCTTTGACACAATGATAACTGATATCTGAGTACAGAAAAGAAGGAGGCTGTGAAGCCAGAGATGTGTCCATTTAAATCAGGTATGAGGAAAGTCTTAAAGGTGAATGCCCAGCTAATACACAGCCGGAGGATTGCTAATGGCAAGTTGCTTTGTTACTCCAGTCACACAAGTCCCAAGGAAGCAGTCAATTCTAAACCATACATCAAAATGATTAATTTCACCCAAATGAGCACAAGCTAACCTTGACTAAGAGCATGTGCAGGCCAGAGCAGCTGGATTGAAAGCTAATATATTCATGAAGTTAAAGGAAACCTAATGATAAAAGTTAATGGGCTCTGAAGGCTGAAGGCATCAACTTTCTCCTCGATTTGATGTAAAATGCCACTTGGAAATATAGGGAGCCATTTGAGGGGTAAAATTACAAACGTTCATGCGTTATAAACCTGATTAAAAACTGAACATGATTTATAAATCTCTGCAGCTTCCTCAGCTGAGCTTTGATTCAGGCTGCCAAAGTCCTGATGCAGGGATAAAGTTTTGATATTCAGAAAGCAGGCGGGAGGATGATTGAGAGCAAAGACGATAACTCAGATCTGAGGAGAGGCTTTAACACGATAAAGCTTGAATGCAGCCAGAGTGCAGAGAACAATGAGAGCGGCGATGAAATCCACAGAAATCTGAGATGAATTTGGGGTTTAGAAAGTTAGCCTGGAGCGAGCGGTGCTGAGATCCTGAAGGTGATCAGGATGAGCAGCGGTGTGAAAATGGTAAATAAAGAGAGAGGTAAACTACAGCCTGCGATCAGGATAATCATCATGATTAGGTCTCAAAGCCACCAATGCTGTTCTGCAAAATAAAACATCTAGAGTCAAAAGAACTGCAACGATTAGTCGATAAATCAATTAACAGAAAATGGATCTGCAACTATTTTGATTAAAGATTAATAATTTATGTAATTTTTCAAGCAAAAATACTAAAACATTGCTGGTTGCAGCTTCTCCAGTGTGAGGACTTACTGCTTTTCTCAGTTTTATAACATTGCAAATTGATTATCTTTGGGTTTTGGACTGTTGGTCTGACAAAACGAGACATCACCGTCTCCATCACCAGGAGCTCCAGGAAATTTTGGTGCATTTTT
Source organism: Enoplosus armatus (assembly GCF_043641665.1). NCBI lineage: Eukaryota > Metazoa > Chordata > Actinopteri > Centrarchiformes > Enoplosidae > Enoplosus > Enoplosus armatus. The sequence goes on from NC_092186.1 coordinate 12,208,449, forward strand.
TTTTCATATAATCTGACATTTTAGAGTCCAAACGATTAATAAACAAAATTATACACAGGTAAATTTCATAAAGATTATGTACACATTATATACAATTGTTATATTGTATTGCCAATATTTATGCAACATAATGTATAATACACAGGTTCAAATCAAACTTTTGTCAGGATAAATATAAAACTTTTCCTTTGTAAAGCTGAATACACAAATCCTAGTCCAGAAAAATATGCTTAAAAATGTCTAGATTTTTCCTAAAATTACCTTTTAATATCCTAGATAATAATAGCATATATTTATAAAGTCACTCTGGAGAGTTATGTCATGTTATCCACATAAACTCCAGAGTGTGAGATAACAAATTATTCTAGATGTCTTCCTAATATATTCGCCAGTCTGAACATGTATATATGTAGGAAAAGCGTCCACAATATATTGTAAAAATTCAAAAGCTGTGTAAACTGAGTCAGTGTGAATCCGCTCCATCCCTGCAGGGTCAGGAGGGGCTGCTGCTCCACTGGCCTAATATCACTCTAATAGCAGGCCCTCTTGACACTTGCATTAAAGCCCTCAGCCACGCTGGACATTAGCCCGCATTAAGGTCCGTAAAAAAAAAAAAAAAAAAAAAAAGCTGATTTGAGGAAGAGCAGCTGAGAGGAATTCCTTCTCACTTTAATTGCTTTAGAAACGGTTCCCACAAAGAGACACTGGCCAGATTTACCTCCAGTTTAAGTTCTTATTTCCATCGGTTCACAAGTTAATCCGATTTTTTTCTCCTCTGGGGCCAAATGCTCTGCAGCTATACTGACACAAAAAGAAGAAAACATAAGGTCGGAATTAAAAAACTAACATTAGAAAAGCATTATTATTACTAATATAGATCGTTGTAATTCGCTCACTCCTCTGTTTCATTCAAAATAAAAGCATCCATTTACGCACTGAGGACCACTTGTTGCTTGAAAACGTCCAGTGAACTAATTCATTGAATGTGTTGCTCTCATATTTTGGATGTAAGAAACAGAAATTAAAACAGAAAAAAAAGCGGGAGGACAATCCTTGAACAGTATAAAGTGAACTTTGGGTGAACGCGTTAAGAGTATCACATCTTCCTCTCACGCAGGCTGTTGTCAGAGTCTAAAGTTCTGCAAATGAATGTGGCCAAAGATCAAATTGAGTTTAGGATTTTAACCCCCCCACCCCCCCCACCCTCCTCTGTCTCTCTCACTCTCTCGGAGAAAATTCAACAAAATATGCAAGCTTTACATTAAAAGGCTACTTTTCGCTGCCCTTAATTCCAGCCTAAACGGTTTTTCTTCGGGAGAAGAAATCTTTTCTAAAAACCTTGAAGAAGAGAGGGGCATTATTGTTTTAATCCTCTTACCAGCAGTCATTTTAAGACATTTTTTTGGAGGGTGAAATGGCGTCTTGTCTACCCAATCCTAACCTAAATCCCTCGGGGCCGGGGAGCTGCTGGAGGCAGCAGTGAAGCCCAGCCTGCATCTCTCCATCTCAGCTGCATTCCCACCAAACATGCAGTCACACCGAGGCAGGAGGAAAATAAAATTAAAGCACGGAATTAACCCGAGAGTCACCGAGCACAAGCCACTGCAAGAGAGCAGTATAGATCCATTCTCACTATTTGCACATCATTTAATTAAGACCTGTATTCTTTTTGGCACAATTTATGCATTTGAGTTCTCTTTTTAAAAGCCCATAATTCTTATAGACAGCAAATATTTACTTTGAGGAGGAGATTTTTTCAAATCTTTAGTTTCCTGACATTTGTAATGGTTGTTCAGGCCTAAAATCAATCCAAAAAGTATCTCAAAAATTGCCATTTTATGATTATGAATGTAGATAGAGCAATGGTTAACTACTGTGGTTAAAAGAAGGTAAACTGTACTTTGTAAAAAAATATATATATTTATGAAAGAAAAAAGATAAATGCAGTCTGCCCTTTGACCTTGGCTTTAGCTGCTCTGAGCAACACATTTCCAGGTAAACCCTGAGATATTAAAAATATCAAAGAAATAATAGTTAAGGCCAAGGCTGTTAATTAGGAACACATTAGAATACACCTGAGATGTGTTCACATCACTTTTAAAGTATGAAGAGAATTTGCTATTTAGGTGGAGCTTCTCCTTTAGCGTCAGTCTGCATCCTCAATAAACATAATCATTATTATCACCTCCAAAATAACATCAGTGAGCTTAATAACAATAATTAGAACACTAGCTGTCTAATTTTTTGTAAAATCCTGACATAGAAAATAAAAACAAATTAAAAAACTATAAAGTGTGTTTTTCTTCTTCCAAAACAAAAACAGCGACAGGAGAACAGTCGGCACCTCGGATGCAAAAAAAAATCATTTGTGGAGTGAGGAGTGCAGTGCAGGAGGAGGGCGGAGGGGCTGAGGTGGTGGAGGTGGTGGTGGTGGTGGTGGAGGAAAGCGACGTGATTGGCACAGAGAGGGAGCGTCTGAGCGCCCCGGTGACCCCACCCGGAGCGCTTTAAAGGCCGATAGATGGCAGCTCAGCATCCTCCCACAGCCACAGAGAGGCGAGCCGGAGGACGGAGCGGAGCGGCCGGGATATTCTCAGGATACCACGAATGAAATGAAAAAACGAACCACCGCCTGCGGATTTTAGAGAAGATTTGAGAGGAAAATATTCGGCTGCCGGTGGAGATATTTGGCTTCAGATCCACAGACAGAAGAGAGGTAAGAAGTTTGCTGAAGACGGACCATTGCAACGATCGTATTCCTGAATTAATTCTGTAGCCAAACGCGTCGTCTCATTTCAAAACTGTAAAATCTGCCTTGCGAGTTTTTTTAACTTTGATCGTGGAGTTTTGTTGTCTTCCAAACTCCATGAAGTCTTGGACAAAATCAGCATCAAAGGTGCAGCCCGTCGACCCTCCGAGGTCTCCCACAAAACCAGCAGTTTAACAACGCGAGAGTTTTGCTCAAGTTAATCGATTTAAAGTGTAACTGTTAAACGTCATCAGGTCTCAATAACACTGACAGTTAAACGGCTGTAAATTACACGGACTTTCGTGGCAAATGCACATTCTTATTGTTGTTTAATACGGGTTTAAGGGACTTCTTTTTATTGAACATTACAGGTTGTTCATTGACTTTAGGCTCATTGTAACCATTTATTTATTATGTCGTTTGCGTTTGTGAATGCTGCTGAATTGACGCCCTGCACACTGAGCTCCGGCCGCAAGGCAATCTCTAGTAAACGCTGTAGAACTCATAAATCCACGGCAATTAGCATAATTAGGCTTAAACCACAGCCCGAGGCTCTGTGACATTGTCCTGGAAGAACAGCGTTATGTTGAGTTTTTAAGCTGCAGATTTAAAAAATCGAACAGATTACATGAACCCAGCCAGAGGCTGATTTAGTAAAATAACTCAATGAAATAGTCGCATGGGAAAAAAATGTTATTGCATTAGTCACACGTTTTGATCACACAGCAACACAAGCGCGCGCACAGACAAGCTGGCCCATCTTTCACGTGTCAGGCCTGATGATAAACTCATAGCCTCGTGTAGTTGGAACCTATTTGCACCCACATTAGACAGGAGCCCGACGGGGGAGCCCGTGCTTATTTCACTGAAGACTCGTCACACATCTCCGTCAGCCTCCGGGCGCCTGAAACTGATCTGGGACCCGCCACAGATTGAAATAAACGGCCCCCCACTCGAGTCAAACTCTCTGGGAGCAAAGCAAATATGCTGTCAGTCCAGCCGGTAGAGACTCAACAGCGTTTCACTAAATAAATGTTTTCAATCAAAAACTCTTCAGACTGAAAATGTGACAGTAGATGTGAAAGAAGACCGCATCATGGTCAGAATTCATTTCATTGGTCTATTTTGTTTTGTGAAAAAATGTCAGTATCTTTTTTTTATTTTTTACCTGCCTGACCAGTAATTAATAATAATAATAATGCACAATAATAATGACAATTATTATTATTATGTGATACAGGTAGGGAGCTTTTATTCTCGTACATTTACACATCACAATTGTCAAACACTAACAAAACTTAGACTATTATAAACGATTGTTATCAGCACGGATTTAATGTTTCCTAATATGAGCATGTTAATAAAACAATAAAACAAACAAAATTGTTTTAATGCAAAAAAAGTGGACTAGCATATTACCACAAAATGATTTTACTTTTTAACTGTCGCAGTAGGCCTCTGCCACATGTTATGAGTGAATAAACTGCTAAGTGTAGGCTACATTGTGTTTGTCATGAATGGAACTGACAAATTATTTGAATCAGCTAAATGTTGAATGTTAAACCTATGTTCACTATCATTTCATAGCACAACGACATCTAAATCTAAAAAGGTGGATTCGTAAAACACATCATTTATTGTCTGAACGCTTTGATCAAATGGCAACTACAAAGGTTACTGTGCATTAAACGTTTGAAAACAAGACATTTTATTTTCTTCCCAAACGGTTTCAGTGCCGCTGATGTGGGCAAACCCTCCGTGGGAAGAAACACTGGTTCCTAAAATTGTTCCGTTTTGCTTAAATGCAACTGGACCTAACAACACAGAGACGCTGTCAGCTCCATTCTTCATCTCTTTGAAATCATTAGAAGTCATTCTTAGTTGTCTGCTCGATTATCCTTTGATAAAAAACGACGTTTTTCCTTCGGAGCAGCAGTCTTTATTAATGCTTGTGCTTCACCTGTTGACATTTCACTTCGTCAGGCTGCAACAAACCCTGAAATAAAAAGAAGTGAAGTTTTCGCTTTTCTATGAAAACGGACCGGTGTTGAGTAAAGAGGCCTGACTCTCACAGCAGCTCGTCCTCCTCTCTGCAGACAGCTCGCCGGCCATGCAGCACTACGGGGTGAACGGCTACTCGCTCCACGCCATGAATTCACTGAGCGCCATGTACAACCTTCACCAGCAGGCGGCGCAACAGGCCCAGCACGCGCCTGACTACAGGCCCTCGGTGCATGCCCTCACTCTGGCAGAGAGACTGGCTGGTAAGAATCAGTTGCTCATTTTGTTGTTTCACTTTCATCCAATGTCTTTCAAGATCTTTGCATCTTTTACAAGCAACAAGCGGTTATTTCAGCTGCGCATTGATCTCTGGGTGCTTAAATGCCCTTTGACCCTTCCTTTAATTAAACTGGTCGTGTTTCTTGTTTCTCAACGGCTGCACATTTCAAGACATTATCCTTGAGGCCCGGTATGGCTCCCAGCACCGAAAGCAGCGGCGCAGTCGGACAGCCTTCACCGCCCAGCAGCTGGAGGCCCTGGAGAAAACTTTCCAGAAGACCCACTACCCTGATGTGGTGATGCGTGAACGTCTGGCCATGTGCACCAACCTGCCTGAGGCACGCGTTCAGGTAAAAAGCCCTCAGAGTGCATTTATCCTCTGTACCTGCTGTTTGCCTGTTGCACTCTAAAGTAAAGGCAGTAAATTCAAGGCTAAGAGGTGAACTCTTTTGAAGTTAAAAGTGATAGACAAGGCAGTCACATGCTGTGGCTTAAACTTGTCTACTGTTAAGTTTGACCCAAG